>NC_064034.1:12638279-12961047 GCF_932526225.1 Nematostella vectensis | reverse complement strand
CAAATGCCTCTCCTTCCATTTTAGAGAGTTATGAGCATTGTACGTGTTAGGGTTCATTTTCTAGTCAAGCAGAATTTACAGGTTATTCAGAAAAAAACAATCATGTTTACTCACATACTTTTCCCACACATCGTATGGTTGCAATTCACCACATCATATCCATATATAAACGATTAAAAATACAACTTTCAGATTAGAAAAATTGCTTTATGTTTCTATTGAAAATTAGCTCTTTTATTTAAATGATTGATTCATTGAACAGGAATTTCAGTCAGAGAGTCAGAGGCATTCCAGGTCTTGTATAAGAAGATCCACATTTTTATATAATTGCATTCTTTTCTGTTGAAACACCAATCACAGGGAAGCATAGAAACACACTAAGCTCCCTAGAAACACCCAGCCAAGAAGACGAAAACCTTGATGCTGCTGAAAACAACGCCCCATCACAGGCAGATGAGGTGACTCCTTTAGCACAGACACAGGCAGAATCCCCTAACCTAACAGGCACTGCTGTCAAATCTGGTGCCGCCAAGGAGCCCACCCCGCAGGTGCATGGTTCTAAGCGCAGGTTGTTTGGCTCCACTGACACCCCAAGCAATGAACTATCCAACCAGCAGACACTAAGGTGTGTAACGATGTAAATAGGGGACTTGCACTAAGAGATCACGTAACTATTTGGGTTTGAATTTGCTACCTAAAAAGGTCACGTGATTTCTTAGCGCAAGTCCCCTATTGTATATCAAAACGAGCTCAATCCATGAATGGATTTTAACCTAATTTGCACTCACACTAATTTTTTTCTATTTAGTGAGAACTCAAAGTTTCTTGAGGACACAGGAATTAAAGATGAAGGAAATGGTCCTCAAAGTAACGATAAAGGCAATGCTGCGTTCAATGTAACAGAGGTCACGCAACATAAAAAAGATAGCACCTCTTATGTTGACGTGACGGACGTTACCCAATGTCGCAGTGAAGACGACACTACTGATATTGACGTGACGGAAGTCACACAACAGCACAGCAAAGATAAAACTGTCGACATCGATGTTGCTGAAGTCGTGGAAAATCCGAGCGAAGAAGATGTTGATGTTGAAATAGATGCAACACATCATGATGCATCACATTGTGAGAATGATTTTGCAACACAGCCTGGTGGTGAGGACGTTAAGGTCGGTGAAACAATTGATATAGATGTCTTGGAGGTATCTCAGAACAGCGACCAGGAAAGCGATATAATAGACGTTGACGTGGCTGAAACTTTACCTATTGCTGGCTCAGCAATGGCATCATCGAAAACATCAACATACCCAGTAGAAGATGAAAGCGACGCAGATGATGAAATCGTTATCGCTAAAGATGAGGAATACGAGATAGAAATGGCAGCAGCAAAGATAAAAGGAAAGGGGAGAAAATCCAAACAAAGTGTCACCTTCACAGAAAGCAGCAAAGATGTGTCTGCTTTCGACGTGGAAGAGAGTACATTTGTTAGTCTTGGAAGCACCAAAAATAAAAGCAAATCCGTGACTTTGGGGGATACCCCCGATGCCGGGAGCTTCATGATCGACGAGAGCATTGTGTTAGAAGGAACTCGTCACAAAGATATGTCAACAGATTTCGAGTCATCGCACAACACGAAGGTTGAGAAAAGCCAACTGGAAGGCGGGAAGAAAGGTAGGAAGTCTGGAATCAAGAAGTCAAAGAGCGAGGTTAATGAGAGCAACACATCAAGAAAGTCCATTCGAGGTAACAAGTCACAAAATGTTTCTGCGGTTTCTGAAACTGATACCACTGAACCTGAAACAAGGACAAGAAGATCTACCCGCAATAACAAATTCAAAGATGAAACTGTACTTTCTGACAAGGCTGGAAAAGTTACAAGGAAGTCTACTCGCGGTACCAAGGCCGACAATGACCGTGTAGTCTCTGATACAGATTCACAACAAGCAAAAAGGCCTACACGCAATAACAAGAACACCAAAGATGACACGACAGTTCCTGATATAGATAAACAAGAAACCCGGTCTTCACGCCGGACAAAGGGTCATAATGACACTGTAGATTCTGATACAAATACACAGCAGAAAAGAAAATCCACCCGCAATACAAAGGTCGATAATAGGGCTGAAGTATCGGATAATAGTGCCCTGAATTCTACTACTGGAGCTGCTATAGGTAAGGGAAGGAAAAGTCAATCCGGCAGGTCACACGGAAGACGAGTTGAAGAGGATATTGAAGACGAGGAATTCGTCCAGGGCCATGAAACTGATATTGACGATGTGGCGACATCCGAAATGAGCAACACAACCTCGCAAATCCCCATAGATAATAAAGAAGGAAAGAAGCGAAATAAATCGACGACACCTCTTAATCAGTCTCGGAAGTCCAAGACTAACCAATCACGATATGGAAGTGACAACGATGAAACAACCGCTGGTAGGAGTGCTCGTGAAGATGCAAAAGGCAGGAGATCTCACAATCAAGCACCTAGCGAAAAGGACGCTGATGACTCTGTAGTAGAAGATGGCAACCCAAATTCCATTTCAACCACGGCTGTTGACCATGGCGTTGAGAACAAGAGCGGTAACGTTGAAAATTACAGTAGTAAAGATAAAGTTAAGGAGAAAAGTATGAATCACACAAGAAGCAGGCGTTCTAAGGGCTTGACACTAAGCCATGTAGAAGAAAACGATGGTACCAATCCTTTGGCAAGTGAAGACTGTCAACGTGAAGAGGCGTTAATTGGCGAGGAGGAAGGCGAGCCCTACAATAGCACACTGGGCACCGCTGCTAAACTACCTTTCTCGGTAGTACCGTCCATAGATGACAAAGATGTGAGCGTTGCCCAAGGAGGGAGGCTTGATAAAAGTAAGATAACGGTGATGGGGCAGGACACAATTGAGGCCGAAAATACATTGAATGAGAAAACTAAGAAAAGTGCCAAGGCGACTAAAAAGAAGACGGGAGCCAACTTTAGGGCTTCGCTGCGAAATGGCTCGTCTTATGGCGATGCAGTTGACTTTGAGATTATGTTACCAGATCAGGGTTATGCCGACACCTTAGATCCAGACGCCGACCAAGAATCTCCTGATGCTGCTTCATCATCTAACACAACTCAAAATAAGTCAAAAACACGAAAAGCACAATCTGATAAGGTTTTCGGACAAAGTAGCACCGATGAAGATGTATCTTCTTCGACCAGCAAAGAAGATAAAAGTGTGCTTAAAAGGGGGAGGCAGTCATCGAAAGGCACAACCGATGCTGGAGGCTCGGGCGGCTCTTCTCAGGAGGACACGGAGACAGACGTCAGCAACGTAAACGGCAATGGCAGAAAGCGTAAAACAAGGAAACGGAGAAACTTTGTGGTGCCGAAAGCATTGCGCCCAAAACGCAAACAGAGACATGATTCTAGTAAAGCTAACAGCGCCAGTGAAAGTGAAAGAGAAGACAAGAAAGATAAATCTTCAATAGGTGTTTCTGATAAAGCGTCAACAGTCAATGAAGACCCAGAAGGTGCGGGCAAATCTCACAGCAGTGAATCAGAAGCAGAAAGTAAGAGAAGCTCGAAGACCCGACCAAAGAAATCTTTAGCAGAAAGCGAGAGGGACCCGAGGAATCGTCAAAACAAATCGTTAGCAGGAAAGGAAGCTGTATCTAGCACTCCAGTTGGTAAAGAAAATGAGGGGAGAAAGACGCAAAAGTCAAAGAGGGATGCATCAGCTGTTTACAGCCCTTTTTTTAGTAAGTAAAAATAAGTGCTTTTAATATTTGCAGATATCCATCTTCCCAATTATTTCTTAAAACATTACTGGCTCTTGTAATATTTCCCTCCAACTCGTAGCCCTAATATAATCTTGATGATGCTTTAGCCGATGAACCGGCAGCTGAGATGGACCTACCCGCACAAGTAGGTGTCCCAGACGAGGACGAGGAGGTTATGTCTCATTCCAGCGAGGGACATAGTGTTGCGTCTCCTAGCTCAATTTTGACGCCAGCCCTGGCCATTCCACCGACTCCGGCCGTCAGGAAATCCATCTTGAAAAACAGCATTCCGGGATCTGCCCCATTAGGTATTTATATCCAACAATCTTGTTTTTAAAACCGTCCCTAGGACTGTTAAGTCCTGTGAAGAAGTCAGTCGAGAATTTCCTTGCAAAGTTGCAAAATGTTTAAATTTAAAACGCAATCTTAAGAAAAGCCCCTCACGAGGGCTAGCGTGAACCGCGCTCCGCAATAAACTGTGAATAGGTTCACCCTTATTAAAAGCGCCATAAGATCACGGCGTTTTTATTTTCGTCATAACCATCATTATTGTTGGCATTATTATAAATAGCTATTATGATGTATTTCTGGGTTCTTAGTACTTAAATGAGGTTGAAATAATTATCGTTGTACGTATCTTCACCAGATTCTAAAAAGAGGAGAGTGAGCATTGTAGAGAGACAAACTTCCAAAATAACCCGGGCAGAGGACAGCAGAATCCCATCAGCTACTAACGGCAGACGTAGCTCTGCCGTCAGCTTCGCCGCCACGCCCTCCTTCCACCTCTCCCCAGGTGGCATTAGCACGGAGGAAGAATCACTCAACCTGAACGGGCTCTCCTTCGTCACAGCCGGCAGTAACACCTTCCTTCTTGAAGACAACACCTTCACGCCTGGCATGAGCAGCACCAGGCTCAGCCTTCCTTCATCGTCCGGCTCAAGCTGCGGAGGCGATTCGAGGCTCGACACAGACCTCAGCCTGTCGGGTGAGGTGACTATCAGTAGTGCCAAGAGAAAGCAGCTGCTTCAGGAGGCTGAGGAAGGGCTGCGTCGTAGCAAGCGGACCAAGGTCCAGCCGCTAAAGTACTGGAAGAACGAGAGGATCAGATACGAGAGAAGACAGTCAGGTAAAGAAGGTTTCTAGAGAAGTGATTCTTTCAACTTTTTCTAAGGCATTAAAAACCTGGGCAAAATGCAAATCAAATCGGATTCTGACGACATTAAGTGGAGCCCTGAGAGCTAGTTCTTCCCACCATTTAAAACAGACTTCAAGTTACCTTGACATTAATTTTCAGTTATTTAAACTCGGACATCTAGACATCTGGGAAACAATAAATATGTGGTCGCGAAATTATGGACTAGTAAAAATGCGAAACTTTTCACTTCTAAGGCTGGTATGTTGATGGTATCGAAAGGCAGCCCACACCCAAAGTGCCAAAACGAAAGAAGTCTGCAAAAGGAAGAAGGCCAAGTGAGTACTGTCAATAATGGTGACAAATAAGTGCCTGTCATAGTATGGGCGTGGTCCTGACTTGTTGTGTTTTCCATAGAACCAAAGACATCGGGAGCAAACGTCCGGAGCAAGTCCATGGACGAGTCTTCTATGGTGAGCTTGGTGTTGGTTTTAGGCGTTCAAAGATTGCTTATCCTAGGCAACCTGAAAATAGTGTGACTAGTTCGAGAATTTGAAATGAGTGCTTATAGTCAAGGAAAAATGTAGAATGCTTAGCATGAAATCTTGTTTTCGGTTGCATTTTCTTAGCCTTTGTCCCAGCTAAAATTCACTGGCGATGTTGAGATGCAACTGACTGTCGGCTATATCAAAAAAAGCAATAATAGCAGTTAATTTGACACTTTTTTTCTCGCCTTTAGGAGGTTGTGCCTGAAGGCATGGTGGAGGAGGTCGACCCGATGGTTACAGTGGTGAACCCCGAGACTGGCGAGGAGGTTGTGATGGGTAAGACACTGCGATAACAGGGCGTCACTAGAGTCACGTCGTAATGATTTACTAGCACACACATAGCGAGTGCACTCGTCATTTATATACCAGATAGGGCTACCGAGCCTACACCGTCGAACCGAAATATTTGCACTCTTCCAATTTTTATTGTGTTTGTACTCAGCGAACATACTGTCAATGCTCGCTTGAACGCCCTTTGGCGCTTTCTGATTGGTGATTCCATATCACGACAGAGCTCTTGCACACGCCAGCCATGCTGAACTTCGTGAACCCTGCGCGACAACCTGCCACGCCCGATGACCCTATCGTCATTGACAAGTACATGTCACATAACGTGTTCGGCGCCGGTCAGCTGGAGTTGCGGGGGATGGCAGAGAAGACGAAGCAAAGTGTTCGCGGAGATACCATGGTGAGACAACACCTTGCAGAAATAACTGTACTAAATTTCAGGGGGGTTCTTAAGTATTTTGATATTTTTCCATTAGTTGGGGTCTCGGAAAAGAACTCACTAGGGGGACGCTATTTACAACAGTTATGATATATCTGCAGTGTGCACAAAAAAATAATATCGGCCAGCCGTTGCTTTCACGTCAAGGCTGATCACTAGACGAAGGAAACGTTTGCAAACTTCCTCACATCCAATTCCAACATGGCATACATACAGCACCAGCAGCTCTGGCTGTTTCCGTCGCAGTTTGCACGAGAATAACCAATGCTCTAAAAGAATACGCTATTTTCACATATTAAGCGACTCATAGTGGCTGTTTGACCGTTGTGCTTGTTGTTTCAGGTGTTTTTCTTGATGAAGGGCGCGGTGGAAGTGACCATCCACCAGACCAGCGCAGTCTTGTCTTCTGGATCCACTTTCTTTGTTCCTCAAGGTAAGATACAGCGGTACCGCTGAATAACGCATGCGCGTGGCAGGGCATAAACAAAGAGAACAATCTACGATTGTCTGTTTTCTGTTGCTTTAAGTGTAAATCTTAAAGCATAGTGTACATATGATGACTAATACGTCCGTAATAAAAGCCCGGTATTTGCTGCCGATGCCAAAATAAAGCTATTGCATGTGATCAGATACATAAATTCCAAAACAATGGAATTATTACCCTGTTTCAGGTCATTCTTACAGTATTAAAAACCTCCGAGACTCCGACGCGAAATTATGGTTCGTCCAAGTGAAAGGATAAGAAACGCAAGAGATTATTGATCTGGAGGGATTGAATGATACGCTATAAATACACCCTGTCCAAGGGTCTACACTGCCTGTATCAGTTTGCACGCCAGGAAGTGCCCGTTATCATTATGACATTTAGTGTTGTCTTCTGGAAATCTGTTTCCAAATGTTTGGACACAGTTGTAAATACAAATCAAGAGGGAACATAAAAGAATTGTAGATCATTTATAACATACCATGCAAATAGTAAAATGTAGTAAGAGATTCATAGTTTAAGATGTAGAGCACCAGGCGTGATATATTATGTCTCATGTATCAAGTCTTTTGGAAAAAGCGCGTATTCAATCAGACCATACAATCAACCCCCCCCCCCCCCCCTACACACACACAGATTCATTAACTACGCGCTATTCTCAATCGAGGCGAGGATTTTTTATGATTTGTCCAAAGAGAAGATGATACCACACAGCCCTAATATGATAGGCTTTCGGCCTTCGCGCACGCCACAGGACTCCCAAAATTCCAAAACAAGACATTTCCGAATGACCCCGAATGAAAGCCGATTAGTAGCAGCATAGCCTCCGCTGCAGGGTCTCTATTGGCCTTTCCCACAGGTAACCCCAGCACTCGGTATGCATTCTAGTACGCAAGAGAATTTTTTCATCACTACAAATTCTCTTGCGTACTAGAATACAAACCGAGTGCTTGGGTTACTTATGCCTTTCCTGGTGCTTTTACAGTAAGGAAACAGAAAGCGGGCCATGCTAAACAACTTTGAACAATCAGATTCGGCTTGAACACCAAACATTTTGAAAAAAGTTCAGCCAATGAGAAACGCCGGACGTTGTTTATTCGACCTCGTGTAGTCGACCGTAGCCAGACTGTCTGTCGGTTGAGCATGGGAACACCCTAACCTGATTGGCTGGACTTTTTGTCAAAATGTTTACGGTGAACCTTCAAGCACCATCAATATTAAGTGTGGGTTTGTCAAATCCCCACCGCTTGCCGCACCTGCATAAGGAAAGCGACCCGAGGATGGAACCTTGAGGGACACTGGAGTCTGTAACGTTTAAACTGTAGTGACTACCTTATGAGCCTATGTTATGACTCAAGGCCGTTGTTTTTAGAACAGGTGAGTACCAACATTGAAACTGCCATATAAGGCAGGGTCTTATTCCATATAAGGGCAATTGACGTAGAGGTTTCCATGGTAATGAATGCGCAAGTACCATCAAAGAGACTGCCATATAAAGCAGGTATACTTGGCATATAAGGGCAATTGACGTTGGAATGGTTATTTAAACATGCCAGGGATTTTTGGGTCGCAATGTTTTAGCCCTGTATCGAGAAACACTTGCCATAGTGAATACAGGGTATTTCTTTACTCCTTTCACGGATAAACGCTTATATTCAACCATGAGTCTCAGTAGGATGTTTTCAAAGCTGAAGGCGAGACGCGGCGAATCCAGCAGCGACGACGGCTGTCCGGGCAATCCGACGTCCATTCCATGCCCTCCTGCTGTCCGAGTTTATACCTCTGTGTCGCCCGGCATCGGCAGGATTATTCCAATCATCGCGGACAGCAAGGACATTGTGCTCTTCGATGTGGTTTACGAGAGCGATTACTACAATCGAGGGCCTGTCCAGTCGTACACGCCAGGGCAGCCACTTGCCTTCCCCCCGTATGGGAGGATGAAAGAAGCGAAAGCAAAGAATGCTACCGGTGGTAAAAAGCTTCGGGAGATGAAAAAAATGGCGGCGAGCGAGAATGGAGTCATCAAATAAGAAGAGGGTGGGGTATCACAATCAGCGATGGAAAACCTCAAAATTTAGGGACAAAAAAAGAACGCGGATTGATTAAGTAAAAGTTGTAAAAGATTGCCCGGCGATGAAAAAGTAAAACTACCCATGTATGTTTTATTGCCATTATTTTCAACTAGCGATGCGTGAAATTAGCTGTTATATGCAGTGAATAACGAAAGAAATTTGAATTTATTTCTGATGTTGTGTTTGTTTCAATTTAATTAATAAAATTTTATTTGTCATGATTTTTCTCGTTTTAAATTTGTACAACTTGTGATGAAATAAGTGGTGAGTGTAATAAAACATCGTTACATTTTAGTTACAAGCTCGCTGAAGTCGTCAAGAAGACAAGAAAGATATTTCGCAAAATATTGTTGTGTCATTTGGCTCTATTTCAAATGTACACGGTGAAACAGGTTAAAGGGGACCAGGGGGCGAGGCGGATTTTTTTCTGGATTACATAGATCTTTTCATTTTCTATCCTTTTATTTTCATTCAGTTTTTTTCTCAACAACATATTTGTCAAATGGGTCGCTGGGCGAATCTAGGAGTTCCAATACAGTGATTGGGTTCGAGCCATGAGAGGGGGCCGAATTCAATGTTATTTTATTTTTGTATTTCTTCTTTACAAGCAAAATCTCTTTGGATATGAAGAGCCGTCGGCCCTCCAAAATCGAGACTCTGACTCGAGATTCAGACTCTCCCCCTCCCCCTCTCGAATAGTATCCTAAAAATAAGTTAAACATTGATCGGGATCCCTGTTTTGTAGATGTCATATTTCAGATATTTCTATCATGGATACCGGTCAACACTATGCGGCTTGAAGGTAAGCTTGATGTAGCCCAAGTATAGCTTGGGATAATTGGATAAAAAAAGATAGCTTACTTATAGATGTGCGTATGTACCGCTTCAATTGGATACTAGACTACTCCCTACAAGAAATTGTTGTCGTTTATTTTTTACAGGGACGCTTTGCAACCCACATTCATTCGATGTAGTTAAATGTAGTTGAATATTTTATAATACAAATCGTAAAATCTATCGTTACCCCCGCTAACTCAAACTCGTATAACTCGAAATTCCGCATTCTGAACTTGTTTTTGTCTCAATACCGCATCCCGTATCAATGGTTTTTGTCTCAATACGTAGAATGGAGTTCCACTGGAGTTAGATGCCGTGGTCTCGTATTACGCCGTGCCGTAGCGTGTCACTACACAGAAATTCAATCAACTCCATTTGTCACGCATAACTAAACGTGATTTCTGTGCGATTGAAAGTGACTTTTTTGGCGTGCCGATGAAACGCTATCCAAACTCTCGGCAAAATTAACGGCATACGGCATATTCTTGCGACGGATAAAATGTCACACACACACACACACAATTTTTTTGACAAACTTTGACGCTGCCAAAGTCTATTCTGAAAATGCTAATTATTGAAATTTTTAGATGAAATTCCACGACAAAACTTGTCAATGACTTTTAGAATGGACTAAAATACAGCCTAGTGCAAACAGAAATACGTCTATGGATACGCCAACAAGTAAGTTTTTTAATATTACGCTATTATATATTATATATAGATATAGATATTATCTATATCTATATTATCTATATATAGATAATAAAAAGTAATGTATATTGATCATGGCGCTGGTGAACTCTCAGGCCGACTGTTGTGACATGCCGAAAAAAAAATTAAAAGTTAATCCATATCCTAAATTAAAACGTCTTCATACTTACTTAAGTATCGTCTCAGGCCAGTAACTAAATTACCATTTACGGATAATTACTAACATACTGTGAAAAGAGTAAACGCGGCTGGGGTTCAACTAATTTATTAAAATCTGCCACTGATCTAAATTACAAGTGAATTATTAATAATAATAAAATACGATAAAATGAATAAACCCCCACTTGGGAGGGTGGGTGTGGTAAAAAGCTAAGCGTGCTCTCAGTTGAATAGGACGGTGAACTGAGCAATCACATCACATGCTTGAGATTAAATATCGTATAACCTGGCATTACCAACATGCCATTCTGATTGGTGTACTAATTGATCTACGTTAATAGCGGAGCCAGCGCGGCCGTAGGCCGCGCGCGGAGCTCCATAGGTATAGAAATATGGTATAACTATGCGACTTGGTTTTGTGGTCATCGCGCGGGTACCCTGTGGTGTCACTCGCCAGCCAGCCAGCCAGCCAGCCGCGCAACTCCCAGGCCTCACTCGGCCCCGTAATGGCGGCTAAATTCAAGCACAGAGCAAGGGAAAAGTTCTTGTCATGCGTTGATTATTTGTTTTTGCCTCAAATTTTGTGACTTAAGGATAAAGTCAACTAGAGGAGATCTACTAACATTCATTCACGCCAAGATTTATGTAAGGATATGTCTGGCTTTTGCTAGTAAATTTAAGTAAGTAATAGTTCACATTAAAAAGCGAACAAAACCACAAGAAAGCGACAAAATTCAAGGTGAGTTTCAGACGACGATTTCTTTTGTCTATTGAGGATATGACAGTTATTGGGCTTTTTGTTGTCCTTTTTGTTTGCTTTGAGAATGAGCATAACACCTTTTGTTTTGACATTCTTTGTTCTATCTTTATTCTTGATTCTGTTGAAATATTTCATAAAGGCTAACCAATATCGTGTTTTATTTGTCATATACTGGTAAAGAAGACCGTTCTTGTCTTTATATCCTGTGCTCTTAGTCCTAAGAAGATACATATCCTTAGAAGATACAGCAACTTTTTCAACTTACAAGAGAAATTTTCCTTACCGAGGATAAAAACAAAACAAAATTCAACCCCTGTTGCCAATATGTATTGTTATTGTCTGCATCTTACATCTCATGTGTTTATTATTATTTTTTCAAATATTTGTGGAAATTAGTCAGATTTTAAATGTCTTGATGAAAAGATTGTTTTGAAAGAAATGTTACTCTTTTATGAACCAGGGACTACCTGAGGGCCAAGATGAATGCTTAAGACTGGAAGACATGAGAATTGAAAACCATGTCTTGAAAGACATGTCTGAAAGACAGTAGGGAGTTCTTATTCACTAGTCATTTGATACCCCCACACACATGGTCCCAGGAAAGGGTGGGGGATTAGACTTTAATAAAAGCCTGTTTCCAAGAGTCAAAAACAGTCAATACCACCACCCCTCTTGATATATTCTGGTTAAAAAGTAATCTAAAACCCCACACCCCTGACTTCCCCAGGACAATAAGGGAGGGGGCTCAAATGACTAGGGCATTACTATGTGATTCAGCAGTACACATTCAATAGTTTTTTTTTAGAACAAGATACTTATATTATATAAAACTAAAAACATAATTTTGCTTTTTAAATAATAATTCTGTAACGAAAACAGTTTTCTATTAACCTAAAGATAATGGGAAAGGGGATATTTTAGGAAAGTACTGAATATAATTATCACATTATTGTTATTATATTTTCTTTTCAAACATTTAAAGAAGAGTCATATTTCTTCCTTTCCTTCTCCATGTTGACTATTTTTATGCAATTGATGCTCTTTGCTATTTCCCCTCTACACCAAAAATAAATTAATAACAGATTTGATTTTTAAATTAGAAATTTTCATTTAGTACTTTCACTTATATCTTCTTTTTAGGATTTCCTTTCCTTTTCCATTACATTTATTTTAAAGGTTTAGATTTATTTCATTGGAATGGTTGGATCCAGGGTTTCTAAAAACACTAAAATATAATGCATTACTGGATGTATATTTGTAGATATTAATTCCCATGGGGATGGAAAATCACCACTTAAAATGGTACATTAAAACTTCAGTATTGCATCTTATCTAAAATTGTGTCTGACACTATATTCTATCTTTGAAATCCTGTTTCATCCATTACTTGTTCTTCGCAAGGACAAAGCTTGTCAGAATGTAGCTTTACAAATGTACATTAATGAAACTTTTATTAAGGAAAGGGTTTTTTTAGGGCAAGATACTTAAACTTTATAACACTAGCAACAACCTTGTTCTTTTTTCAATAATAGAATTCTGTTCACATAGCTTGGATAGCATAGACATGGCCTCTTTAGAGGCCTGTGGTGATGAAAGGGTTAAGATAATGGGAAAGGGGAAATGTCAAGAAATGCTCAATCAAATTATTTTCATTACTGTTATATTTTTATCAACAAACCTTTCAAGTTGAGTCAATTCCCTTTATATCTCCTCCCCCGTCAACTATTTTTTAGTCAATTGATATTCTTTCCTTCCTCTCTACCCCAAACATAGATCAATGAAAGGGTTTGGTTTGAAATAAGAAGTTAGCATTTTAGCACTGTCATTGATGCATTAGATGTTTTTTTTAGGATTTGCTTCCAAAATCAATTTGTTTTTTCTTCATTGCATTCATTTTGGAGTAGGCCACCAACAACAAGGCCACTATATGGTAAATGGTGGGTGCACCAATATGTAATGCATGAAAGGAGATATATTTTTGGATTTTAATTTCCAGACATTTTTCTGAATATTCTGTCCAATGAAGGAGAGAATCGCCACTAAATCAATACATAAAAATTACAGTATGGCATCTAAACAGTCTAAATATATTATTTCAAATCTGTGGAATGCTGTTACATCCATGACCTATTCTGCACAAGGGCAAAGCTTGTCGGAGTATTGTTTTGATTAAAAAAAATATATTTATAAACTTCTATGATGGGACATAAGAATTTACCATTAGACTCTTGACAACTTTGACAGCCATATTCACACCAGGAATTGTGTTTGTTAACTTTGATGTACTGCATAATTTAAATTATTGAATAAGGCCTGGATCCATTTGGTTGGTACAATAAATAAATCTCAGTAAAGAGCAGGATCCTAGATCCCCCAAAAATACCTCAATCAGTCAACACAGGTGTTCAATGCTGGCTCCGCTTTTAGGCAGTGCCTAAATCTATATTAATTACCCATTTTGACAGGTCAAAATTAACAAATTACTAACATACTGTGAAAAGAGTAAACGCGGCTGGGGTTCAACTAATTTATTAAAATCTGCCACTGATCTAAATTACAAGTGAATTATTAATAATAATAAAATACGATAAAATGAATAAACCCCAAACCCGAAAAAATAATAAACTAATTAAAAATATGAATAGAAAGAAATAAGAAACAAATATATTCATAGAAATAGAATGGCATGAAGAGTATTGACACGTATAACGATAACTGTGTTATTGCTTGTTGGCAAGCCTAGTTGTAATAGAATTGAGAATAGCAAGCTTTTTTCTACTTGATAGAGTTAAGTAGACTAAATATGCATCACTCTTCCAATCACCCTGCGCTTTGATGAATTCAGTCGGTGCCCCGCGATTAAACGCGAATGTAGCCCCGCCTTTGCGAAAGCTGCGCGACGAAAAATTGGAGGGATTCAGCCCTATGGCATAAACACATTTCTTAAGAAAAGAATTAAAGTGCGAAGCTAAAACTGGCGTCGTTTGGATGCCGCGAGGAATTACAAAACAGGGACTATTCGGCGCTGCAGGAACTATATCGAAATATCGCTTCAATGCGGAAACAGGGCAAAGTGGCGAACCTGGTATGGTTGGCAAAGGAATCTCTAAGATCCGCTCCTGAAATTGAAGTGTTTTAGTTCGATAAACCGACAATAGAGCACCAGAGGAAACAAAGACCACTTGATTGCGTCTAAGGAAAAGGTTTGCGGAACTTAACAAATCGCTTGCTTTGTATGGCAATAAATTGGAAATACGCAAGAACGAAAAAAAAAAACGACTAAAAACGCTGCATGCATGCATACATGAAATACATTGCGAGAATCAAAATTCTGAACACATTTTAGTAAAATCGTGATGGTTATCGGTAGAGTGTGAGACACCTGATCACCCATCATGCGCCGAAGTGCTTTCTGTGTCAACACACAATCGTATCCCTGCATAAACGATAAGTCGGCACCTAGCGAATTGTTAACGTGCTTCAAAATGTTGACATAATTAATCACCGAGCGATAACACGATAAGGAACGCGAAAGAAATACAAGGTACGCTAGATAAGTTTGCTTAGTCACCGGAAATGGCACTAACTGATAATAAGAACAAAAATGTATATACGCTTCAAGTTGACTTCACATGTTGCGTTTCGTGGACTCTTGAAAAGCGAAGCGCTGCACCTCATAAGCGTAATGGATGAGTTGCTGAGAACGATCTGAAAAATAAAATTTAAAATAAACCAAAGAAGATATGTATGAACTAAAAGGATACTTGAGACATAAAATATATTAAGACGCAGCTACGAAATCGAAATAACCATCTGGTATCTCAAGCTCGAACAAATTGTGGAGCTCGGCATACTCGTTAAACTGTGCGCGACAATTAAAGTCGGCATGGGAACGGCTCAGTTGATCTGCCACGAAATTAAGGCGACTGGGTACTAAGCGCGCGCATAAAGAAATATTATGAAGAGCTAAATAAAACCATAGCTCTCGGAGACATGTAACACTGAACTGGCTGAACTATTGTTATTAATGGCGTAAAGACAAGTGGTATTGTCCACGAAAAGTTCAATTGTAAGCCCTTGTAGCTTAGTAGCCCATAGCCTAACCGCCAGCACCACAGTTAACAGCTCCAACTCGTTGATATGTAGTTGCTTAGATAAAACCCTTGGTGGGAATGGGCAACGGAAATATTCCCCGAAACATACAGCCCCGCATCCGGTCAAACAAGCGTCAGAAGCAAATAATTCCGGATTTGCCACCGTGATGTTGGAAGGAATAACCGAAACACCATTGTAATGACGCAAAAGATATAACCACCAGTGGATGTCAGCACGTAGCTCATCATCAACGTGCAACTTGGAGTGACGTGAACTGATTGCGCGTAACGCATTAAGAAGACGACACATGTAAACTCGGCCTGAACGAATGCAAGAAGTAATAAATGACAGTTTGCCAAGAAGACGCTGAAGATCACGTTTAGAATAGAGTGTCCTAGTTAACCACTCATTTAACTCTCCCTGGGGTTCAGTCACCCGGAATTGTGGGACAGTCAAAGTCATGTCTAGGGTGTCAATTTCCACTCCCAAACAGGTCATACGATAGCATGGTAAGACGTCTTTAGCGGCTGATGCGGCAAGCCCGAGTTCGTCAAAAACAGAATTCATCCGGTTGAACTCATCCTGTGAAACGTCCGGCATTGCAGCACCATAAAAATCGTCAATGTAGACATCCACTAAAATGCCCATGGTGTTTAGAATGTAAACCACAGCTTTTGTAGTGCGCTGACAAGCCAAACTGGCCGTGCCGAGTCCAAACGGGAACGAAGTATGGAAGTAAAATTGATCGTTGATTTGGAATCCTAGATTGTGATAATCCGCGGGATCCACAGGGATCTGACGGAAGGCACGGCTCAAATCTTTTTTGAAAAAGTGACAACCACGACCGAGGCGATTAACAAAATCAACGAGCCTGTCGACTCCCGGCAGTTGTAATTGGTACTGATCGCCCAGATAGGAATCCTTTGGAATTCCATCATTAATAGAATGTCCCTCCGGAAAGCTGAGGTCATGTACAGCGCGGAGGTCTTCAGAATCGCGTTTAGGAACGCAAAGTAATGGCGAGATAATACATTCCGTATCAAAAGGATTGGACGCGAATGGCCCGCAAATAGAATTAAAATCAAGTTCTTTCTTTACATACAATTGTAAATAATTAATGTGCTGATTCGCTGAAGGATGATTTCTAAATGTAGACGTAGCATGATCACTACGAAAATTAATTGGCCAACCAAAACGTAAAAAATCGATTACAAGTCTGTCCTGATAATGTTCGAGATACGCGCTCCATTTATCAATCACGAAAGTGGAAGACACTGGGATTCGGGCACCACGAAAATTAGGAAGGTGAAAGGCGCGGACAGAGTTCGCCAATACCACGGCTGATAGTCAGTGGCGCTCGCCGCCGGGTACGACAACCGGACCAGTGTTAGGTATCGGGAATCGCCGCTTTGCACACGACAGCATAGAATGGTTGGCATCACAAACTCGGCAAAGGTGAACAGACTTGTAGGCTGGATCCGTTGGGGGACAAGAACATTTCCCCGTATGGTTCCAATCCTTGCAATAAAGCTCTTTTTTGGCCTTTGGCGCAGACGAGATCCCATTTCGCGGTGCCGATTGCGAAGCCGAACGCAAATCCGCGTGAGTGAATGCGATCTGCGCCCTATCGCGAATGACGGTGGCGTCATTCCAAGTGAGCCGCCCAGCCTCTATTGCGGAGCTGATAGAAAAATGGAAATTCCTGACACTGGACCAAGAATATGATGCTGCTTTCTCCATGAGCAGCTGGAGGTGTGCTAGAAGAGTGGGCCTTTCTGGCTCGCTCTTGATCTTAATACACTCCAGGAAACCCCCAACAAATTCCGAAATGTCGAGCTTGTCGTACTCGAGCGTACCTTTAGAAGTTGTGAAGAGGAATTCGTTGGGAAGGACTGCCCGATCGCGACGGAGCTTGCGAAGTGTCGCCAAGTTGGGCACATCGGTGAGGGGGCGTGCCGGCGTGGAACTCAAAACATCAGCCAAGGGTTCTACGGGCGCTGAAATGGGAGCGTTAAAACGAGCCAACTCCAGTTGCGCTTTGGTCAGCTCCAGCTGTAACTTCAGGTTCTCCTGCTTCGTGCGTTCCAGCTGGAGCTGCTGGGCCAGAGACGGGGCTTCTATGGCCTGGGGAGTTAGGAGGGGAGCTACTCGTTGTTGCGCTCCCGCGTGGGATGGTGAAACCGAAGGCAAAGACATTTGTAGCTCCTCGATTTGAGCCGAGAGATCAGCAATCTCTTGAGCAACATTAGATGTTTGTGATTTGGATTTGGACCGAGTCCTGTAGGATTTGGATGCCATTCCGGCGGATGAGTTCGGATTGATAAAAAGCTAAGCGTGCTCTCAGTTGAATAGGACGGTGAACTGAGCAATCACATCACATGCTTGAGATTAAATATCGTATAACCTGGCATTACCAACATGCCATTCTGATTGGTGTACTAATTGATCTACGTTAATAATTACCCATTTTGACAGGTCAAAATTAACAAATTCAGATTTTTTAGCTGATAACAAAAAGACTTCAAATTTATAATGTTGTTTATCTATTACTTTTATGTGTAGCTTTCTAGCCCCAAGTCCTAATATGTTTGGACGCTTTTTTAGTTCCTTTATTTCCAACAGAACATGACATGCACGCTGGTTTACGGCAAACATTCCACCATCTCACCACAAAACAACTCGCCGCCACCGATGTTCAACTCGCCATCGGTGGCTAGTTGGTTTGTAACGAAAAGTTAATTTAAGAATTGAAAATTTGATAAAGCAACAAGAAGTTAAAATAAACAAGTGTAGTTAGCGTTCTCGTTCGATAATAAGCGTTCTCGCTCGATAATAGACCCAAACATGAATATTTATCTATACTGAATCTGAATCTTTCAGCCTCACTGTATCTATGTGGCTATGGTGGCGCGTTTGCCCGATACCACCAGAGTGATCTAGAATGTCTTTTTTATCTAATTCGCTTATGGTTTATAGTTTTGTCCCCGAATTACACGCCTATTGAAAACCGGAAGTGTACTTCGCACCTCGGAAAACTTCCGCAAACTTCGAGTTCCATTCCCTAAGCGCCATCTCGGGCAACAAAGCCCTATTATAGCACAATCCGTTGTTGCGCGACTTTCCAGAACCCAAAAATCCTTTTTTTGTTTGGGAATAGCACTTAGTCAATCAAACCAAACAATCAAAACCAGACAAACCGCCCCCAAAGCTTGTGTCTGACTAGGCGCTATTCCCAAATGAGACATGGATTTTGGATTCATCAAGGTCGCGCAACAACGAATTTGGCTGTAAATACTACAATTGCTTGCAAAGCCATCACTTTTGATTAAAAACGTCCATTTATAAAAAAAAAACATCTCCATATGCTGCTTTTTTTTAAGGAAGCACTGTCATTCAAATCAAAGAGTACTCCCACGCTCAGAAAAGCGTCACCCTGGAATGGCGGGACATCAATGTACTGGTTCCCGTCGAAAGCGGAAAGGTCTATAGACATCTGTGCTGTAAGACTAGAGTTGGTCAGCAACCAAGATCAAAACAAATTCTCTTTAATGGTGGGTAAACTGCACAAACAACTCACACTATGCTGGGCCGTACCAGGGGGTGGAGTATTGTGCCTCCCAATATTTCGAAGCCTGCTACGGCACTGCTATGTAACGAAGTTTTTATGTTGAAGGTTGGGTGTATTGTCTACTGTAATAGCTTTACGTAACAAACACTGTCCGCTTGTCTTTTCTTTATTATCAGTTAGTGGCAAAGTCAACCCTGGTGAGCTTGTTGCAGTCATGGGGGCAAGGTGGGTCACATGATGGTGATGAGTTGGGTTACGTGATGGGGATGAGCTGGGTCACGTGATGGGGATGAGTTGGGTCACGTGATGGGGATGAGTTGGGTCACGTGATTGGGATGAGTTGGAATACGTGATGGGAATGAGTTGGGTCACGTGATGGGGATGAGGTGGGTCACGTGATGGGCATGAGATGTGTCACATGATGGCGATGAGGTGGGTCACATGATGGGCATGAGGTATGTCACATGGTGGGGATGAGGTGGGTCACGTGATGGGCATGAGGTATGTCACATGGTGGGGATGAGGTGGGTCACGTGATGGGCATGAGGTATGTCACATGGTAGGGATGAGGTGGGTCACGTGATGGCGATGAGGTGTGTCACATGATGGGGATGAGGTGGGTCACGTGATGGGGATGAGTTGGGTCATATGATGGGGATGAGATGTGTTATGATGGGGATGAGTTGGGTCATTTTTTGGGATTTGGTGTTTACCATTCTGAGGCTGAGATGGGTAAAAATATGGGGATGTGTTGTGTCACGTGATTGGGATGAGGTGAGTCATGTGATGGAGATAAGATGGGTCAAACTACTTGATTACGGTGATAAGTTGATTCACATAATTGAGATGAGGTGTGTCGCCTAGTGATGGGGACGAGGTTGGTCATATGATGGAATTGGAGTTGATCATATGTTAGGGATGAGGTCACTATAAGTATTGGTCCCTATTTCAGTGGATCTGGCAAGACGACATTGATAAACGTCCTCGCGCATCGTAACATCGGCAGTATGCACGTGAGTGGTGTGGTGAAGGCAAACAACAAGACTCTGGGTTTGGCCATCAACAGCATCTCCGCGTACATCCAGCAGGAAGATCTGTTTATCGGCACCCTCACTGTCAGGGAGCACCTCAAGTTCCAGGTGGGTTACACATTTCATACCGAAACGAGATCGAAAAAAAGTTCAGGTTTTTGAATATAGACTTTCCTTTTAGGCACTGCTACGAATTGATAAACATATCCCGGACAGGGAGAGAATGGAAAAAGTTGAAGAAGTTATCTCAGAGGTTAGATTCCTACCTTCACACTTTCTTTTTATCGCTTTCTGTTTTCATATTCTATTATTTTTCAGTTAGGGCTTGTGAAATGTGCTGATTCCTTGATAGGAACCCCAGGGCACAAGCGCGGGATATCTGGTGGGGAACAGAAGCGACTCAGCTTTGCCTCGGAGGTGAGAAAGATATTACGTGTGCTATATGATGTGATATGATTGTATATGATTTGATTGAAGGTATGTATCAGTAAAACGAAGTGGGCTATGTCAGGGGATGGAAGGGGCTATGTCAGGGGATAGAAGGCGATGGGGCTATGTCTAAAATGGAATGTTTGGGGCATGGAAGCTAAATTTTTATCAAGATGGCCTAGCAGTTAGCGCGTTGGCACAGCTCCTCAGTAACACAACCTGGCGATTAATAAAGTATCGACATATTTAAAGTAAAAAGCTCACCAGGTTGGTATTTGTTCAGCAGGTCGGTGGAATTTCGGACAAGACAGCTAGAATATTCCCGACATTTAAAAATGTCTATCCTGACTCAGATTAGAACCCCACTGCACTTAGGTTTGTTATATTGTAATAGTTTGTAAAGAACGCCCGTCGAGCCATCGAAATTTAACGTCCCGGGCGTTTATGAGATCATTTACGGTATTTTCGTTCGGGGAAAAGCTTCTCACCAGGTTAGAGAAAAATTGTACCAGGGGAGGGAAAACTCTGCCAGGAGGTCCGAAAAATCAGCAGGTATCGGGGAGGCAAAAGATCCCCACCAGGTCGGGTTTCGCCAGGTCAGTGATAGCGATAGTTTTTTGATAGTTTTTTGCCTCTCAGCTTTGAATCTTAATCCTGCATTCGGTTGTATTCCCGCGTTGACGAGGATTTTCTGGTTAGATTTTGACTGACCCATCTATTCTGTTCGCGGACGAGCCGACGTCCGGCTTGGATTCATTTATGGCGCAGAGTGTGGTGGCCACGCTACAGAAACTCGCGGCTCAGGGAAGGACTATCATCTGTACCATCCACCAGCCCTCTTCTGAAGTGTACAACATGTTCTCAAGGTCTGGTATAAGTTAACAGTTTGTTATAATCATCGCCATCAACACCATACCACAATCAACACCATTATCGTCATCAACATCATCGTCATCATAATTATTATCATTAATATATCAGTAGCACCAACAGGACCAACATCATCAACAACATCATCATCAACAACATTTTTATCACTATCAGCACGATCATCATAATCAACACCATGATCATTATAATCATTGTCATCATCATTAATATATCAGTAGCACCAACAGGGTCAACATCATCATCAACATCATCATCAACAACATTTTTATCACTATCAGCACGATCATCATAATCAACACCATGATCATTATCATCATTGTCATCATCATTAATATATCAGTAGCAGCAACAGGGTCAACATCATCATCAAAATCACCATCAACACCATCACCACAATCAAGACATCAACCCCATCATCATTATTATCATCATTATATTTCAATACCAGCAACAGGATCACCATCAACAACATCATCATCAACATCATCAACAACATCATCAGCAACATCACAACTAAACATCATCATTGATATATCAGCAGCAGAAAAAGGGTCATCATCAACAACACCATCATTATTATTATCAGCATAACCATCAACACCATCAACATCATTATCATCGACATCATCATTACCTTCATTATCGTTACCCTTATTATTATCATCATAACCACCGCATCACATAACCCGAATAATTGAATCGTTCTCATCATTTCACAGCTTGCTGTTAGTAGCAGAAGGTCGTACTGCATATTTCGGGCTCACACGTGATGTTATCCCACACTTCTCGAGGTAAATGACAGCTACTTATCCATGTGTCTTTATGTGTAGGTACGGATCCGTGTGTTTTTATGTGTAGGTACGGATCCGTGTGTTTTTATGTATAGGTACTAATCCGTGTGTCTTTATGCGTAGGTACTGATATCCGTGTGGCTTTATGTGTAGGTACTGATATCCGTGTGTCTTTATGTGTAGGTACTGATATCCGTGTGGCTTTATGTGTAGATACTGATATCCGCGTGTCTTTGTGTGTAGGTACTGATCCGTGTGTCTTTGTGTGTAGGTACTGATCCGTGTGTCTTTGTGTGTAGGTACTGATCCGTGTGTCTTTATGTGTAGGTACTGATCCGTGTGTCTTTGTGTGTAGGTACTGATCCGTGTGTCTTTGTGTGTAGGTACTGATCCGTGTGTCTTTGTGTGTAGGTACTGATATCCGTGTGTCTTTATGTGTAGGTACTGATCCGTGTGTCTTTATGTGTAGGTACTGATATCCGCGTGTCTTTATGTGTAGGTACTGATCCGTGTGTCTTTATGTGTAGGTACTGATATCCGTGTGTCTTTACGTGTAGGTACTGATATCCGTGTGTCTTTATGTGTAGGTACTGATCCGTGCGTCTTTATGTGTAGGTACTGATATCCGTGTGTCTTTATGTGTAGGTACTGATATCCGTGTGTCTTTATGTGTAGGTACTGATATCCGTGTGTCTTTATGTGTAGGTACTGATATCCGTGTGTCTTTATGTGTAGGTACTGATATCCGCGTGTCTTTGTGTGTAGGTACTGATCCGTGTGTCTTTGTGTGTAGGTACTGATCCGTGTGTCTTTGTGTGTAGGTACTGATCCGTGTGTCTTTGTGTGTAGGTACTGATATCCGTGTGTCTTTATGTGTAGGTACTGATATCCGTGTGTCTTTATGTGTAGGTACTGATATCCGTGTGTCTTTATGTGTAGGTACTGATATCCGTGTGTCTTTATGTGTAGGTACTGATATCCGCGTGTCTTTGTGTGTAGGTACTGATCCGTGTGTCTTTGTGTGTAGGTACTGATCCGTGTGTCTTTGTGTGTAGGTACTGATCCGTGTGTCTTTGTGTGTAGGTACTGATCCGTGTGTCTTTGTGTGTAGGTACTGATCCGTGTGTCTTTGTGTGTAGGTACTGATCCGTGTGTCTTTATGTGTAGCTACTGATATCCGCGTGTCTTTATGTGTAGGTACTGATATCCGTGTGGCTTTATGTGTAGCTACTGATATCCGCGTGTCTTTATGTGTAGGTACTGATATCCGTGTGGCTTTATGTGTAGGTACTGATATCCGCGTGTCTTTGTGTGTAGGTACTGATCCGTGTGTCTTTGTGTGTAGGTACTGATCCGTGTGTCTTTGTGTGTAGGTACTGATCCGTGTGTCTTTATGTGTAGGTACTGATCCGTGTGTCTTTGTGTGTAGGTACTGATCCGTGTGTCTTTGTGTGTAGGTACTGATCCGTGTGTCTTTGTGTGTAGGTACTGATCCGTGTGTCTTTATGTGTGATACTGATCCGTGTGTCTTTATGTGTAGGTACTGATATCCGCGTGTCTTTATGTGTAGCTACTGATCCGTGTGTCTTTATGTGTAGGAAATGATATCCGTGTGTCTTTGTGTGTAGGTACTGATATCCGTGTGTCTTTATGTGTAGGTACTGATCCGTGTGTCTTTATGTGTAGGTACTGATATCCGCGTGTCTTTATGTGTAGGTACTGATCCGTGTGTCTTTATGTGTAGGTACTGATATCCGTGTGTCTTTACGTGTAGGTACTGATATCCGTGTGTCTTTATGTGTAGGTACTGATCCGTGCGTCTTTATGTGTAGGTACTGATATCCGTGTGTCTTTATGTGTAGGTACTGATATCCGTGTGTCTTTATGTGTAGGTACTGATATCCGTGTGTCTTTATGTTTAGGTACTGATATCCGTGTGTCTTTATGTGTAGGTACTGATATCCGCGTGTCTTTGTGTGTAGGTACTGATCCGTGTGTCTTTGTGTGTAGGTACTGATCCGTGTGTCTTTGTGTGTAGGTACTGATCCGTGTGTCTTTGTGTGTAGGTACTGATCCGTGTGTCTTTGTGTGTAGGTACTGATCCGTGTGTCTTTATGTGTAGCTACTGATATCCGCGTGTCTTTATGTGTAGGTACTGATATCCGTGTGGCTTTATGTGTAGCTACTGATATCCGCGTGTCTTTATGTGTAGGTACTGATATCCGTGTGGCTTTATGTGTAGGTACTGATATCCGCGTGTCTTTGTGTGTAGGTACTGATCCGTGTGTCTTTGTGTGTAGGTACTGATCCGTGTGTCTTTGTGTGTAGGTACTGATCCGTGTGTCTTTGTGTGTAGGTACTGATCCGTGTGTCTTTGTGTGTAGGTACTGATCCGTGTGTCTTTGTGTGTAGGTACTGATCCGTGTGTCTTTGTGTGTAGGTACTGATCCGTGTGTCTTTATGTGTAGCTACTGATATCCGCGTGTCTTTATGTGTAGGTACTGATATCCGTGTGGCTTTATGTGTAGCTACTGATATCCGCGTGTCTTTATGTGTAGGTACTGATATCCGTGTGGCTTTATGTGTAGCTACTGATATCCGCGTGTCTTTATGTGTAGGTACTGATATCCGCGTGTCTTTATGTATAGGTACTGATCCGAGTGTCTTTATGTGTAGGTACTGATATATGTAGGTACTGATCTCTGTGCATCTTTGTCCAGCTTAGGGTACCCCTGCCCTCCAAACTACAATCCCGCCGACTACTTCGTGCACACTCTTGCTGTTGTTCCTGATGATCGTCAAAACTGCCTGGATAGAATTAAGGTTATTCTTATTTTAAAATTATCAAGTTATTACTTGTTATACAGTGTCTTAATTCACTGCTCTTGCAATACAATCCCGTTGTGATTTATATAGATAATAAACACAGACCCGTAGCCAGGGGGATCGGAGGGTTCGAGATAACCACCCAAATCGACTATGAGGTCAACTCAAACTATGACTCAAATGAAATAATGTTGAAGAACACTGTTAGCTAGAAAAAATCTAAGAAAAAATAGTTCGCTTAAAGCCGAAAGACCCTTGCTGCAGGCCTGAAATACGTATGAAACAGCAAAAACAGTTAAGCCCCACTTTTTAAGAAAAAATGAAGCTGCAAGAGAAAATACTCTTTTTGACAGACTATTTGTGATGCAACTACTAATCGAAACCCGGCAAACGTCCATGATTTAGAGGTGAGTGTAAGATTGCATTTCAATTAGCAACTGGCAGTCTGTAATAAATTATCTTATTCCTTTTAAGGACTCGTTTATGGAAGCTGAATGGTCACACGAACCGTAAGTTTAGTTAAGACGCGGCACAGCCACGCCTCTACTGGTCATTTCCTAATGATTGTTTAAAATTAAGCGTTTGGATATAGGGACCTAAAAGTAGGAAATCCTCCGTATATAATCCATTTTTCAAAAAAAAACTGTCCCTCTGTATTTATTTAGGAAAAATTTACGTTGTCTTGTTACATACTCTTGGCATTTTTTTTCAATGTTCTTAGTAGACGCGTGTTGCTGTTATATTATAATGGTAAATCTAATCTAGCTCATCACCAGATACAAGGCGTCGTGGTGGCGGCAATTCAAGACTGTCATGTGGCGAAGTTGGCTCAGCAACCGAAGAGATGTGCTTATGTTCAGAATACGAATTCTTCAGAGTATTGTAAGTACAAAAATAATGCCTCAATCATGCGGCCACCTATTTTAGAAGTGACCACCTCCTCTTGAAAGTCCCTAAATATCTGTTTTTATACCTCTTTAAGCAAAAACCTATTTCAAGCGCCTTCGCCAACCATTTCCCAGTCCTTGTTCCGACCGAAATTACTTCTGGCGCTTAATGTTAGCGTATCAGTGTATGGGTTCTCTTACCTACTGAAATGGGTTCGATTCTCGGTAGAGACATGGATAGAATTTTTTTGTTTCTCGGTCCTAAATGTGACTTATTGAACGTATGTGAGGTTACTAAAAGCTTGTGCTCCTCAGCTCCAGGGTTTGCCATTCTTAATGCGTATAAGGATTTTAAAATGTAAGAGCTTTGAGAGTAGAGGATAAAACAAGAGTACAAGGGTGCTCTAACCACGTTTACTTTTCCTATTACATTCAGAAAATTTCATTATCAGACAAGTCACTAATGTGATTTAGACGACAGAGTGTCACTATATCTTGCACCATCATATTTTTAGTCGCTTTCTGATGATAATCCGTATAAAGTGTTGGTCCCGATGATTGAGGTCCCGTAGGTTGGCACTTAATGGAGGTATACCACTGTACGGTAATAGCTGGTGCTTGTTTCTCTTGTCAGTTCATGGGGCTGCTTGCGGGATTGGTGTACTTACAGACAAACATCGACGCGGACAGTATTCAGAACATCTCTGGGGCTTTGTTTTTCTTAATCACGACGTTAGCCTTTTCTAGCCTTCAAGCTGTTTATTTTGTAAGTAGTCGATCGAACTGCGAGCATGTATAGCCTAAAATGGCCTGAGGTGCGAGAGAACTCCATCAACTAGGACCCAGGGTGACATGGAGACCGCGCGAACTCCCGCTGCCGCGTCGGCCTGGGTCCCAGAGGATAAGAGAGATTTTATAAGGCATTTCATTTGAGAAAATAAGGCCCTTACTCTGAACCACAAAGTCTAGCTAAATACATTGATTAGTATCGAATATAGCGCCAATAATCAAAGTTTCTAACTTGTTTTCTTGTAAATAGCAATCTGTTTACTCACGGCGGCCTGTCACGTGATATCTACGACATTGCTCGTCTCTATGACCATAAATGATGCTCTATCTGTTGTCTCTATCAGGTATTTCCTATTGAGCTTCCAGTTTTCCTGCGCGATCACAAAAACGGCATGTACAGGACGGACGTGTATTTCCTTTGCAAGACTTTGACCGAGGTTAGCTCACTTATTCAGCGCATCTATCGATTAAGGCTCTATTTCTAGCCTTCGCTTGGCTTTATCACAAAAACGAGCTGGAAATCGAGCCTACTATTGATAAGCATGGGTAAATGATTCTTTTTCCTTTTTGTATTTCAGTTGCCGATTTTCATCATTTCCCCATTCCTGATATCAGTGATACCCTATTGGATGATTGGTAAGTCAACGCCCTCTCCCCTCTCTATCATTAGCAGGAAGCGGGAAACCAATCGGAGACGTTACGTGCCCACGCACGTAAGGAACAATAACTGTTTAATTTTCTTTGCTACCCTTTTCCCTCTTCCCGTATATTATACAGCTGCCATTCTCCTTCTCCGCTCCCTTCTCTAGTAAGACTCAGCCTTGAATCTCTAATTTTTACCGTTGGCTAACTTGTGGTCCACACCACCTGTTATGTAGCCTCACTTTTGCCGTAAATGATTACTGTTATTCTGCGCAGGTCTCCAATCAGAGTTCACCCGGTTTCTCATCTGCTTTGTCGTTTTGATGCTTGTCACAAATACCGCCGTCTCTATAGGTCAGTAACCATAAATTGAGTTCTGTTGTTTTGTACGGATGTTGAAACCTGCGACAGAGTGAATGAATGAACGAATGAATGAATGTACCAAATTGTAGCAAATGGTACCTCAGTTGCGCATCCAGTTTTCGCAGGGTCATTCTTTAGTTCCTTTTCAGCCTTTCTAAGATAAAAGCTCTTGATTCTTTCAACTTATCAGGCAGATGAGCCGCAAAAACTTCTATGTAGGATTGTACAGGGTAGCCTCCAATCTCTCCTAACGAATCGCTTAGCGAATCGCGGCCCACAAAAAACTCATGACGTAACATCTTTGATAACAGACCGAAGTAAATCAAATCAAATGCGCTTTACATGACCTCGTTTGCTTGAGAGGTATACTACTACAGCTATTTCCGTTGTTGGAGTGGAAAGAATATGTTTGGCGTAAGGGTAATCGGTTCGACATGTTATTTTCCGTGCGTGTGTTTTCTTGTAGTTTTTATAACTTTTACCATGATGGACATGAGTCGTGATGGTCATCGTTTCAACATGTGTATCCATTTATACATGTTTTTCTCCTCTGTTTCTTGCAGGATATATGATCTCCACCATGATGAAATCAACGGCGGCAGCCGGTGCTATCGGTCCACCCATTCTTGTACCTTTCCTACTCTTTGGTGGATTCTTTTTAAAATCAACGTTAGTCAATACCAGGCTTAATACACTATAATTTATACTCGTAAGCGAATTATATGTACACATTTATACATGAAAAGGTCATATTCTACTCGAGAAGATAAATTTAAACCCTAAGGAATAACAGAATGGGTAGGGTCAATTTCAATTTTAACCACTTAGAGATATCAAAAAGGCGTGGTAACATATATTTTTAAGGCCCTAAGGGATAGCACTTGGGTACATTTTACACCCTAAAGAAAGGACGAGCATGTCCCTTTTAGAGGGACTTTCCCCGGAAATTATCCATAGGGATGGGGTTGGGGGTAGAGGGGGGGAGGTTACTGCTGATGCCTAAAAGGTTAAGTCTCGAGAACTGCAAACACTCTTCTGTAAATCAATTTTGTAGACTGACAGCCGGACTCGACAGAAGAAACTTAAGTTATTGTTTTATCTATTTACATTACTTTTGCTCGCATAAAGAATCAAAAGTATTCTCTGTTCTAGAAAAAGAAAAGAACAAAGCCTGTAAACAGTCGGTACGTTCTGGCGCCTTTTTTTATACAAACGCGTACATGACGTCAGAACTTTTGATTGACGGGAGAGTGGTTGACTGGGCGAGGTCTTTCAAAATTAATCCCTTTTACTATGGCTCTCTGCTACTTTTATCTTCATTAATAACATGCGCTCAAGCCATCAATCCACCATGGACATGACGGAAAAACCTGGAAAACGCGCAATTCCAGATAGAGAGAGATAACACAATTACTCACAATGGCTATAGGTTCCTTCTTCTACGGACTGATTTTCAAAACACAAATAGCGTGAGGCCGAAGTGCAAATTACCAGATTTTGGCTTTTTAAGATAATTTTTTCTTGATCATCATTGCCCTGTGCATCAGTTTATGGACGAAAAGCTCAAATTTCAATGACACTTGAAATGAATCTAAAAAAAGTCGAAATTCTTCGCCTTATTCGATGTGAAATGGGCTTATTTGAAGCGTCACGTCATGTTTTTCCGTCATGTCTCCACCATGTCACAAAATGTAGCGATGTCCTAAACCCCCAGAGTATTTACGCGAACTTTCTCTCCTCAGGTCCATACCAGTGTACTTTGTGTGGATAGAGTATACATCGTTTTTCAAGTACAGCTTTGAATTACTTAGTATCAATCAATGGCAAGGTCACGATTCGATAGGAGGTGAGACGATTGGAGGATTTAGTCATCTTTTGAAATAATCCCCCATATCTTTAAAGTAAAAAGGTCCGCAGAGACGTAGGTCAGCGCAACTTGTCGCAAGTCTAGCTACTTGACACAGCTTGCCCTTTGTTTTGTAACCCAACTGTTCAAATTTGGAATGCGTGTTTGCCAACTTTTTCTGTCACGTTTACTTACGTCTTGATTGGTCAAGGCTTGAGATTTAAAACCTGACATGTAGATATTTTAACAGTTTCGCGAATGTGTTTTAAATGCCATGAACAATGTAGACTTTTTCTAGCTTGTCAGATGTACGCGGGAAATAGGACGGCACCGGCCGCAGGGATTTGTTTTCCAGATGGAGATTCTATATTAGCGTTTCTCGGCCTCGATAAGGTATTCAGTGTATTGTGATACTTATGGTGATTGAGTTGATGATGATAATGGTAGTGATTATAGTAATGGTTGTAGTAATAGTGTTATCGGTGATGATGATGATGATGATGATAATGATGATGATGATGATGATGATGATGATGGTGATGGTGATGATGATGATGATGGTGATGGTGATGGTGATGGTGATGGTGGTGATGATGATGATGATGGTGATGATGATGATGATGATGATGATGGTGATGATATGTATTATGGCAGAGCGTGACATGCCTCGAAATATTTAGGGGGTGTATTTGTCCCTTGTACCGCACCCCGTGCTATGAAGCTCGTTTTGTAGGCGGATTGAAAAACAGTAAAAAGAGGCCCTTTCTAGCAGTGGTAGTAGATGTGAAGATGATTTAATTTACTATGTCTATTCCATTTTCAGGACATGTATGTCGTGGACTTTGTTGTTCTTATCGCATTGTCTGTTGGCTTCCGACTACTTGCGTTCATTCTGCTGTTACGAAGATCAAGCATGAAGCAATGATCCACTATGACTGAACGATTCTTGGGTCAATGCACTTGATTCTTTTTCATAAGAAAGTCTAATTTTCAGTTAAAATTGGGCCGGAGCATTTCAAGGCTAAAAATGTTCTAAAGGATGTTTTTGAATTCAAGTGTTGTAAAGATATATACGATAATAAATTTAATAATATACAATAATAAAGTACGAGTATTAGAAAGAAAATCACGAGAATTATTAATGACAACATAATTAAGGTTGTTATCATGAATGCAATTTGATTCTGCATTTTAAAACGTACCAGGCGAACAAAAAATTATTTGCTGCTATCTGCGTGAAGAGCACAACCAGCAATGATATTTTTTGTTATTGTTCAGCGGTGTCTTAGATCTATAACAAAAGTATTGTTTTATATAACATTTATTTACTGTTATTTCTAAAGCAAATTTACATAGTTTTTTAGATTTTAAACTTCAATCGATTAAAGGGGCCGCGTCATGGTACTGCGCATGTCTGGATTCAGTGTTTATTGTAGGCTTTGAATTGCCAACAAACAGTTGAACTTTAAGCTGACAATGCCTTGTTAAAATAACATGCAATATTTTATTGAAAACTATGACCGACCCTTGATCTACGACACCGTTCCTTAATCCACTACACCGACCCTTGATCTACGACACCGACCCTTGATCTACGACACCGATCCTTGATCTACGATACCGACCCTTGATCTACGACACCGACCCTTGATCTACGACACCCACCCTTGATCTACGACACCGATCCTTGATCTGCGACACCGACCCTTGATCTATGACACCGATCCTTGATCTACGACACCGACCCTTGATCTATAACACCGATCCTTGATCTACGACACCGATCCTTGATCTATGACACTGATCCTTGATCTACGACACCGACCCTTGATCTACGACACTGATCCTTGATCTACGACACTGATCCTTGATCTACGACACCGATCCTTGATCTACGACACTGATCCTCGATCTACGACACTGACCCTTGATCTATGACACCGACCCTTGATCTATGACACCGATCCTTGATCTACGACACCGATCCTTGATCTACGACACTGATCCTTGATCTACGACACCGATCCTTGATCTACGACACCGACCCTTCATCTACGACACCGACCCTTGATCTACGACACCGACTCTTTATCTACGACACCGACCCTTGATCTATGACACCGATCCTTGATCTACGGCACCCACCTTTGATCTATGACACCGACCCTTGATCTATGACACCGATCCTTGATCTACGGCACCCACCCTTGATCTACGACACTGATCCTTGATCTACGACACCGATCCTTGATCTACGACACTGATCCTTGATCTACGACACTGATCCTTGATCTACGACACTGACCATTGAAATACGATACAGACCCTTGATCTACGACACCGAACTTTGATCAGGGTTTTCTCCTGTATGTCAGACAACCCATGTTACATATCATATACATTGGTTATTGGTTACAATACATATTTTAAAATTACAATGTCCCCAAGAGGTGGACGACAAGTGGTGATTGGTCTCCTTTGGTCACGTGGTTACTGCCTCTGGCTGGTCCGTCTCAGTAACAGTAGGAAAGCCAGCAAGCGGAATCCGACGAGCAGTACGGTCAACGCGATGAAGTTGATAGCGTACATATCCTGAAAGTTAGGTAATATATGATACTTAACATATCAAACCATCAAACAACAAGGTTTACCTGTATGGCATTAAACAATAGGGCAAATAACACACCGCTTCCTCCCTCAACAACTCTAGAACCATACCACCATACCTGCACATTGACTCTTCCACCACATCCTGATCAGGCAAGACCCTCGCCATTCAATACAGAAATCTCACCTTAGAACAAGCGCTATGCACCGTAACAAAACCTGCATAGCGTTTATTGCTACTACGCCCGCGACTAACACTAGCGCAAGATCTTACCTTATCAACGTCAAAAAACTCGAGGACTTTTTCGCCATTTGGCAGACAAGGAGAAGTGTTATTTTTAAGCGGTACACAATCTGCAACAAAAAAAAATATTCAAATACCTTACAGGGCATTTACTATCCCATTTTCAATAACTACCTACTTTGCTTCCGAGGCTGGTGCAAGAAAGACGGTTAAAGGGCCGTGCAAATAGCGCAAAAATACCGCTCGCATAGCTAGCCCTACCTAGCTCGGCTTAACCCAAGCCAAAAAGGTGGACGAACTATTTCGTTATACTCTTAACGCTATTGCTAGCTGTGTTCACTAAAGGTGCGCTGTTTGCACTGGGCATAAGATACGATGAACCTTTTTTAGCCTTTCAGGTTCAGTTATGGAGCGTGCAGCTTCATGCATTGCACAGAAAGTTCGATTACAGATCTCTAGAAACTACATGAAAACACCGATTAAACGCTTTCGATTTGGTGAGATTGTGAAGTGCGTCAAAGGCATAAAAGAAAACGGCCGAAATTTGCTGCAAATGCAAAGTGTTCTTCGACAGTACACGAGTAAAAAATCTAAGAACTTTTCAAGAAAGTAAGTAAAAAAGGATGTGCTTGGTAGCCGAAAAGTTTTCCAAATACGATGCCATAATTCGGAGAGATCCAAAATGAAGATAATCCTGACCTAATCACCATGACAACGACTTACCACTTATGGGACCGTAGCCCACTTATGGGACCATAACCTACTTACCACTTATGGGACCATAGCCTACTTACCACTTATGGGACCGTAGCCTACTTACCACTCATGGGACCATAGCCTACTTACCACTTATGGGACCATAGCCTACTTACCACTTATGGGACCATAGCCTACTTAAAACTTATGGGACCATAGCCTACTTACCACTTATGGGACCATAGCCTACTTACCACTTATGGGACCATAGCCTACTTATCACTTATGGGACCGTAGCCTACTTATCACTTATGGGACCATAGCCTACTTACCACTTATGGGACCATAGCCTACTTACCACTTATTGGACCATAGCCTACTTACCACTTATGGGACCGTACCCTACTTACCACTTATGGTACCGTAGCCTTCCCATTGATTGATACTCAGCAGCTCAAAGCCGTACTTGAAAAACGACAAGTATGCGATCCAAATGAAGTAAACTGGAGTCGAGCTGAAAGGAAATACGCAAAAGCCAGAAAATTATCTAAATGACATGCCTGCTTTCGTCTTGGGTAACCCTCGGTCATCTCTATTCCTTTAGATTCAAAATCAAATGGTGACGCCATAAAAAAACTAGACGCGCACTCTTTCGACGCCTCGGACGAGGCTATTTTCTTGCAAGAATCAGCAATCAAGTGTCGCAGGCATCAAGACTAGCGAGGAAGATCTTTAAATGGAACACATTTCAGAATGTCAGACTTACAGACTTCGTGTGTTACCAACATGTCCAAAGTAAAAAACAATGGGGCAAAAATTGGGTGTAAGGAACGGTCCCGATTTATACGAGTGGCTAGGAAAAAGAAGTCGTGCCCGTATTGTATTTATGATAGCGATAGTTTACCAGGGGATACTTAATAAGGTAAAAAATGAAAGGACCTACTCTGCCCGGACGAAGAATCCTCCAAACAAGAGGAAGGGGATGAGGATCGGTGGCGCGATGGCGCTGGCCCCTGTCGTGGACCTCATCATGGTGGAGATGACGTACCCTGCACAAACAGCGCATTAGTACCAGCCGAATCCCTGGCGTTCTTACGCCATCCCTGTGGTCTTTCAAAGAGAGCAGGGCCCTGGGGTGAGGTCTTAATATCAACAGGAAACCCGTAAGAACTCCAGAGACTAGGCTGCATCATTACCTGAGAAAGGTACCTAAGAGGACTCGTCGCACCGTGAGTGGGTGTGATTGTCCCAAAGTAAAAGGCTTCGATTCAAATTGATTGTCATCGGTTTATTAGCCTTATATTGAATATGCAAATGTCATTATCCATACTCAGGGGCGGAGAAGTGGGGAAGGGGGGGGGGGGGGTTAGGTGGAGGGGTAGTTGGTGGTTTCCTGTAGGAGGGGTGGTGGTGGTTTCAAATTTTTAAAGAACGCGGGGAATAACCTAGGCTTTTATGCACAGGATTTGAAACTGTTCCAAATTTGTTCCCAGAGAAGTGGGAGGGCGATGCCTCCCCAATTTCAAAAGTTCGGGGGGGAGGGGGGTGGGAAGCCCCTCCCCTTCCGCCGACCCTGTTACTTAGCCTTTTAGCAATTTCAGTGATTAATCTATTTTTCAGGATTAATTACCCAAGGATACAGCTGCATTTGTGACAAGCATCAACACGAGGAAGCAGATTAGAAACCGGGTGAACTCTGAACGCAGGCCTGTTAGAAAATAAATATGTTTACAAAAATACGACAGAGATACTTTATGTAACCCATATTATGGAAACAAAAACGAGAACAAATCATTTCATTCCAAGTACATTCGAGTGAATGAATGGTCCAATCACCATGAAATAACTCACCTATCATCCAGTAAGGGATGACGCATAAGAGAAATGGAGAAAGAATGAAGATGGGAACCTAAATTTAATCAAAAATTTAAAATATCAAATTATAAAATCCAATTCTAAAATATTTTAACATTTCAATATTTTAATATTTAAAAATCATAAATACTTTTTGTAAGATTTTTTCAAACAATTCAATATAACCAACCTCAGCGAAAGTCTTACACAGGAAGTAGACATCCGCTCTATACATGGCATTTTGGTGGTCACGTAGGAAAACTGGCAGCTCATTTGGGAACACCTTAAAAAATGGAGACGATATCGTTTAGATATTCTGATATTTACATAGAGACACTACTGTTAATAAGCCAACCAATCACCTATCAAAAGATTTCCTGTGGTTGCGTAACTTACAAAGGTGATGGTCTGCAGACATGCGTTACTTACAAAGATGAAGGCCTGCAGACATGCGTTACTTACAAACGTGACGGCCTGCAGACATGCGTTACTTACAAACGTGACGGCCTGCAGACTTGTGTTACTTTCAAACGTGACGGTCTGCAGACATGCGTTACTTACAAACGTGACGGCCTGCAGACATGCGTTACTTACAAACGTGACAGCCTGCAGACATTCGTTGTTTACAAAGGTGGCGGCCTGCAGACATGCGTTACTTACAAACGTGACGGCCGGCAGACATGCGTTACTTACAAACGAGACGGCCTGCAGACTTGTGTTACTTTCAAACGTGACGGTCTGCAGACATGCGTTGTTTACAAACGTGACGGCCTGCAGACATGCGTTACTTACAAACGTGACGGCCTGCAGACTTGTGTTACTTACAAACGTGACAGCCTGCAGCCATGCGTTACTTACAAACGAGACGGCCTGCAGACATGCGTTACTTACAAACGTGACGGCCTGCAGACTTGTGTTACAAACTTGACGGCCTGCAGACATGCGTTACTTACAAAGGTGGCGGCCTGTAGACATGCGTTACTTACAAACGTGACGGCCTGCAGACTTGAGAAGGATAAGGTTACAATCATGAAGAACAAGGCGCCGGCAATATTGCTCACGCCGTCTATCTCTTTGACATCGGTATCCAGGTAGATCAATCCACAGAGCAGACCAATGATCTAAAAGTACAGTAAAAACAGCAAAATTCTAAAACTTATTTGGTATCTATAGAACACAAATGGTGGAAAATGTATTCGAGTTATACAAATATATTGAGCGATTTTATCATTCAAACATACTTTGTTAAAGTATCATATTGAAAAGTCTATTTGTAAGCCGTTGTGGCTCTGTCACGCAATCTCCCATTCGCAATCTCACTTCTCGCATTGCGTGACATAAGTGCGCCTGCTGCGAAGGAGACACTGGTGAATGTGGTGCAAAATAATACAGGGGCGAGAGCGGCAATCTTTTCATAAGTAATATATAAAAAAGGTGACGAATACGAAGTATTTCTAGGGAAAGGAGCAAATGACTCTTATTTCCATAAAGGTCTAACAAATATTAGCGTTTAGCGTTCGAAAACTGAGAATGGGGTTACTATGGTATCAACATTATACTTACAATGCTCTGCATTATCCTGATTCGAAACATCAGAACTTCCCTTTGGTTGCTGAGCCAGCTTCGCCACATGACAGCCCTGAACTGACGGCACCACGACGCCTTGTACCTAGATCCAAATGTACCACAAAGAGATTTGCTAAATAAACGGTGAATTAAGTGTTGATGGTGGTCTGTTCGTATTCCTTAACTTGCATGAACCACATGCTCATTCCAAGTTAAACAAATTTTTTTTTACTAGCGTTTAAGGAAGTATCAAACTTACTTTTTGTGAGAGATTGCTTTCTCTTCAGGTGCGAAAGAATCCTGTAAAAAAGAGAATTTTACTCATTATAAGAGTCCAGGGTCGTAGCAGAGGATAGGGCACTGTTGGAATATGCACACTTATATTTTCAAAAAATATAAGGAAATGACCAGTAGGGGCTTGGCTGTGCCCTCCTCCCCAAATATCCCAAATATTTTCAATGTTTCCAGATTGTTTGTGCCCACCCCCCCCCCCCCCCATCCAATATATTCTTTATTCTGTATTGTGCCCCTCCCCCAATCATGCGTGGCCTGCCACGGCTCTGAAGTCGAAAAATTATTCTAGGCATTACAATGCCAAATTTTTTCAAAAGGAAAGTAAAAACCATTTAGAAGCTAGTGGTCTTTTACGTACTGTTTGGGGACAGGGTGAGGTGATTTGATAAGGCGTCGCGCAGTGCACTGCTCTTCGCATGAAATCAAAGTTCCCATAGCCCTGGATGGTTTACAAGCGACTTTTTTTTAAGCACGACACAAACCAATACATCTTCTGGAAGCTGAGGCAAAGAGCTCGTTGATTTTCATTCTTTAACAACATAGCGAGCCAACATAGCTTTGATTTCACGCGAAATGTCCGGAACACTCATACTCGGAAACCAAGGGCGTCGAGAACGAGTCGGAATAAGGCGGCGAAGGGGAAGGGAGAAGATAAGGTTCCCAAGGATGCCACACACTGGCCATGACCGCGAAACCTGCTAATAAGCAAGTAAATCTTGATACTGTGTGTTGTACAGAGTCACAACTTGCACAGAAGTTTCAAAGCGTCCCAATCACCAAATTTTTAAGCTGTATATACTCTACCTACTCAGCATTTCTAACAGGAGCTTATTATACTTACATCTTCACACTTGTCATGGTGAATGATCTTTTGAGCGTCGTGTGCATTGCATATTGCCTGGAAAGATTATTAGAAGCAATGTTACAAAATAAATGCAACCCGAATAAAACATAGTCATATGTTTTTATTTCAGATGTCTATTGCTATTAGGCTTTACTGCGGTTTTTAATATTTTGCAAACTCTGGCCGACTTCGCCTTCTGGCTTCCGTCATTCAATATTTTTGACACGTTTTCATAGGCCAGCACCAGTAGTTTCAAATCACGCCACCTCTTTGCAAGGAATTAGCCAATCAAGTAGCACCAAATATGATACCGCTAATCTGAATGGCGGAGGCCAAAATGCGCTTTAGCAGTTTCAAATTACAAGAGAGTTCGCAGAATATAAAAAAATCGCAGCATGGTTCTCCAATAATGTTTTATTTAGATTTTTTACCTTAATTCTATCCAGGCAGTTTTGACGATCATCAGGAACAACAGCAAGGGTGTGCACGAAGTAGTCGGCGGGATTGTAGTTTGGAGGGCAGGGGTACCCTAGGCTGGACAAAGATGCACAGAGATCAGAACCTACATATATCAGTACCTACACGTAAAGACACGCGGATCAGTACCGACACATAAAGACACACGGATATCAGTACCTACACATAAAGACACACGGATCAGTACCTACACATAAAGACACACGGATCAGTACCTACACATAAAGACACACGGATATCAGTACCTACACATAAAGACACACGGATATCAGTACCTACACATAAAGACACGCGGATATCAGTAGCTACACATAAAGCCACACGGATATCAGTACCTACACATAAAGACACGCGGATATCAGTAGCTACACATAAAGACACACGGATCAGTACCTACACACAAAGACACACGGATCAGTACCTACACACAAAGACACACGGATCAGTACCTACACACAAAGACACACGGATCAGTACCTACACACAAAGACACACGGATCAGTACCTACACACAAAGACACGCGGATATCAGTACCTACACATAAAGCCACACGGATATCAGTACCTACACATAAAGACACACGGATATCAGTACCTACACATAAAGACACGCGGATCAGTACCTACACATAAAGACACACGGATATCAGTACCTACACACAAAGACACGCGGATCAGTACCTACACGCAAAGACACACGGGTCAGTACCTACACATAAAGACACACGGATATATGTACCTACACATAGAGACACACGGATCAGTACCTACACATAAAGACACACGGATATCAGTACCTACACATAAAGACACACGGATCAGTACCTACACATTAAGACACACGGATCAGTACCTACACATAAAGACACACGGATATCAGTACCTACACATAGAGACACACGGATTAGTACCTACACATAAAGACACACGGATCAGTACCTACACAAAGACACACGGATCAGTACCTACACATAAAGACACACGGATATCAGTACCTACACATAAAGACACACGGATCAGTACCTACACATAAAGACACACGAATCAGTACCTACACATAAAGACACACGGATCAGTACCTACATATAAAGACACACGGATCAGTACCTACACATAAAGACACACGGATCAGTACCTACACACAAAGACACACGGATCAGTACCTAAACACAAAGACACACGGATCAGTACCTACACACAAAGACACGCGGATATCAGTACCTACATATAAAAACACAAGTGCCAGCGTGGTCATTATTCTCTCCTTTACCTTGAAAAATGTTGAATAGCATCACGCGTGGCCCCAAAGTACGCAGTGCGGCCTTCTGCTATCAAAAGCAGACTGTGGAATAAGGCACGTGGCTGAGTTTGTATGATAATGATATGATAATGACGACAATTATTTTGATATTGTGATGCTTGTGGTGATGCTAATAATAATGACGACACATGGTAGTGTTGGTGATGATGATGAGATGTGAAGATGGTGATGGTGTTAATCATAATACCCATCTTGAGGATGACGGTGATGGTGTTGATGATAGTGATGATAATGATGTTGATTATGATATTGTTGTTGATGCTGTTGATTTTAATCCTGTTGCTGCTGCTTCTGATATATTGATAATGATGATGGTTGTGATGATGACGTTAATGATAATTATGACGATGATGTTGATGATGGTGATGGTGGTGTTGATTACAACAAACTGTTAACTTATACCAGACCTTGAGAACATGTTGTACACTTCAGAAGAGGGCTGGTGGATGGTACAGATGATAGTCCTTCCCTGAGCCGCGAGTTTCTGTAGCGTGGCCACCACACTCTGCGCCATAAATGAATCCAAGCCGGACGTCGGCTCGTCCGCAAACAGAATAGATGGTCCAGTTAAAATCTGATCAGGATGATGAAAGACAATATAAATCGGAATAGTTTTACCTGAGTATTTACAGTGAGCAGCATGGTATCGGTATGGTATTTATACAGTACATTACACATGTAACACCATTACACATGTCACATCATTACACATGTCACACCATTACACATGTCACATCATTACACATGTCAAAACATTACACATGTCATGCCATTACACATGTCATGCTATTACACATGTCACATCATTACACATGTCACACAATTACACGTGTCACATTACACATGTCACACCATTACACATGTCATGCCATTACACATGTCACTCCATTACACATGTCACATCATTACATGCCATTACACATGTCAAATCATTACACATGTCACACCATTACACATGTCACATCATTACACATGTCACAAAATTTTAATTTTGTTCAAAAACATGTCGCATCATTACACATGTCACATCATTACACATGTCACATCATTAGACATGTCACATCATTACACATGTCACAAAATTTTAATTTTGTTCAAAAACATGTCGCACCATTACACATGTCACATTACACATGTCACATCATTAGACATGTCACAGTATTACACATGTCACATTACACATGTCACACCATTACACATGTCACATTACACATGTCACATCATTACACATGTCACATTACACATGTCACATCATTACACATGTCACATTACACATGTCACATCATTACACATGTCACATCATTAAACATGTCATATCGTTATTACACATGTCACACCATTACACATATCACATCATTATATCAATTCCACTGTACCTCAGAAGCAAAGCTTAGGCGTTTCTGCTCTCCGCCAGAAATCCCGCGCACTCGACCTGGTGTACCAATCACCGTGTCTGCACACTTAAGAAGTCCTAGCTGAAAAGGACAGACGAGGGATATGCGATATGTAGTGACAAATTTGGTCACAAATGTTTCAGTAAAAGCACACCTCGAGCTGAATATGATAACAAACTTTAGAATTCACCAACTAGGTATATAACAAATCCTGCATTCTGATTGGCTGAGCTACTAATGGATGGTGAGCAGTGAAAAGGTCGGGAAATTGGCGGCTGGATCGCAGTTTGATTTTCTTTTTGTCAAAGTTTGACCATCTTGTGGGGGAATTCTTAAACAGTTAGTCCAATCGACCTCAAGGCCTAATTGCTAAATTTGCGATGGAGGAAGTGGCAGATAATTTAGTCACAAAGGACCTGGTTAAAGCTTACCTCGGTTAAAACCTCTTCCACTTTAAGCATTCTTTCCTTATCAGGAACGTGTCTATCCATTCGCAATAACGCCTAAAAGAAGCAAGAATGTATTTGATTTTAGATTTCCTTATTTTCGATGGTTTTATTGTAGTAATTAGTTCATTATACAGAAAAGCCAGTTATATGATAATTCAACTAGGTCTTGAGTCAATATGTTTTTAGTAATCTTAAAAGTGCAAATGCATTGGATTCTCTTTTATTTTGTATGATTACTTTAATAATATACATGTACAAATTAGGAAAGTCAAGTTTTTGTTTGAAACACGGTAAAACAGCGCGCGCTCTTGTCATAACTGGTGTGATTCGTCAACAGCGCGCGCGACGAGTTGTGAACAAAATGGAAAACTTTCGCATCGAAATTCTAACAATTTTCATGTCTTTGCTCGCATTTTCCTTCTAATGTTTGAATTGTTTTTATCAAAAAAGGATTAAAATCCGTGTAGAGTATTATACAGTATCTATCGTGTAAGAAAATACTAATTTTCGTGGATTTTGACTTTTAATGTAATTGCACTGGTATTACAACTTTCTGCACTGGTGTTACATGAAAATTGCACTGCTCACAGCCAATCAAAATCGGAAATTTGTGCATGTATATTATTATACCAGTATAGCATCAAAGAAAAGATAGCTGCCTCTTGGTACCTGGAACTTGAGGTGTTCCCTGACGGTGAGGGTGCCGATAAACAGATCTTCCTGCTGGATGTACGCGGAGATGCTGTTGATGGCCAAACCCAGAGTCTTGTTGTTTGCCTTCACCACACCACTCACGTGCATACTGCCGATGTTACGATGAGCGAGGACGTTTATCAATGTCGATTTGCCAGCTCCACTGAGAAGGGAAACAGTTGCCATTAGCTTCATTGCCTTGTAGCTTCCCTCCCCAGTCTTCCCCCTCCCCCCCAGGATTATATAGATAGACTCACCTTGCATCTATTTTAGCAAGCAGTGTTCCAGCGCCGCTCACCCCTCCCCCCCAGGATTATATAGAGACTCAACTTGCGTCTATTACAGCAAGCAGTGTTCCAGGCCTCTCCCCCCCCCCAGGATTATATAGATAGACTCACCTTGCATCTATTTCAGCAAGCAGTGTTCCAGCGCCGCTCACCCCTCCCCCCCCCCCCCCTTAGGATTATATAGAGAGACTCAACATGCACCTTTTTCAGCAAGCAGTGTTCCAGGGCTCACCCCCAACCCCCTCACCCCCACTCCCACCCCCAGGATTATAAAGATAGACTCACCTTGCACCCATGACAGCAAGTAGTGTCCCAGGGCTCACTTTACCAGTGACTAAAAGGGAAACGATAAAGGGTATTAGATGCAAAATAACCGATTAAATTAAAGATAACTATTAGAGACGACTACCAGTTTTTGTTCGCCTATATCTATCGGTACAAGTGTTCAAGAGCTCACCTGAGCGGTGACTAAAAAGGTAGCGAGCCACAGTTAGCCATCTCTCGGTACGAAATACAAAGATGTTTTGGCATCTTCTTTTCTGTATGGCAGACTTATGACGACTTTGAGATCGTATACCGCATTGATACCACTTTTCACACATAGGAACTATGGCATTATCATTTAAGCGTGCCGTCTATTTTATTCTAAAATCGTATCGATCTTATCGATAAAGCTTTTTTTCTACAAACTCGTATTTACCGTTGGAAAGGATCTGCTTTGATCGGGGTCCATCGTCCTCGCCTGATCTGCAGCAAAGGCGTTTACAGATGTTGCCTTTTTTTATGGGTACCGTCACGTTAATGTCCTGCCACTCTAGCGTGACGCGCTTGAAGTCTTCAGCGCCCTTTTTGATTGGCAATACGATGTCCCCTGGAAAAGGGGCAGCGAAAGTGTGATAACTATCAAAGTGACTTATCAGCTTTTATCCTTATGGGTAGGGGAGGGCCAGGGATAAATTGCTCAAAACTGGCCGGGGGTGATTTGGTGGGATTCACATGTTATGTATTTTGTTTGTAGAACTGTGTGGAAATGGGCCCTCTGTACATACCATTTTACTCTAGAAAGCCAAAAACATCTGGCATCTAGATTAATTGCATCCGTTTGCAATATCACGTAAATAAAAAGCAAAAAAAATAGTTAAGTGTTTTTTTTGCCCGCGTGCTATGTGCAATTTCAAATATTACGAACTTTGTACACGGCAACATTTACTGTAATTCGAATGTGCATTATATTTACACATGCAAATAGCAAAGTAATGAAGCATAACCAGCTTATTACTCAGAATAAACAATAAAATCTTAACCTTGCGAGAGCTCTATCCTTCGGCATAAATCAAAGAAAACTAGGAAGTCTTGTGTGCTTTGGCCACAACATTGAACTTGGCCACAACATTGAAATTTCATTGATATCAACAGAGTTTCGAGAATTCAAGTAAAGTGCTGACGGAAAGGATTTTTAACGTTTACATAACTTAAAGAGGGTTTATTGGCAATTGCAATAAAAGAGTTTTTCTAATTCCTAAATCCTTAACCAAAATCCCTCCAACACTAATTAAGCCGGAGTGTGTTTACCTAAAATGCCCATCTGTATCATAACTGTAAACAGCCAGGAGTAACTAATGTTTACTGATAAATACCACATCAAGACCTAACCGAGATCACGGCATACCTGTCGAGCTGTAGCCGTCGTTGATAGCCGCAGCATTGTTCAAGTCTGGCGGAGAGTCTTGTTGAACGTAGACAACAGATAGCCCCGATATGGGTATTTCTTCGGTGCCATCCTCGACTCTTATGTCCCCCATCTTCATTATTCCCTTATGTTTGTTATGTAAGATGTTGCTGCATTCTTGATCACTCAGTTGAAACGGACCCCTCTGGAGATAATATGACAATTTTCACTACATTATACCCCCCCCCCCTGAATTTGAGTAAAAACTATGTAAATTTGCTTTAGGAATGATAGTAAATAAATGTCAACATTAACAAATAATTATCATTGCAATTTCTTTGAGATTTCGCCAAATTGTAAGAATATTTTGAAGGAGACTGTCAATTAGATTCCCGAGTATGCAAATCCTGCTCCTGTACTCCATTTGTAGAGTTTGGACTCAATCGACGGTAAAACGTCTTTCAAGTACAAGTAAAAGTGGAGAGGAGATTTTGTGTACTCCTCCCCGAGTATTTGGGATGGAAGCACACCAAGGCAATGTAGGCTCGATACCGGCTGTATACCAGTAACAAAAATGGTTAAAAATTGTCGAAAATATTGGGGGAGGGGCACAGCCACGCCCCTTCTGGTCATTTCCTCATAGTTGTTGAAAATATTGGGGGGGGGAAGGGGGGCACATGCCCCCGATGCCCTGCTACGGCCCTGATTGGATAAAAGAGTTCCCAGCGTGAATGGTCCTGATTGGATAAAAGAGTTCCCAGCGTGAAATGTCAACACTTGTCATGCGATTGGAACCCAGAACACAGTTTTGCCTATTTATAGTATTCGTACATTTGTGTGTGTATTTAGCCAAATAGCTGCAACGGTGAGTGAAACCGACGGTAACTAAAATAAATTACTTTGAAATACTGTGATTCATTTCATGTATAAGGTACACTTTAGTGCTTTATTTAGTTCTATTTCACAAACAACACCGACTTCGGTAATATAATTTATTTAAATATTGATATAATTTTGAGGTACTGCCGCACTATGGAAGATGAAATACACCAGACTCGTACCCAGTCGCTGATCAATAAAAGAAATAGCTTCTGGAAGGAAAAAGAGGGTGGTTAGCGTCTGGGTACGAGTTTGGTATTACACGGTGTCATGAAGACTCTCTGCAGTCACCGAAGTCATCTTGGTAAATCAAATGTTTTGCAAAGTCAGTTGACCAGTTAGAGATTTAAATCAGTCAATTCAAATGTCGCAATGTTTTGTGTATTCTTTTCACGTCTCCATGTCTTGTACCCAGGGTGTTTTTACGTCGCCATGTTTTGTACCCTCAAGGACAGGGTGTTTTTACGTCGCCATGTCTTGTATCCGTGTCATTAGCTCCTCGTTGAGGAAGTCTTCTTGCTGAACTGATCCGCTGGCAGCGGCAATGTCGGCCATGATGGCAGCGTCCCATGCAAAGTTCACTACCGCTGCAGGAACCTAGTGCATAAAGAAGTTTATATTATAAAGAAACTCAGGAACCTCGCAAGAACAAGCAATTTGATTGGTTGAGAAACTCGGGATAAAATGCAATATACAGCTCCTAGGAGGTGGATATTTTTCTGCACCGCGACTCAAGCAAAATGACGGGTGTAACAGCCGATTTGCAAGTGTTTCCGAAAAGAAAATTGCTCTAAAGCTCGAGCCTTCGGCGCGCGGTAAATATTTCGCCAGTATCAACCTCAATGGAAGTGGTAGAATTGTGAAATATTTGGAAGAATTGTAATAAAAGAGTAGAGTTCAAACACTAAAAGAAAGAAAGAGAGTAGCACAAACTAATCCAATTGATGTTTAAACGATAATAAATGACATTGTTTCTTGCTATGTAGTTTTAATAGCTTTCTTTGTAACTATCATCAAAATGATGATTACTTACCAGCCCAAGTTCGCTGAAAGTCGCCTCCTCGTTCGTAAGTTGCCCTGTCGGCTCTGAGAGAACGAAAGGGAGCCAGTCGGACTTCAATGACTGACTAACAAACTCTCTCAAGTCCTTTAGCTTTTCTCGCGAGTAAAATGTCCCTGAAAATATCATAGATTGAATATGTTACTTGTCAAAGTGGGTAACAAAATAATTATTATGATTATCGTTGAATTAAATAATGTTCAAAGTGATTTAGTAACTTTATCGGAACATTATAGTGACAATATCAAAAATAAATTACTATCAGTAATCAGGGACCCGAACCCTGATAAGGATGATGTGGTATAACTAGAAAGACTACAGACAAGCTGTAGGAAAACTAGATGACGGTGAGGATATACTTGTACCCATCGTTGTGGGACTTCCACTTCTGCATATCCACCAGGTCCGCCTGCCACTGTTGGTCCTTCCCATTCACAATCACCCGCTGACGCGAGTAGTGGCGGACGTAAGGCTTGTGCCGAGTGTAGCTGGGTTGCCCTCGCAGCCACGCCGCGACGCGCTCCCTCCCCACCCCCTTGGCCCGCACAGCCCTGAAGAGTTTATCCACACCACCCAGGCTACCCGGCTGTTGGGGGTCATAGTAGATTTGTTGAAGGAGCTTGTCAAGGGCTTTTTGGCTCAGGGGTTTCTTCCTCTCTACCTTCCCCTCCTTCTTCGCCCCCTTCCCCAGTCGCGCTACCCTCGCTGCCGCCGCTTTCAGAACTCTCCCTCTCTTCGATCCAGCCCTGCCTTTCAACGCTTTTTTTGGCTTTCGGGGGCCCACCATCGAGCTGGGAGCCCTGGATGTTCAGACGACCCCCGCAGCACACGAACATGCACCGTAATCGCTCCAACGCGGTTCGGATGTTAAACCGCATGCGGAAAGGTTCCTCCCCGCAGCATCCCATGTCCAAACTGATACCCTCCCCTGCAGGGTAACCCTTATTTATAGCAAGGACGCCTGGACACAATTGAGGGTAGCCCCGTTATTTTATTCACAATCGAGAATTACAAAAGGTGGTGACCGTAAGGGTACGTACGCATTCCCCTTCTCACCCGCTTGTTGTACACCACTTTAAATGTTTTCTCCGTGGTTACAGTATGGAGAGTCTTTTTGAGGGTATCCCTTTGGATGGTGTGAGGGAGCTCCACCCGACGTACACCGCCAATGTCGTCCTCCAGCAGATCCAACATGGTGCCGAAATTCACCTTCTCCGAAGTGCGGAGGTTCAGGTGAAGTCCCTTGACCTTACACTCGGTCTTACCTGAGTAGGTGGTGTAGCCATAGCTTTTGGGCCCCGTGGAGGCAAAGTGATCGATGAAATCACCCCCAGCCAGCTCGCTGGTCAACTCACCCAGGTGGTCGCCCAAAGGGGGTTCCCACTCCCCCGGCCGTTGGGTGAAAATGACGCTGTCGGTGTCATGGTACAGACAGCGCTCCCCAAGCCGATACAGCAGCTTGTACAGCTCTAACCGGGCCCAACACGTGGTGACGGCGGCAACCACCACGCTAGTGTGAGGTTTGGCCCGCTGGAACTCCTCGCTCATCTTGTAGTGGACCTGTAGCATATCGTCGTTCACAATCAGCACGTCAGTCACCTCGATGTGGTCGTCGAGCAACAGCGCAAAGAAGTCCTTCGCCTCGTCCACGTACTGCGTCCGTCTAGGGTTGGTCTGCTCCCCGAACTTCCCCCACATGCAGTTGAGCGCCATCTTCGCCATGCTGCGTGCCCCGGCGTTCCTCTCGATCTTGGCCGGGTCCAAGACCACCCCCTCACGCCGCTCGTACTCGCTGACATACTGCTGTTTCTCCGCCTCGGTAACGCACCAGGCCGGCCACCCCGACGCCTCTTGCTTGTATTTGAGGAAAGTCTTTATGTACTCTTGAAAGAGGCAGTCCCACTGGTCCCAGTGCCACACCTCGTACACCTTGACCACGGTGTAGCCCTTGTCCAGCGCCTCGTGGATCTCAGGGTGGCACCAGGTACCGGTGAAAGCCCGCTCCTCATCCGTGTGGGTGCAAGACCCCTGCCACTCCAATTCGGCACACCTCGCGCACAACGGGAACATCAATTTAGAGTTGACACGCACGGGGAGGACGGGGAAAAAAAGATCCCGCGGTGGTAGCATACGGGCCTTCACCAACCCCTTGTACGCACGCAGGTCAGCAAAATCCTCGGTGACAATGGCGTCAGGGTGGCCCACGGGGTACTCGCACCGCGCGTTCACCCACGGGTACAGCGAGGTGAAGTCGTAGTAACGGATTTGCTCTTGCACCTCCAGGTCGGCCTTGTAGTGCAGATTAATGGCGTTCGTCCGTCCGCCGAAGAAGGCGTCGCGAGGGTTGAGAGGCTTGGCGTTCTCCACGTCGCCCACCAGCGCTCGCAGTTGCGGCTCGCTCTCCAGCCGCGCGTCGAACTCACACTCCCACACCTCCTCGTACCGATACCCTAAGGCGCGGACACGCAACTCAATGGCACGCGTGTGGTCTCGAAGCTCTCGCATTGTGGTACCCGTCACAGGGTTGAGAGTGTCGGGCTTGTAGCACGTCGAACACCCGTGGTAAAAACACCCCTGGTACTGGTAGACCGTGTTCGTGGCGTCAGCGTACCCGTCCACCTTAATCCCCCCAGGTAAGCGCTTCTCCCCCCGGTTCCCAGCGTGCTGAATAAACACCCCCTCACGCTGCTCCAGGTGCTTGAGCCACTGCAAACCTTTCAACGACTGCACATCACGCCCCCGATAGCCGCGCAGTGGGATGGACCCCACCGCCTCCTTCCCAAGGAAGCGCACCCGCAGCACCTTACTAGTCAACGAGGCAATGGTCATGGCCACCTTGAAAGGGTGAAGGTCAACAGCCTCCATGATCAACTTGTCGAACGCCACCACCGCCCTCTTCAGCACCTCCACATCTTGGTGACAGTACGCCGCCAACTCCTTCTGGAGGTCAAACACCACCCCTTGGGCGACCTGCTCCCGGTGCCACTCGGCGACCTCACGCGCCTCCTCGGCTTTCATCCCCTTTAGGTCGTAGTAAGAGAGGTCGGGCATAGGGCCCACGTAGTTTTGGTTCTCGGGGGTGTTGAAAAAGTGCGGGAACACACCCTTCTGGACAACGTCCTGGAAACCGAACGCTTTCGGCAGGGCCTTCAAAGCCATCTGAAAGAAGTTCAGCGTGCACTTCATCTCGATCTTGAGTGGAGGTACAGCCAGGTGCATCACCTTTCCGCCGGCGAAAATGACGCTGGGCTTGAAGCCATTCTTAAAAAGGTACTCCAGGATGAAGTACGAGTCGTACCCTTTGAAGTTGTGGGCCAGACACGTGTAGCCCTTGTTCTCCCCACCAAACAGCCAGCTGCAAAACGCGTCAAGTGTAGTGAAGCTGCGCAACCGTAACCCACAAGTGTCGCACTCCAAACGGTCCATGGGCCAGTCTTTACAAACGTCACAAATCTTTTGCACCCCCGCAAAATTCACCTCGTGCTGCGCCAAGGGCATCGCCTCAAAGTCGAAAATGATCAGCTTCGTCTCATCGGAACCCTGCGGTAGGACAGCCTCGCCCGTGGTGACGTAGCAACGGTGGTCGGACGGGGCCATCTCCTTGCACAACTGACACTTGGACTCCCCACACACGTGAGCACCGCCATCCCTCCGAGGTAGGTGGAGGTCGAGGAGCTTCTCGCACGTCCCGCACTTGTGGAAACGCTGACAGTACGACCACGACTTTGCCCTACTCGCGTCGAACCTCCCCTGATGGCCTCTACGCCTCACCTCCTTGTGGTTGTCGAAACACTTCCCCGTCCGAAAGTACCGGTTGCAATCCCCACAGTGCCTCCAGACCCACTTATGACCCTGGTCGGCCGGTGGTGCTGGCGGTGAGCAGTCCAACTCCCCACAACCATTGCAAATATTCACACAGGCATGACGCACGTTATTGTACCCCTTCTTGCAAGCCGTGCAAAAGTAGCTCCGCCCCAACACAGCTGTCATACTCTTGATGTAGTCGTAGTGCCCGCGGGCTAGGTAGAGGTACACCCGATGGAGCGGGTCAGGTAAGTCACCGCAAAAAATCACGGTGTTAGCGTGCTCCCGGGAAACGATGTTCAGCTCAATCTTGGACGCCGCCAAATGGCCCTGGAACCGCTTCGCCTCCGGGATACCGCAGGGGCCGAAAGGGACACCCGCCGCAAGGTGGAGAGCCCTAGCACGGTGGACTTGCATGGCGTTGTAGCGTCCCCTGTCCTTCCTTGTGTGATACAGTTTGCGAAAGTCTGGGTCCCCGGTCACACAGGCTACCCCCACCACGATAGCTTGGGCCATACACATATCGTCGACACTGTGTATTTGAATGACACTCCCCTTCTCCCGCCGCCACGTGTCCAAGTCCGCCGTGTACAGGGAACCGTTATTCCTGCCCCGTTTCCCCCCTCGTTTCCCCGCCCCTGCGGGCATTCGCGTGTGGATGACATGCACGTCAAACTCGCCGTCAAAGAGAAATTGCTGGTTGGACTGCAACACCGTCTCGATCTCCGCCACGGCACGCTGTGCGGTAATCTGGCTACGACGCTGGTAAGACATCGCTATAGGGTTTGTCAAACTGTCTGCCGAAAAGGTGACCCTAGCAAAATCGTGGTCGGCCAGCCCCTCGAGCACGTCGTCAAGCACCCGTTCCATCACCGCCTCGATATCGGCCAGCGCCTCCTCAACGGTACGCCGCTTAGGGAGGTCGACATTCAGCTTGTAGTCAGTGACACCCGTTTTCAACTTCGTAGAGGTTCTATCGAAGGTCTGTTTCAGCGCATAACTCACGTCACCACCACCACTACCCCCCTTGGGCGAGGAGCCGGACGAGGAGTCGGAGTCGGTCCGCCGCCGCTTGGCCCCACCCCCGAACTGCGCTGGCCACCCATCGGAATTGCTGTCGCACCCGCCAAGCAAGTCCTCAAACAACTCGTTATAAGAGGTAGGTCGAGGTGAGTCCTCCGCCAACGCGTCATAGAAAAAATCAGGGGGCAAACGAAAATCCTCGCCGACATCTTCTTCTTCTTCTTCTTCTTCTTCCAATTCTTCTTCTCCCCCCTCACTCGGATCAGGCAACAACTCTAACAAGCGCCCGAGCCACCCACTGTTACTACCATCGTCATCGAAAGACATAGTTTTTTAACCCGTCTAGGCCAACTGAAAACCGCTAGCCGAAAATCCGCTTTATATACATTATATACAGATAAGCTCGTGCTCGCACCTCGGGATACCGTCGACGTCAATGTCCCCCACAGCCTCTTTAACGATCTAAGCGTCTTCAGGACTGAAATAGAAACCACAACCTATTACTCCGTTTTTGTAGTCGATAGCTGCACCGCACTTGAGGTAGGCGCCAACCTCTTTGCTCACGGGCTTAACGTTTAACCCACAGAAACACTTCATAGGCTTCATAGCTACGATGGAAGGTGGCCTACCCCCACTGCACGCACCACCTATATACCTTTCGCGGAGATTGACGTCACCGAACGCCCCAGCCAATCCCGAACGCCGTCGCGCCTCACGCTTGACCACGCTCCGTAAGGGTTCCGCATACCAACGCTGCTATTGGCTTACGCCCGATTGCGCACAGCGTCCACCCCGGGGCTATTATGTCACCTCGTTCTCGTATTCACCTGATTGGTCCGCCGTTTTCGCTGACGTCATGCGCCCGCACATGCGCAGTGGGGCCCGAATGTCACCTGGCGCAGCCCTCATTACTACTGACTCGTTTATGGAAGCTGAATGGTCACACGAACCGTAAGTTTAGTTAAGACGCGGCACAGCCACGCCTCTACTGGTCATTTCCTAATGATTGTTTAAAATTAAGCGTTTGGATATAGGGACCTAAAAGTAGGAAATCCTCCGTATATAATCCATTTTTCAAAAAAAAACTGTCCCTCTGTATTTATTTAGGAAAAATTTACGTTGTCTTGTTACATACTCTTGGCATTTTTTTTTCAATGTTCTTAGTAGACGCGTGTTGCTGTTATATTATAATGGTAAATCTAATCTAGCTCATCACCAGATACAAGGCGTCGTGGTGGCGGCAATTCAAGACTGTCATGTGGCGAAGTTGGCTCAGCAACCGAAGAGATGTGCTTATGTTCAGAATACGAATTCTTCAGAGTATTGTGAGTACAAAAATAATGCCTCAATCATGCGGCCACCTATTTTTAGAAGTGACCACCTCCTCTTGAAAGTCCCTAAATATCTGTTTTTATACCTCTTTAAGCGAAAACCTATTTCAAGCGCCTTCGCCAACCATTTCCCAGTCCTTGTTCGAAATTACTTCTGGCTCTTAATGTTAGCGTATCAGTGTATGGGTTCTCTTACCTACTGAAATGGGTTCGATTCTCGGTAGAGACATGGATAGAATTTTTTTTGTTTCTTGGTCCTAAATGTGACTTATTGAACGTATGTGAGGTTACTAAAAGCTTGTGCTCCTCAGCTCCAGGGTTTGCCATTCTTAATGCGTATAAGGATTTTAAAATGTAAGAGCTTTGAGAGTAGAGGATAGAACAAGAGTACAAGGGTGCTCTAACCACGTTTACTTTTCCTATTACATTCAGAAAATTTCATTATCAGACAAGTCACTAATGTGATTTAGACGACAGAGTGTCACTATATCTTGCACCATATTTTTAGTCGCTTTCTGAAGATAATCCGTATAAAGTGTTGGTCCCGATGATTGAGGTCCCGTAGGTTGGCACTTAATGGAGGTATACCACTGTACGGTAATAGCTGGTGCTTGTTTCTCTTGTCAGTTCATGGGGCTGCTTGCGGGATTGGTGTACTTACAGACAAACATCGACGCGGACAGTATTCAGAACATCTCTGGGGCTTTGTTTTTCTTAATCACGACGTTAGCCTTTTCTAGCCTTCAAGCTGTTTATTTTGTAAGTAGTCGATCGAACTGCGAGCATGTATAGCCTAAGATGGCCTGAGGTGCGAGAGAACTCCATCAACTAGGACCCAGGGTGACATGGAGACCGCGCGAACTCCCGCTGCCGCGTCGGCCTGGGTCCCAGAGGATAAGATAGATTTTATAAAGCATTTCATTTGAGAAAATAAGGCCCTTACTCTGAACCACAAAGTCTAGCTAAATACATTGATTAGTATCGAATATAGCGCCAATAATCAAAGTTTCTAACTTGTTTTCTTGTAAATAGCAATCTGTTTACTCACGGCGGCCTGTCACGTGATATCTACGACATTGCTCGTCTCTATGACCATAAATGATGCTCTATCTGTTGTCTCTATCAGGTATTTCCTATTGAGCTTCCAGTTTTCCTGCGCGATCACAAAAACGGCATGTACAGGACGGACGTGTATTTCCTTTGCAAGACTTTGACCGAGGTTAGCTCACTTATTCAGCGCATCTATCGATTAAGGCTCTATTTCTAGCCTTCGCTTGGCTTTATCACAAAAACGAGCTGGAAATCGAGCCTACTATTGATAAGCATGGGTAAATGATTCTTTTTCCTTTTTGAATTTCAGTTGCCGATTTTCGTTATTTCCCCATTCCTGATATCAGTGATACCCTATTGGATGATTGGTAAGTCAACGCCCTCTCCCCTCTCTATCATTAGCAGGAAGCGGGAAACCAATCGGAGACGTTACGTGCCCACGCACGTGAAAATCTGAATTAGAAGAAATTGAAAAGGAACAATAACTGTTTAATTTTCATTGCTACCCTTTTCCCTCTTCTCGTATATTACACAGCTGCCATTCTCCTTCTCCGCTCCCTTCTCTAGTAAGACTCAGCCTTGAATCTCTTATTTTTACCGTTGGCTAACTTGTGGTCCACACCACCTGTTATGTAGCCTCACTTTGCCGTAAATGATTACTGTTATTCTGCGCAGGTCTCCGATCAGAGTTCACCCGGTTTCTCATCTGCTTTGTCGTTTTGATGCTTGTCACAAATACCGCCGTCTCTATAGGTCAGTAACCATAAATTGAGTTCTGTTGTTTTGTACGGATGTTAAAACCTGCGACAGAGTGAATGAACGAACGAACGAACGAATAAATGAATGTACCAAATTGTAGCAAATTGTAGCAAATGGTACCTCAGTTGCGCATCCAGTTTTCGCAGGGTCATTCTTTAGTTCCTTTTCAGCCTTTCTAAGTTTAAAGCTCTTGACATCATCACCTTGAGAACATGTTGTACACTTCAGAAGAGGGCTGGTGGATGGTACAGATGATAGTCCTTCCCTGAGCCGCGAGTTTCTGTAGCGTGGCCACCACACTCTGCGCCATAAATGAATCCAAGCCGGACGTCGGCTCGTCCGCGAACAGAATAGATGGTCCAGTTAAAATCTGATCAGGATGATGAAAGACAATATAAATCGGAATAGTTTTACCTGAGTATTAACAGAGAGCAGCATGGTATCGGTATGGTATTTATACAGTGCATTACACATGTAACACCATTACACATGTCACATCATTACACATGTCACACCATTACACATGTCACATCATTACACATGTCAAAACATTACACATGTCATGCCATTACACATGTCATGCTATTACACATGTCACATCATTGCACATGTCACATCATTACATGCCATTACACATGTCACATCATTACACATGTCACATCATTACACATGTCACATCAAAAACATGTCGCACCATTACACATGTCACATCATTACACATGTCACATCATTAAACATGTCATATCGTTATTACACATGTCACACCATTACACATATCACATCATTATATCAATTCCACTGTACCTCAGAAGCAAAGCTTAGGCGTTTCTGCTCTCCGCCAGAAATCCCGCGCACTCGACCTGGTGTACCAATCACCGTGTCTGCACACTTAAGAAGTCCTAGCTGAAAAGGACAGACGAGGGATATGCGATATGTAGTGACAAATTTGGTCACAAAGGTTTCAGTAAAAGCACACCTCGAGCTGAATATGATAACAAAATTTTAGAATTCACCAACTAGGTATATAACAAATCCTGCATTCTGATTGGCTGAGCTACTAATGGATGGTGAGTAGTGAAAAGGTCGGGAAATTGGCGGCTGGATCGCAGTTTGATTTTCTTTTTGTCAAAGTTTGACCATCTTGTGGGGGAATTCTTAAACAGTTAGTCCAATCGACCTCAAGGCCTAATTGCTAAATTTGCGATGGAGGAAGTGGCAGATAATTTAGTCACAAAGGACCTGGTTAAAGCTTACCTCGGTTATAACCTCTTCCACTTTAAGCATTCTTTCCTTATCAGGAACGTGTCTATCCTTTCGCAATAACGCCTAAAAGAAGCAAGAATGTATTTGATTTTAGATTTCCTTATTTTCGATGGTTTTATTGTAGTAATTAGTTCATTATACAGAAAAGCCAGATATATGATAATTCAACTAGGTCTTGAGTCAATATGTTTTTAGTAATCTTAAAAGTGCAAATGCATTGGATTCTCTTTTATTTTGTATGATTACTTTAATAATATACATGTACAAATTAGGAAAGTCAAGTTTTTGTTTGAAACACGGTAAAACAGCGCGCGCTCTTGTCATAACTGGTGTGATTAGTCAACAGCGCGCGTGACGAGTTGTGAACAAAATGGAAAACTTTCGCATCGAAATTCTAACAATTTTCATGTCTTTGCTCGCATTTTCCTTCTAATGTTTGAATTGTTTTTATCAAAAAAGGGTTAAAATTCGTGTAGAGTATTATACAGTATCTATCGTGTAAGAAAATACTAATTTTCGTGGATTTTGACTTTTAATGTAATTGCACTGGTATTACAACTTTCTGCACTGGTGTTACATGAAAATTGCACTGCTCTCAGCCAATCAAAATCGGAAATTTGTGCATGTATATTATTATACCAGTATAGCATCAAAAAAAAGATAGCTGCCTCTTGGTACCTGGAACTTGAGGTGTTCCCTGAACAGATCTTCCTGCTGGATGTACGCGGAGATGCTGTTGATGGCCAAACCCAGAGTCTTGTTGTTTGCCTTCACCACACCACTCACGTGCATACTGCCGATGTTACGATGAGCGAGGACGTTTATCAATGTCGATTTACCAGCTCCACTGAGAAGGAAAACAGTTGCCATTAGCTTCATTGCCTTGTAGCATCTTCCCTCCCCAGGTCTTCCCCCACCCAGGATTATATAGATAGACTCACCTTGCATCTATTTCAGCAAGCAGTGTTCCAGGCCTCTCCCCCCCCCCCCCCCACCCAGGATTATATAGATAGACTCACCTTGCATCTATTTCAGCAAGCAGTGTTCCAGCGCCGCTCACCCCTCCCCCCAAGGATTATATAGATAGACTCAACTTGCGTCTATTACAGCAAACAGTGTTCCAGGCCTCTCCTCCCCCCCCCCCCCAGGATTATATAGATAGACTCACCTTGAATCTATTTCAGCAAGCAGTGTTCCAGGCCTCTCCCCCCCCCCCCCACCCAGGATTATATAGATAGACTCACCTTGCATCTATTTCAGCAAGCAGTGTTCCAGCGCCGCTCACCCCTTCCCCCCCAGGATTATATAGAGACTCAACTTGCGTCTATTACAGCAAGCAGTGTTCCAGGCCTCTCCCCCCCCCCCCCCAGGATTATATAGATAGACCCACCTTGCACCTATTTTAGCAAGCAGTGTTCCAGCGCCGCTCCTTCCCCCCCCCCCCCCCCAGGATTATATATAGAGACTCAACATGCACCTTTTTCAGCAAGCAGTGTTCCAGGGCTCACCCCCATCCCCCTCACCCCCACTCCCACCCCCAGGATTATAAAGATAGACCCACCTTGCACCCATGACAGCAAGTAGTGTCCCAGGGCTCACTTTACCAGTGACTAAAAGGGAAACGATAAAGGGTATTAGAGGTTTGGATCAATAGATGCAAAATAACCGATTAAATTAAAGATAACTATTAGAGACGACTACCAGTTTTTGTTCGCCTATATCTATCGGTACAAGTGTTCAAGAGCTCACCTGAGCGGTGACTAAAAAGGTAGCGAGCCACAGTTATCCATCTCTCGGTACGAAATACAAAGATGTTTTGGCATCTTCTTTTCTGTATGGCAGACTTATGACGACTTTGAGATCGTATACCGCATTGATACCACTTTTCACACATAGGAACTTAGTAGCATTATCATTTAAGCGTGTCGTCTATTTTATTCTAAAATCGTATCGGTCTTATCGATAAAGCTTTTTTTCTACAAACTCGTATTTACCGTTGGAAAGGATCTGCTTTGATCGGGGTCCATCGTCCTCGCCTGATCTGCAGCAAAGGCGTTTACATATGTTGCCTTTTTTTATGGGTACCGTCACGTTAATATCCTGCCACTCTAGCGTGACGCGCTTGAAGTCTTCAGCGCCCTTTTTGATTGGCAATACGATGTCCCCTGGAAAAGGGGCAGCGAAAGTGTGATAACTATCAAAGTGACTTATCAGCTTTTATCCTTATGGGTAGGGGAGGGCCAGGGATAAATTGCTCAAAACTGGCCGGGGGTGATTGGGTGGGATGCACATGTTATGTATTTTTTTTGTAGAACTGTGTGGAAATGGGTCCTCTGTACATACCATTTTACTCTAGAAAGCCAAAAACATCTGGCATCTAGATTAATTGCATCCGTTTGCAATATCACGTAAATAAAAAGCAAAAAAATAGTTAAGTGTTTTTTTTGCCCGCGTGCTATGTGCAATTTCAAATATTACGAACTTTGTACACGGCAACATTTACTGTAATTCGAATGTGCATTATATTTACACATGCAAATAGCAAAGTAATGAAGCATAACCAGCTTATCACTCAGAATAAACAATAAAATCTTAACCTTGCGAGAGCTCTATCCTTCGGCATAAATCAAAGAAAACTAGGAAGTCTTGTGTGCTTTGGCCACAACATTGAACTTGGCCACAACATTGAAATTTCATTGATATCAACAGAGTTTCGAGAATTCAAGTAAAGTGCTGACGGAAAGGATTTTTAACGTTTACATAACTTAAAGAGGGTTTATTGGCAATTGCAATAAAAGAGTTTTCCTAAATCCTAAATCCTTAACCAAAATCCCTCCAACACTAATTTAAGCCGGAGTGTGTTTACCTAAAACGCCCATCTGTATCATAACTGTAAACAGCCAGGAGTAACTAATGTTTACTGATAAATACCACATCAAGACCTAACCGAGATCACGGCATACCTGTCGAGCTGTAGCCGTCGTTGATAGCCGCAGCATTGTTCAAGTCTGGCGGAGAGTCTTGTTGAACGTAGACAACAGATAGCCCCGATATGGGTATTTCTTCGGTGCCATCCTCGACTCTTATATCCCCCATCTTCATTATTCCCTTATGTTTGTTATGTAAGATGTTGCTGCATTCTTGATCACTCAGTTGAAACGGACCCCTCTGGAGATAATATGACAATTTTCACTACATTATACCCCCCCCCCCCTGAATTTGAGTAAAAACTATGTAAATTTGCTTTAGGAATGATAGTAAATAAATGTCAACATTAACAAATAATTATCATTGCAATTTCTTTGAGATTTCGCCAAATTGTAAGAATATTTTGAAGGAGACTGTCAATTAGATTCCCGAGTATGCAAATCCTGCTCCTGTACTCCATTTGTAGAGTTTGGACTCAATCGACGGTAAAACGTCTTTCAAGTACAAGTAAAAGTGGAGAGGAGATTTTGTGTACTCCTCCCCGAGTATTTGGGATGGAAGCACACCAAGGCAATGTAGGCTCGATACCGGCTGTATACCAGTAACAAAAATGGTTAAAAATTGTCGAAAATATTGGGGGAGGGGCACAGCCACGCCCCTTCTGGTCATTTCCTCATAGTTGTTGAAAATATTGGGGGGGGGAAGGGGGGCACATGCCCCCGATGCCCTGCTACGGCCCTGATTGGATAAAAGAGTTCCCAGCGTGAATGGTCCTGATTGGATAAAAGAGTTCCCAGCGTGAAATGTCAACACTTGTCATGCGATTGGAACCCAGAACACAGTTTTGCCTATTTATAGTATTCGTACATTTGTGTGTGTATTTAGCCAAATAGCTGCAACGGTGAGTGAAACCGACGGTAACTAAAATAAATTACTTTGAAATACTGTGATTCATTTCATGTATAAGGTACACTTTAGTGCTTTATTTAGTTCTATTTCACAAACAACACCGACTTCGGTAATATAATTTATTTAAATATTGATATAATTTTGAGGTACTGCCGCACTATGGAAGATGAAATACACCAGACTCGTACCCAGTCGCTGATCAATAAAAGAAATAGCTTCTGGAAGGAAAAAGAGGGTGGTTAGCGTCTGGGTACGAGTTTGGTATTACACGGTGTCATGAAGACTCTCTGCAGTCACCGAAGTCATCTTGGTAAATCAAATGTTTTGCAAAGTCAGTTGACCAGTTAGAGATTTAAATCAGTCAATTCAAATGTCGCAATGTTTTGTGTATTCTTTTCACGTCTCCATGTCTTGTACCCAGGGTGTTTTTACGTCGCCATGTTTTGTACCCTCAAGGACAGGGTGTTTTTACGTCGCCATGTCTTGTATCCGTGTCATTAGCTCCTCGTTGAGGAAGTCTTCTTGCTGAACTGATCCGCTGGCAGCGGCAATGTCGGCCATGATGGCAGCGTCCCATGCAAAGTTCACTACCGCTGCAGGAACCTAGTGCATAAAGAAGTTTATATTATAAAGAAACTCAGGAACCTCGCAAGAACAAGCAATTTGATTGGTTGAGAAACTCGGGATAAAATGCAATATACAGCTCCTAGGAGGTGGATATTTTTCTGCACCGCGACTCAAGCAAAATGACGGGTGTAACAGCCGATTTGCAAGTGTTTCCGAAAAGAAAATTGCTCTAAAGCTCGAGCCTTCGGCGCGCGGTAAATATTTCGCCAGTATCAACCTCAATGGAAGTGGTAGAATTGTGAAATATTTGGAAGAATTGTAATAAAAGAGTAGAGTTCAAACACTAAAAGAAAGAAAGAGAGTAGCACAAACTAATCCAATTAATGTTTAAACGATAATAAATGACATTGTTTCTTGCTATGTAGTTTTAATAGCTTTCTTTGTAACTATCATCAAAATGATGATTACTTACCAGCCCAAGTTCGCTGAAAGTCGCCTCCTCGTTCGTAAGTTGCCCTGTCGGCTCTGAGAGAACGAAAGGGAGCCAGTCGGACTTCAATGACTGACTAACAAACTCTCTCAAGTCCTTTAGCTTTTCTCGCGAGTAAAATGTCCCTGAAAATATCATAGATTGAATATGTTACTTGTCAAAGTGGGTAACAAAATAATTATTATGATTATCGTTGAATTAAATAATGTTCATAGTGATTTAGTAACTTTATCTGAACATTATAGTAACAATATAAAAAATAAATTACTATCAGTAATCAGGGAACCGAACCCTGATAAGGATGATGTGGTATAACTAGAAAGACTACAGAAAAGCAGTAGGAAAACTAGATGGTTTGCGTAGGCGTGGTGTAAACAAGTTACAAATCAGCACAACGTTGAAACAAAGTAGTTGCGCTGACGTTTTTCGCCGGAGCTGTTTTGCTACTTTTTCAACCTTGTGTTGATTTATGGCTTACCAGATAAAGATTATTCGATATTTCTTCATGGTATATAAGAGTTGTATGAGTGGATATATCTTTGTAATTCTACCTTGCAGAACAATTCCATCAGGGAACCGAACCCTGATAAGAGTGAATCGATATGTCTTCGTTGGTTTCTTGTCGGCCTCTCTCATCGCCTTTGTCCTTAGTTGAGCGTTCTTTTCTCGCTCCTCCAATCTGTTATACGATAAATTACAAGGTTCGGTTACTCTTGTGGATGTAGTTATTTTCTCCCTCCCCTAATCTGTTATACATTAAATTACAAGGTTCCGTAACTCTTGTGGATTTAGGGGGGGGGGGGGGGCGTTATTTTCTCGTTCCTCCAATCAGTTATACGATAAATTACAAAGTTCCGTAACTCTTGTGTCTTGTAGATGTAGGGGGGGGGGGGGGGGGGGCGTTCTTTTCTTGCTCCTCTAATCTGTTATACGATAAATTACAAGGTTCCGTAAATCTTGTGTCTTGTGGATGTAGGGGGGGGGGGGGGGGGGTGTTATTTTCTCGCTCCTCCAATCCGTTATACGTTAAATTACAAGGTTCCATAATTCTTGTGGATTTAGGGGGTGTTATTTTCTCGCTCCTCCAATCAGTTATACGATAAATTACAAGGTTCCGTAACTCTTGTGGATGTAGGGGGGGGGGGGGGGAGGGGGTTGCAGTCATAGAATAGAAATGACCAACTTTTTGGGTGCGAAGGGGAGAAGGGCACCCTATGCACCCCCCTTGGTACGTGTCTATAGGTTGATAATGCAGGTTAATGACCTTACTGTATTGCTAGTTAAAAGAACAGGACTTCTGAGACCTAATTCAGCCTAACAGATTATTTCATGATCACCATCTACAGCGGCAACAAATTTCAAATAGCAGTTTATACTTTTGAGCCATTGTGGCACTAAACTGAAGAAAAAGAAGTATTGTACATTCCCATTTTAAATTTTAAGATACATACTTCATTTGATATTCCCGCTTCACTTCCTCTGATGATAAGCTAAAGAACTCTTCGGGAAGTTCAAACTTCATTGCCTGAGATGATGGCTTGTAGACTGTGGCACGTCGATCCAATTTCATTTGTAATGGCTCAACAGATATTAATATTCCTTTGTACAAATCTAGTGTTTCAGTGTCCTTGCTTTTGTCTTCAGAGAGAACATAGAATTGTTCTTGTTTATCTGAATAATAAAGAAAACATTAAAAATAATTCAACTGTCAAGAATTTAGGCAATTATATTTTTCCAAATTGTTATTAGGTGTCAATTTTTTTTGCAGATTTAAGGCTATGTGCATAGATAACTTAATATCATATTAAACATGTTAATTCAAAATTTCACATGACATTCAGGTAAAAATATTTCGGATTGGCCAAAGTCAGCATTTTTTAAACAATACTTCAAATCAGCTACTATTGTACCTTCTACTGGAATTGTTGAAGACTCAAATCCACAAGCAACTAGAAACTCCACAGCGCCTTTTATTGTAAGAACCTTTTCCTAAAGAAAAAATCATTGAACATAAATTACTCAGAGTAAAGTCAAAATAAACTATAAATTTAAGACACGTCACCTGGAATATCCTATTGCTTTGCTTGATCTTTCTGAATTTTTCGTCACCAGGATTCTTGCAAATGTTATCTATGTACCTGAGGAAAAACATGATTATGTACTTAAGCCAACCCTACATAGGACTCTGACAAATACAATCTGGTTTCATGCACAAGTTCTCTGATGCGCAATTTCTAAAACAGAATTTTAAGACAACTTGTAATAGCCCTGTAGACTGTACTTGTTCTACAAGTTCATGCAGATGCCATCGCTTGTTTATTATTTTTTAGTACCCCACATGGCACCTGTTTCTGTTTGTTCTTATCCCTTTGGGTGACTTACTATTTTTTTGTTGTTCTCAATTTGTATATTATGATATATCAATTTTACAACATAAAGTTGTTAAACATACTGTAGTATAAACAGGCAAATGAGCAGTTATTCAACAGACGTTACATTTGGAACACATTTTTCAATTTTCATCTTGTAATATCTTCATTGCATTTAAGTGTTTGAATTATACTTGTGTTTTTTTAGTTAAGGCTAATTTTCTGTGGATGCTGGGCTGTTCTTATTTTTGGGACAATTTAAGGCTAAATATTTTATGTTCTTAACAATGTTAAGTGTATATAAGGATATAATACCCAATGAAATATTAGGAAGAGAATTACACTTACTGTATAATCAATAGCAATAATAAGGTTGTTACTATGAGCACAATTTGATTCTACATTTTAGAACGTATCAGGACTAAAAAAGATTTTTTTTCTGCTATCTGAGCCTCGCTAAGTTCTTAGCATGTTCTTAAAATTTGATTAAATCTCAGGCTGGACATTCTTATAAAAAAGTTCTTATAAAAAAAAGAGTGTATTAACCTTAGATGCCCATGTTGAAAAAATAAGTAAAAAACCTATATTTTCTGATTTTAAAATTGTATTTTTGTTAGCATTACAAACGTTACATCAGAAAAACAGCTTTTGTTAAAAACTTTTTTTTATATTGAAAACTCTGTGATTCTAAAATCATGGGGAAAATATCTTTCTAATAAATCTTATGTTAGATGTTACAGTAGATGTTTTCTATGTTAGGTTGACTTTCGAGAATGCACCCATAATTCTTAAACAATAAAGGAAAACGTTCTGTTACAGACGTTATGTTTTGTCACAGACGTTAAAATGTGTGAAAACGTAAATCTGTCATTAACTTTTTTTATAATATTATTGCATTTATATATCTTTTGACAACTTTCTCTTTTAGCTACTGGTAAATTTCCCTATATATCAGGCTTTTAAGAATGTTTTTATCCTTTTTTGATTTTATTATAAATTTTCAGCTTAAATTATCAATATTTTTTCTAATTACAGATTTTTTTGCATAGTTATCTCTTGAAGAAGTTAATCACTTATTTTTGTTTTTACATCTCACAACCAGTCTCATAAGATTAACATTTTATTTCATTTTAACATCCTAAAAAAAACGATCTAAATTCTGCTTTTTGTACAAATAATACCTTGTTTTGTAAGTAATCACATGTGTCTGTAACAAAACTAAGACCCCCAAATTAAATTTATTTTCTATGTGTATTTTTTTCTGTGTGATTTTTGAAATATCCATTTTTTTGTTTTTCATGTGAAATTGCTTATATATAAATATATATTATACACACCTGCACAGGATATCCACGCAAGCTTTGACTCTCTCTTTGTCTCTGTTGAGCGTCTGAATCATTTGAGCAGCTGAGCTGTGGGGATCTTCAGTATATTTCTGTAGTATCAAGCAAAAACAAGTAATCTTTTGAGTGTGTTGAATTAATAGCAGAAACCATATTATCTAAGACAACTAAATGCAAACGTTACTAGAGACTGGAAGACAAAGCAAAAAATCACTCTTCAACACATGTTTCTCTGTAATATCATGGTAATATGAACAGTTAATTGCATACATTTTCCAGGCACTCTATAAGGTGGACATCTCTGTCTTTGTACAAGAATGGCGATGCACAAAGTGGACAACACAGAAAGATTCCCTCTACAGACAAAAGAGAGGAGTCTTCCTTGTCAGCTGGAGGCTGCTGTGGAAAAACCAACACCATTGTACAACAGCTCAATCTTATGAAAAGGAAAAACTACATTGTCTTACGAAAAAAAAAACGTTAAAGAGATGATTTTCTATTTTAATCATTTGAAGAATGTTTAAGAGACAAAAAAGGGTAATTAGCCCCCTAAATCCCACTATCTTGAAATCCCACAATACCATATTACTGGTAACACTTCCAAGTCTTGAAGAAGTTGTTGCTTGTTGCTTGCCTAGCTCTTGTCTCGCTATACAACAAAATAAACAAATCATTATCATTGCCACTAATATTTTTTCTTTAAATTCAGAACAATACAGTATAACTCAATATAATGATCTTCACAGCAATAAAGGTAAACATAACATACTAGCAAGTAATAGCAAGTAATCAGGCCCCACCTCAAATAAGATGTTTATACTTCATCATATAATTTACATCTTAAGCTATTTTTGTGAGGGAACAGCTCCATCACCAGCCAGTGGCATACAGCATAGGGAGAACTACGGGTGGGATAGGTGGGCTATGCCTCCCCTTATTTTCAGAAATTTTGATTAAAATAATAGATGAAGAAGCAAAAGGAGATCCATAAAAGCCCCCATCCCCTTGTTGGGATTCCTGTATCCACCCCTGTACAGTATATGCAGTTCCTGCCCCTACTCATACTGTACATTTCAGGAGGGATTGACAGAGGGATGAAATTAATTGCAGGACTATTTAGCATATTGCAAAAACAAATAAAGTCCCTTTTCCTGATTGACTACCTTCTGCCTGGAGTTTCTTAAAATCTATAGCTGTAGCTGGCTCAGAAGAAGCACCATCCGGTCTAGACACCGCGCTGTTTTTCCAAGTTGCTTTGGCTGACTGTGGTTTCTTAGAGGCAGCTTTCTCGTGTTGAGCAAACCTTTCAAGAGCGGCTTGCCCCGCCCTCTGCGCACTTGGTGCTGGGGGTTCCCTACTCACAGGACCTGATGGCTCATGGGAAGTGGAAGGTCTGTCTTCTTTGCTTTCTGCTAACGTGTGGCCATCCCCAGCCTTGCGGAATTTGATTTCTAGCTTAGCTTTTTCAAAAAGCTTCTTCATGTTATCTTAATTCCAAGGTCTTTATCCAAATATTTTAACTCTGATGGGCTACTCGATCGGTGCTTGCTAAGACGTATAAGAAAATAACAAGCTGTTTAGGTGTGAATTTATATTAGTTTAAAATATGAGAAAGAATTAACTACATAATTGCACTGAAATCATTTTACGTTACTACCCCGACCTATCTAACGGGTTTAAGGGAAAACAAAATTAAATTTGGAAGCCGGAGCAGTAAAAAAATGTCGCGTTTTGCTTTTGGACAAGATATGCAATTCAAGCAGTTTTTCCCTCTAGTTTTCGCTCACTCTGGATTTACAAAATACCCAGCTGATCAACATTTCCGCACACAAATTTCTATACTCACAGGTCATCGATCAAAATTCCTTGGATAATGAGAGAAGCTGGATTAAAGATGGGAATTTCTACGAAATCTACATGACATTTTTGTGTTTGACTGTTTTGAAAATGCAGAATGGAAAGGAGAAGGACTAGGAACTGGTAAAATGAGCCCGCAGACATCTAGTCATCCATTAACCAGTAATACACATGCGCACACAGGAAACCCAACGAGAAAAAATATTTCAAAATGGCGGAAAATATGAGTTCCGAGCAACTCCTCGAGCAAGCGAAAAGCGTTTGGAGTATGCTTGATGACTTGTCCGAGACGGACCCCGAGGCATACAAGAGGTTCATTGACCAGCAAGTGAAGGGTGCCAAGGAAGACATGGAGCAATTGCAACCTCCTCAACCGAGCTTCTGCATCACCACATTCAAGGTAAAAGCCGTCTTATCTTACCACAGGTGGCCCAGGCAATGGTTGCTTGTTCTCAGCTCGGAATTCGGCTGTTCTGAGAGGGGACGAGTAAAGCGTTTTTTGTGTGAAATGTTGTCAATAAAATTGCCTTGATTTGATTTGATTGATTTGATAATGATGACCACTGTCATCATTATCATCATCGCAATCATTTTCTCCATAATCACCCTGAGCAAGACAAACATTTATACTTTGTTCATTTGGTAAAACAAATAATATTATTGTCGAAAATTATGCTTGAATTTCACGAATGTAATGTTTTATGGGAAATCACAAGAAATGGAATGAAGACAATAAATATTATCATTATCTTGGTGGTCAAACAAAAAAAATTATTGCATTGGCAAACATAATGAATTTGTTGACATTTACAACTCTATCTTACTTAATTGTTGTATTTTTTTCAGCTTCCAGAAGTCATACCATACAAGGTGTATATCAATGTCTGTAGCTGGGACAGGGTGCCGGCACCTGAGAGTGAGAAGGACCCGATTCCCATCATGACAGGCCAACTACAGGAACACCAGGAGAAAGGAAAGCCATATGCTACCATTGATGCAATATTTAACACCACAACCTTACAGCAGATAGAATACAAGCAAGACCACAGAAACTTGCTAGTCCACCTGGCATTAGATTACCTCGAGGCACATAAACAAATCTCTGTCTCCCGTAACTACAAGAATTTGAAAATCAAATACAAAGGAAACGCTGACGACCTTAAAAAGTACCTGTATCCTAGGGCGAAGGGTGGTAATGAGGAACCAAAGGGGATTGGTACTAATCCAGGAAATATATCAAAGGACTCTCTTCTTTCACAGCTTTCATCAATTGCAGTTTCTGAAACTGTTGAGGATCTAGGACTTAGTTTATTGGGAAATTCTAGCAAGCAAGGCAAGAGAAATCTTATCCAAGAGATTTCTTCATCTGCTGTGAGGTCGCAAGAGATTGTGCCAGTATATAATGTAGCTGTTAAGAATTCCAGTGAAGGCAGACCTCGCCGATTGGTTGTAACAGTTGAGTTGCCAGGAGTATTGTCTGTTGCAGATTGTGATCTGGAGATATCAGAGGTAAGATCGTGAAAAGAAACAGTAGTCTTTTTATTACCTGAAGAAATCATTTATCCTGAAATGGCTAGAGAGATGAGATTGGTGTTAACTCCTTCCAGCTTTAAAGCTGGATTACAGCTGGTGCCTCTACATATTTATCTAATACCACATTTGAAAACATATTGTTTCTGTATTTTAATTTTGACATTTTCCCCTTTTTCCCCCTATCATGCCAAGTTTACAAAGAAAGAAGATGGAAGATGACTTTTTGTTTGTATTTGTTGGAAGTCTCCTCATGTTTGCTGTGATTCAGTTTTTTATCTTGCGTGGGCCAACTGTCTGTGCACAATGTATGTTCCTGTTATGTTCTGTTTTTATTTATAAATAGGGTGTTTTTTATTGCAATCATCACCACCATTCAGGATACATTACTGGCTTAGGGCAGTCAGGGTTTTTTCTCTATAAAATAACACAGCTCCTTGCCTGCAAGGGGTTACTAGAGATATGGCGTTTAGCAAGGAAAGTTCTGTCTCAGTTTTTGTATTTTTGTTATGTAAAGTAATTCCATTTTCCTTGTATAGGTTGATCTGCAGCTGAGTGTCCCCTCTCTCTACAATTTGGAATTAAATTTCCCTGAGCCAGTAAAGGATGAGGAAACAAGTGCTACATTCAACAAATCCAAACACAAATTAACAATCAAAATTCCAACAAGAGTGGGAGACAGCTAACATCAACTCACAAATTTCTGACAGAATCCTGGCATTGATATTTAACTACAGTACTTTCGTTATTTTTTTTTTTTACTGTAATCAGTGATAACTTTTGGTTTCAGGGGAATCATTTTTGGATTAAATATGCAATTGTAACGATGTAAATTATGTGAAAGATTGGCAGTTTGCTGTGTAATTTGATTCATATTTATTTTGGAAACACATCATGTATACAATGTGTACATCGTCTCCTTCACTAGTCATAAAGCTTTTCCATGTCTTTATTTGGAAAATTATATGATACCAGGGGTACTCTAAAGTAGAAGTTGTGCCTGAAGAAATGTTTCAAGAATCAAAATTGTTTTTTCTCACCCACTTGAAATCGGCACTGATAGCCCCTCCCATCGCCCTGGTCTGATGTACTATAGCGGTGCCCAATGGTACCTGCCATTGCAGATTTCACTTGTTAGCAGATATTTACACTAGCCAACAAAAATATACTTCTGCACACAATTTAGGGTTATTCCAAGGCGCTCTAAAAACAACAGCCTTGTTTGAAAAAAATAGTAGTCACTTGTTAATGTACTGTAACCATCCTTCTGAACAGGTATTTAGTAGAAAATTATTGTTGGATGTCCTACAGATAGTCCCACTATTTTTAAACGACACCTCCCAAGGGTGTCTTCTGACGAGATGGTTTCCCTAATAAATAGATGTGCTTATGTGTTATTTGACAAGCTTTTGTTCTTCAGAAAAGCATTTTGCACCATGTTCCTGTGTGCTATAAATCCACTATTTACAGATATCCTAGGTGGGTTTGTAACCAGGATATTTGCCTAGGGGGAGAGGGGTGCACAACAGATACCATAAACTACAGTCTAATTTTGCTATTTGTCAAGATTACTTTCTTTGCATTTGAGGGGTTGGCCCAGCCTTACTAGAACAGGCGCGTACACAGGGGGGGAAACCCCCTTTGGTGGCCAAAAAGTGGGTTATTTTCTATTAAGGAATCTTCAAATACCTTCCATATAATATCTATGACTGCGCACTCCCCTCGGCCAGTCATGGGAAGACGCCTGTAGAAAGCGTCTGCTAGGGATCGTAATTCAGGGTTATAATAGGGGGAGTCCTTTTAATTGTTTTTTTCTTTGTATTTCGTTTCTTGTCTTTCACTAGCAGAAAGGTGTTGGCAATAATATGGCAATAGTTGTAACTGTATTACGCAAAGCCCACTATAAAACCTATCACAATCCATAAATCGTTCAAGTTTGTTTTCTTTTTACACTTCCTGACAAGGTTTCTAGGGCTACTATGTATAAGATTTACATGTCTAGACTCCTAAATTAAATATTAAATTGGTTGATATGCTGTACAACACAAAACAACTCTCACAGTCTCCAACAACTTATACGACGAAGACCACTTCAAGTGTTCTGTATAAAAATAAACAGTCCATGGACACACTACTTCTCATAGTTTTTGTTCATAATTATAACTGCTCCATTATTGAGTCAGTATTGTTTTGTTCTTCAGGGCCGTAGCAGGACACGTAAGATTGGGGGGGGGGGGGGGGGTGGCATAATATAGAAACAGAAAATATTGGGGGCACAGCCACGCCCTTCCTGATCATTTCCTTATATATATATTTTTTAATATTGGAGGGCACATGTGCCCCAGGGCCCCACCCCCTGCTACGGCGCTGTTCTTAAGGTTTGAATGTGTTCCTTCAGCTAAGGCCACGGAATAAGCCACTATGAAGGCTATTAAGGCAAAGCCTTTATGCTGAGAGACCCATGATTGTTGGCAAAGTTCTTGGCATGTTTTCTTTACATGAGCTGATCCATTTAGCGGATGTTTTAATCTTGCCTTATTTACACCACATGGTTAACACTTCAATAAGGTAACGCAACTCATTACGAACTCTCTCTGCAAACAGGCAGCACCTCATCGACATGGCACGGTTGGACTTTCTCGAGTCCCTGTCCCTTGGACTAGTGATTTTCCCCTATTGAATCACCTGCCCATCCTCTCAGCTGAGAACAAATGTCCGAAAATTGCGGCCTGTCCCATGAACTCTCCTCGAAGCAACCCTTCATAAGTGCATACATCCGGGCCGGACAACCATCCGGACAGGGAAGCATTTGCATGTTTCGGATACACTCAATGGCTTCCTGGTTGTTATACCCGGAATACGGCTGGCGACCGTAGCTGTATATTTCCCAGAGGACCACACCAAATGACCACACGTCGCTACGATGCGTGAAGTGTAGCGAGTTTAACGCTTCCGGTGGCATCCAGCGCACAGGTAGAAGAGAACTGCCGTGTACCCAGGAATAATCTGCCGGGTATCTACAGCTCCCGATCCCCAGGTTGGAGATCTTCACTATATTGTCCTCCGTGATAAAGCAGTTCCTCGCCGCAAGATCTCTATGAATGAAGTTATTTTCGGCTAAGTAAGCCATACCAGAAGCAACTTGAAGCGCAAAGTCCAAGAACAAGACCTCGTCCGGGTCGTGCATGCAGTCATCCCGCAGATCGTCCTGAAGTTGTGCGGGTGACGGGATGTGAAGGTTGAGGTACCTGTGCATATCCATATCCTCAAAATACTCAAAGACCATAAAGAGGGGCTCCTCCCCTGCAGACACACCCACTAAGCACAGGACGTTGATGTCCTGTAGGCCCATAAGCACGCTGATCTCATTTTTAAAGTTCTCCACGACTTGTGGAGGTACGTTCGGTTTGAGCCGCTTGATCGCCAGACGCACATCGGTATATTCGGTCTCGTTGCGCATTAGCGCGGCTTTGCAGACTTTCGCGAAGCCACCTTCTCCGAGGAGCTCAAGAAATTTCACTTTGCCTTGGTTCGCATCGTCGATCTGAGAAAACAAGAAGAGGTACATATTACCAAGCGGAGGAGAAAAGAAGCAGTAAGCTTTTATTTGACTATGCCACAGAACCCCAGAATAGATATCATAAGATTGGGGCTAAAAGGAAGGAGTCCGTTCTTCGCTCTTTCGGGTATTCGGTATTCGTTCATCGCCACCTCGGGCGTTCGGCGGTATAAGCATGTCTGGCAGCCCCAACAATTTTGCAATCTATATATCAGTCCTTTTTGCAAAGGTAATGGGGTGCCCCTTCCCCAATATCCATGGCAGTCCTACGGTACTAGCTACCGGTGCACAGCACGCCCATTGTTCTAATTTTGGCAAAGGCCCCTCTCGATTTCGCTTCCGTGATGAAGTTGGAGAGAAATAACCATTTCATAGGAGGTCGGTATACATCTAATCCGAGCATCGCTTTGAGCTTTGGTCGTTCAGACTCAGTAACAATAGGATTTTCTGTGACCACCAACAATGAAATCGAATGGCCAGTCTATGACCGGAGTAATATTATAAAAAGTATAGGGCACCTGTGACCTTAAATTTAACTGACAATTGAGTATTCTGCCGCTGCTACTTGGTAAACGACGTTTTGAACCAGAGGTCGCAAGAGGGGGAGAGGGCAGGCCATTACAGTTGGAATTATACATAGATCATGAAGAAATGCCCACCCGTCCTAAATACCAAGTAGGCCTGAGGCTACTACAGGGTGACCAGGTCATCCAGAAAGCGAAGACAAAAACTATATGCTGAAGCCAAGGTCTCAGACTATATTCAGGCCTCTCGAGACAAAATTCCTTTTAATAACAAAACAAAAGGGATCCTACCTCGGTGAAGACGCATGACTTGACGTCCACGAGGCTCTGCTTGAAGTCACTGCTTGGTTGCTGCAAGGTGCTCTGTGTGCTCTTAGATATGGACCCTGATGATGAGTGGTCCCTGTTCGGAAGGGTGCTGCGTCTGTGCTGCACCTTTAAGTAAACGATGATTGACACGAATGCTAATATCAGGACCGCCATGATCGCGCTGATCACGTAGATGGTGCGACCGACGGGCATCAAGGAGGGTGATTCGCGCAGAGCGCGTTGAGAGGCTGAAAGTGAAATCATCGTTAAAAACATCATCATCGTCAACATCATCATCGTCATCATCATTATTATCACCATCAGTATCATAATCACCATCATTATCATCATCGTCATCGTCATTGTCATAATCATCATCATCATTACCATCATCAATATTGACATAAACACCATCATCATCATCATTATTATCAGCATCATTATTATCATCATCATTATCATAACCACCATCATCGTCATCGTCATCATCATCATTATCATCATAACCATCATGACGCTGAATTACGGGCGCAGATACAACGTGGTCTAGTCGAAGGCATTTAAAGCTTGCATTATACTGCTGTCATACGACGCATGTCTGACCATGGAACACAGCTTTTGGTGGATGGATCATCATAAATAATCATCATCATCATAAATCATTATCACCCTTAAAATCATCATCTCTTTCATCCTTAACATCATTAACATCATCATCTTTATCCTTATCATCATTATCACTATACTCATCATCAACATCATCATCACCATCATCATCATCATCATCTCCTTCATCATCATCATCATCTCCATCATCATCATCGTCATCAACATCATCATCATATCCCTCACATCATCATTATCATCATCATCACTATCATCATCGTCGTCGTCGTCATCATCATCATTATCTTAATCAAATCATAATCTCCATCAACATTGTTATCAACATCATCATCATATCCATCATCATCATCGTCTTTAACATCATCATCATCTCCTTCATTATCATCCTCATCCTCATCATCATCATCATCGTCATCAACACCATCATCATCTCCTTTATCATTATCCTCACCATCATCATGATTTATAATTAATTATTGATCCTACTCACTTGCTTCGGAGCATTTAGGGATGACGCAGTACTCGTAAGTATTTTTGTCCACATAGCACCACGGGGCCTCGTGCTGGCCACGGGGGTTACGACAGAAGTTGTGCGACAGCTTGTACACGGGATCGTTGGATTTCCAGGATAAACAGGGCATTCCGTACTTCGTGACGTTCAGGCGGCCGATGTAGTCTTCACCGGTGCCGTTATAGCAGTACTGATCTGGAAGAAAGTAGTTGACAAGGGTTAAAATGGAAATTTATTATTGATGGAGATGACACTTTTGACTGTTGTTGGATCAATAACTGGTCCATTTACTGCATTGCCTTACACGGCTTTTACTCACCTTTACTCCTGTTCAAATACTCTACGCTCATCTTTTTGGGGTAGTCATAGCTTATAACAGAAGTCCCGGAATAATCTGTAAAATTAAACAGTTTTCAATAAAAGGGCCAAAAAGAATTGCAACCGATAAGTTGGTGAATGTGGTACTGACCTGCTATTCCTAAAGGTGAGCAGAATCTTTCATCCTTCGTGCCTTCTTCGGAGAGTTCTGAACAGTTCGGTAGCAGACCCTTTATATAGGGGTCACTCTTGGCTAGACTAAGCTCAACTGCACAAACGTCGTTATAAAGAGCAAAGCAGTCCTTTCTACAAAGTCGATATTTTGGTTCAGCGGTCTTCGGATCACACGTCAGGAAGAAATGATAGCAAAGCGCTCGAATGCCGTACTGTCGACATCGCGGGCTCATGGTGGCCAGGGCTCTGATCTGTGTTAGTGGTCTCGACAGTTTATCCTCCATATTTTTCTGAGAATCCTTTTGCTCTGCGAAGATACTTTTTCCTGCCAGGAACTCGGAGCACGTATCGCCTTGATATGCTTCACAAGCGGGATAAGTTTCTGGAGATGTTGGAACGAGCTGACCTTTACCTAATCAGAGTAAGGAAAAGTAAGCGTTAAACAAGGGACCATGTACAGGTATAAATAAAAATCTAAAAATTAATTGCAACTGGAGACGCTATCCCTTATAATATTTAGTAGAATAATACACTATGTCAAGGAATAGCAAAAGTGTGGTCGCTGGATAAAGGATACCAGTTGGGGTGAATTTCATATTCTAAGGGGAAGGTCTAGCATCGACCAACCTCCATCTTTAAGGCGGACTCACTTCTTTTAAGAAGTGCGCGCACCCCCCTTGTAGGCCAAAAAGTGGGTCATTTTTTATCATGGAATATCAGAATACTATGCTTTTTCCATATGATAGCTATGACTGCGCACCCCCCCCCCCCCCCTCTCCAGCTAATCCTGGTGAACAGTGAACATTAAGGGGGAGGGGGAAATACAAAAGTGGTGATCTCTACCCTAAGGCCTTCAACAAAAGCTGGGCACGCCCTGAGAAAAGATCACTCAGCAGTATGATTGTTATAAGAGAAGAAACGTCAACTGACCTGGGATTCCTAATGGAGAACAGAATTTCTGGTCCTTATCTTCGTCTTGTGATAGTTTTGAGCAGTTAGGCAACAGACCCTTGATGTAAGGGTCGTTCTTAGCGAGACTCAGCTCTACTGAGCAAACGTCATCATACAAAGCAAAGCAGTCCTTCCTGCAAAGCCGAAACTTTGGCTCAACGGTCTTCGGATCACAAGCTAGGAAGAAATGGTAGCACAGCGCTCGAATGCCGTATTGTCGACATCGCGGGCTCATAGAGCTGATCGCCCTGATCGCTTTTAATGGTTGCGACAGTTTGGATTCGATGTTGCCCTGGAAATACTTGTTATCTGCGTAGATGGTTTCTCCGGCGAGGAACTCGGAGCATATGTTGCCGCGGTAAACTTCGCAAGTAGGGAATGTTGTCGGAAGGGTAGGGATTGTTTGACTTTTACCTGAAATTGTAAAGTAAAAAAGAAAGATCTAATTAAAGGAGGGAAACAAGCGGTAAATAGCTAGAGGAAGTATGCACCAACCGGGCGACCCTATTGGATAACTAGAGGCGAATAACTAGAGGCGCCGGTGGATAACTATTTGAGAACGTATGCACCGAGCATACAGGGCGCTTCTGGTTGGTGATTAAAGGTGACAAATAAGCTCCGATGAACGGAGGACGGTGTAACGATGTAACAGTGTCCTAATAACTAGAGGTGAATGACTTCAAGTAAAAAAACTAGAGGTGAATAACTTAAGGTGAATAACTCGAGGTGAATAGCAAGCATGCACCCACTCAGGCAAAAGCACTACAGAGCAAATTGCGCCATCAAAGCTTGTAACTTACCTAATTTTTTTAAAGGAGAGCAGAATCCGTGATCCGTTGTCCCTTCGTCAGGTATTACGGAGCAGTTCGGCAATAGAGATAAATCTCGCATCGCGGGACTACCTTTTGCAACCTGTAGCTCTACCGCGCAAACATCATCGAACAGGGAAAGGCAATCCTTTTTACAGAGACGGTGCTTCCTGGTCCTCGTTTTGACGTCACAAGCCAGGAAGGCCTCAAAGCAGATGGCACGGATCCAGTATTTACGGCACTTGGAGCTCACATGTTTGGCACGCCGCAGAGTTGATATTATTCCGGAAAGTTTGCCTTCTATGATTCTCTGGTGATGGCGGGAAGTAGCGTATACGGGGCTGCCGTACATGAATTCCGCGCACACTTTGCCACGATAAGGCTCGCAGCGGGGAAACCTAAAGGGTAAAAGAAGCCGCGGTTTAGATGGATTTTCCATGTGGGGAGGACAGCGCGTTACTAAAAGTTAAACCAATGATATAGTCGACATGATTAATAAAATGAAAAGAGTAGAAAAATGCGAGAGAGCGTTTCTGGTGTTATTTCGGAAAACTTGGAAACAATCAATCATGCGGACCTAAATGAATACAATAAATACCCTAGTTATGTCTCTTAATATTGCTGCCTTTCTCTTTTTCACACTCGAATGAAGTAAACCGGAATATTTCTCACGCGCGTAGCTGTGCCTCTTCCCCCCTTAAAAGATCCTGGTTACGCGCTTCTTATTGCTAGTTTTTATTTTTGTTATAGACTTTTAAAGACTTACTTTTCTTTAACTTTCTTGGTAGGTTTTGTTGTAGATGTCGGTGGCTTTGCAGTGTACACTGTGTTGAAATTAAATAGAAAGTTATTACCCTAATGGTCCTAGTACAGAGGTTTATGGAACGCCACAGGTTATGTTAGGTCATGTCCTTGAAATATGGACAACCCTAATGGACCGTTTTTCAGACGATTAAATTTGAGCTCGAAATATGTTTACAGCCTTCTTGTAAATATTTGCAGCTTTTCTTACAAAACTAGCAAATTTTAAGCTTTTTAGACCAGTTTTGCTTCATGATTAATAGTAAAACGAACAAACGTTTTCAACACTCACACACTACACTCATACCTTTTTTCATAGTGGGCCTAGAGCTCGTTCCCAGAATGCTTAGCCAGCCTGCAGCGCGCACTTCTTGCCCATTGGCTCGCACGACACATGTGTAATTCCCAGCATCCTCTTGTCTCGCACGCTTGATTCGCAGTCTTGAACCCCATTTGAATCGGCGGATTTTGTACTTAGATGTCATTGGCTGGCCGTTCTTTAGCCACGTGATGTTGAATGGTATTTTCTTCCTGCTCAGTCTGCATTTGAGCGTGACCTGCATCCCGGCAATCATGGTGATATTCTCCACCTTCGCAGTGAAGCTAACAGCTGCAAGAAAAAAAACGACACTAAAAATAAGTACAGTGTCGCAAGAGCAAAATATCATTTGTTCTTAGACGTCTCACGATTTTTCGGCTGGTCATCGACTTAAAACGAGATAGCACATTTAAAAGTCTATTTCAATCATCCCGTATTTAGTCACTAAAAGGCCCCATGGAATCGTGGAGGTTGAAAGATTATCCATCTCTATCTAGTCTCCCTTCGTCTTTCGTGGCAGCCATTTTGAATAGGCCACAGAAATCCTACCGACACAAGCATTCTCGAGTACTCGATTAAGTCTCCAAAAGACCATTTAGAAAAAGGAAAACATGACTTACAAGTGAAAGAAAAATGGCTCTGGTTTTGTTACCTACTGTCCTCACCTTTCATAGTTACCCGGATGCAAGTCTTGTACTCGGGGGAGCCTGGGCCGGGTAACACGGAACAGTCAGGTAACATCTTTGCAAACCTCTGCTTGGCGTAGTGAAACTCCAGCTTGCACACTGTGTTCTGAAGGACCTCACAGTCATCTCTACAGAAGCGAATGGGTCGAGGCTTCTTCGAATCCTTGGCGCAAGGCGGAATGATGTAATTACACAAAGTGGGGATGACGTATTCTTTACATCTGTCCGTCACGTGACGGTTAAGGATACCAATCAGGGTCGCCACCTTATTTTCGACGTTTTGTTGTCTGTCCTTGACGTAGACATTTTTACCCTTGAGGTACTTGGAGCAAAATGTTCCCTTGTATGGTTCACACCTTACCCTGAATTGAACAGAGAAGATAAGGTTAATGGCCAATTTTTGATATATAAAGGATCTCACTTATTCCAAAACATCCCTAAGAACCTCAATGAACCTAAAACCTTTTTTTAGATTTTCAAAGAACCCGAAACGTTTCTAAGAGCCTGAATAAACCCGAAACCTTTCTAAGAACCTCAAAAACCAGAAACCTTTTTAGGAACCTTAATGAGCCAGGATTCTTTCTAAGAACTTCAGTCACCCGAATATTCTTTACAACGAGCTCCAGTCATTATGCACCTTTCTAAAACATGTTAACATTCTTAAGATTGTAGATTTACCAATGACAAACTAATATATACAAGTTGTCTTTGGCAACATAATGCGGCAAGTCTATACTAGAGACAAAGTGGTCTCAAATTTTGACAGGTATATCAATGTGAACAGCTGTGTCTTGGAACGATAGAGCTGTCGTTATCAGGTTGTGTTTTTGGTTTTAGCTAAGTCCCTTAGCTGGTTAGTGGGTTGCCTGAGGAGTCCCTTAGTTAGTTAGTGGGTTGCCTGTGGAGTCCCTTAGTTGGTCAGTGGGTTACGTGTGGAGTCCCTTTGTGGTCAGTGTTTTTTTTATTTATTTATTTTTATTTTTTTGGTGGTGGTGGTGTGTGTGTGTGTGTGTGTGTGTGGGGGGGGGGGGGTCATTTAGGATTTATCAAGCAGCGTGCTCAGAATCAATCGAGTTTTCTGACGTATGGAGATAACCTAAATCATGTACCCCGTAGCAGGCACTTGACTTGGAAACTCCACAGCAGATGAGCAAATGCGTAGGTGGGATGTCTGAGTGAGAGTGCACACATTGTCATTCAGACGCATTAAGAACAGAGCAAAATTAATTCTATGATTCACGCAGAGCTATTGAGCTTTCGTTTTTTCTCTCTAACTAATAATTCCTCTCAAAAACAAGAACAGAAATTTCGCGAAAATGAATATCCGGCTATATGACACTTTGACAGCAAAGAAAATTTATATTGCGGCTTCAAAAACGTTAAAAAATGACGCTGTCTAGTCTTATCCATTTGAAAGATTGACTTAAAGAAGAAAAAAAAGGTCGTAGCTTTGAAGGATATCAAGACACTTATTCGCGAGTGCATTAGACTAATTGTACAAACAAAGGAAAGAGCTGAAATTTAGAAGGGAGGAGTTGTCAGGTCAACATATCGGTCATGTTGACAGAGCAAAACCGTTCAAAATCCAAAGTACGTAAAAATGAATGGTATCTGAAGTGTTATCTAGTAAACAACTCCAGAAGCCCGCTAATCCACTGAAATTTAAACAATTAAAATATTTGTCTTTTTTCATCATTTGTGCTCGACAAGGGATCACCCTTAAAATCACTTACTTATAATGGGTTAATTGAGAAGTCGTTAAATTTTTCAGTGAAACGCCCGAAATTGACTAAAACATACACTGCGCACACAACCGGCGCCATATCGTGTCTGCCCAAACGTAAATAGCAGCAACATTCGGTCTGAATGTCGGAACCGTGCAAAGTGACATGTCTATTCCCTTGCCAAATACGAAAACCAATCATTTCCGTCAATCCAAGTCCAATAAAATCATTTAAGGCATTAAAAGAAAAGTAATAGTGAGAATTATATTTATGCTTTGAGCTGCGTAATTCATATGATAATAGCGAACTGTCGAGAGCCTCAGGGGGTGCTGGCGAAATTACAAAGATGGCTCCCATAGATAAGCCAACTGATATGAATAGAACATTCTATGATTGCGAAAACAATTCTTAAACCTAAAATCAATTAAGAAAACGCTAAATGAATAGGCTAGACTTAATTAATGCTATAGGGTGAAAATTAGTCCCCCGCTAAAGTTTATTAAGTGTTTTGAAATAAAGTTTGAAAAAGTATTTGCATTAATTCGACTTGACTTCTAAGGTAAGCTAAGTATTGGTAATTTGCAATCACTGTCTATTCTGTTTTGAAGGTCATATGTGATATACAAGTTATGTCAAGTTTTGAAAATCGCTAATGACATACGAACTGACTGCGTGTAAGATTCAAAAACATTCATCAAGCTTTATCACACAGCAAGGGCGATCTATCTCTGAGCTAATAACACAAGACACATGAGTTTGTATGCAACAATAAATTGAAAAACAATTCAGACAATTGAACGAAGGCCCCTTCCCGCCAACACAACCTAAATTGATGGTGGCAGTTCAACAATCTAAACACTCATACAAAAGAGAGATGGTTCATAGATTCCCTTTGTCAAAGAGGAGTTAGATAATAGTAATTATAGCTTTTCAACCATTTTTCTTTGTCAAAGATACCTAAATATATTAAATGCTAATTCCTTCTTTAATCCCCCTGAGGAGGTAGCATATCTCATTGAGCCATGCAAGACGTCCGGTTGAACTCACTCGGGCTGATATTGTTTAACTTTTTATCCAAGGATCAGACAAAAAATATAGCAGGAAGTTAGTAACCACAAGAAGATTCTCTATGTATGAAATTTGAAATAGTTCTCCTAATCCAGAAATCCTGAGATGGAAGGGTGCTGTGTAAATGTACATGCTGTAAAATAATTATTCAATTGAAGGACTACTCGGGTTTTGAGTTCTTGGCAAAGGAATTAGCCAAGACACGATAATATACTTTGTGTTTGCTTCCGATTTAATTCCGTGCATATCAACAAGCTACCAAGGGACGGCAGATTAAAGCGATACCCGATTTGGTTCTAGCAGTGAGGGAATGTTATTCATCCTTTCTGACTTTCCTATCTTCACCGCGTGCGTTTGCTCATTAACTCTCACATCTTGCTCTCAAACATTCTGTCAAATTCCAGGCAAATCATATTCCAGGGGTCTTTGATTAAAATCCAAAGGCATGTACTTCGGGCGCCACGCGCAAGTGCGTACTGCAAACAGAACTTGATTAAACTGATATCTAAGAGAATTATCCAAGGAAAAAGATTTGCACATTTAAGAATGTGTCTTAGGAATTATCCATAACTTTCAGTTGAGGACCCTTGCGGTGGTCTGAACAAAAATAGCAACTCGGCCATGAAAATAAACAGCAAACAAGGCCAGATGACATTTGATCGCCCATCAATCAGGGGAAGCGAAGAAATAACTTCGCGAAATCTTTTGTATTTATGTGTAAATTTAGCGAGTAAGCTTAACGAGCGCGCGTGTAGTATAGAGCCCTAATTGAAATTAACTTAAGGCAAAAATGCGCGGAACTTGGAACAAAGACAGATAAATAGCAAAATGGCTCGCATGCAAAGTGTCACACGCTTGACACTCGCAAGACATCGAGAGTTCGCCGTATCGCAGTGCGCACGTAGAGATCGGTTTCTACGAGCGCAAAAAAGCTCCTTTATCCTTGTTAAATCCCTAAACGGGCTACTGTAAACACACAGGTTCCATTATAACAACCATTAAAGTAATAAAGAAACAGGAAAGACCTTTCACGGCTGCTCTGTAATGTATTGAATGGACAAAACAGGCATACCCGCAAATCGGTTTAGGATTACATCTCTTCAAAGAGCGAGCTTTCTACCTAACATTCTGTTCTTGGCTTGCTCGGTATTGTTTAGATAGCCGTAGTTCTAGATCACAATCGCATAGAATTTCAAAATAAATGTACTTACCTATTTCTTGACCGATAGCGAGTCCGTCTTACGGCGTTTACTAAAAAGAGAAATGTACACCGTTAGTCTATTGGAAGAAACCCAACAACAACGTGGAAAGATTGGCGCTAGCCTACATCTATCCCTAAAAGCAAGCTTTGTACTTTATTCTGGGAATGAAATGGCGAGAGAATGTCATAAGACGAGCTAAACTCGAATAATTGTCCACTGTGAATGGTAAGGAGTAACCTCTGAATAACATAGTATAGGTATGGCATTATCAATGCTATGTAGTCGCGGTACTATCTAGCAGAATCCTTCGAGAAATTAGGATTTAGGCTGAGTTAGGATTATTCTGAAAGGGGCTTGGAGTATGTTGCGGTTGTGGTAAGGCGAGGAAACGATGTACAGTGCAGTGCACCAGTGTCAATCGTACGGTCAAATGGGAGTATGTAAGTAAACATACAGGAATCGACAGTGCGACTTTATCAAGTACTTAGCTTCCACACAACGCAGTACTCACGCTAAAATTCCCTGCTACTTACCAGCTAGTTCAAGCTCATTTACCACTAGCAGTACACACCACAAGGCAACCAGGGACTTCATCTAGGCGTCCGCAAGAGCCTGAAAACCAACAGACGGCCAAATCATACGGTGAACACGCTCACTCGCTCTCATATCATGGCATACATCAAGGTGCTCTTCAGTACACAAGAACCACAGGCCTGTGACGTCACTACCTCCTGTCCCCCTTCATTCTCCTGTTACTGCATGCGGAGCTAATTACCCAAATTATTTAATTAGATTGGTCAACATATAATTAAATTAGATCGTATTTCTGGGATTAGAAATGTTACTATTTAGTAAGCGCGGAAATTATTTTTGCAGTAAATTTGATTTTGTTTTGGTCCTTTCGAGTGCATTTCGTTTGTATGCTCTGCCTGATTGTGACTTGAAGTGGACAGGTTTTGAAACTTGACACTCAAATAAACACCTTATATACAAACAACTTGAAAGACATATTATGGCTCTAGTGGGCGCTCACACTCGATGAACATGAGAGGCGAGGTATTATGGCTTATGTTCAGAAAAGTGACAGCGTCTGCTATATAGCCGCACTGTTTGTGGACTACTACTGAACTTGCAATCACCCTAGTGCTTGCCCCTTCTTTGGAGATAGATGTTAGAGAGTCGGTACGTTTGGGGTCGTTTAATAGGATTAAAAGAAGTTTGTAAGCTAATTTTTTTTATGTTTTTTTCTTTTGTCAGAATTCACTTAGAAATGCTTGATTCCTTGTTGCCGCACTTAATGATGGTCTAGTCAACTGTGCCTTTTTATAACCCTTCGCGCTGATCTACACTACCTCCTTTGTTCAATTAAGTCACGATTAAGAGATCCCATATGCCAAATGGCTCATCTATGCCGCGCTCGAGGTCATTACGCCGAAGTGGAAGCCACGCAGGATCGTACGAGTGAAATTACATCCAAACCAACATCACCGAGGGTGGCATTTAACGACAAGCCGTCCACAAAGTACACCCAAAAGTACACATTCTCAAGGCATGACGTACAGTTGGCTCTAGCGAGTATTGGTCTATTACTCAAAGCGCAGAGTGATTTGATCAAGCTGGCATCCTCGCCAATATTACAGGAAGGGTTTTATTCCTAAAAACAAAACAGATGGCCGCCAAACGTGGTCGGTGATATCCCGGATCGAGTACTTGTAAAAGCAATCTCTTAAACGATCCGAGTACAACTAAATCATAAACAAACAAAGGAGTACTTAATTTGTTGTCGCAATCAATCGCGCGCGCATATAACCCGTTGCGTCAATCATAAGAGATTCGGTTTAGAATTAAAGCACTTGCTTCTGAATTAAGTTAGGGCCGCGTTAGAAAACCCACATTACACCAATCCGTCAGTACATTCGTCTGTGAACATCGTGAGTTATATCTGGAAAGGGCGCTAGTGCCCAAGATAGCCGCGAGCTTTCAACAAGTCCAGAACAAGACCCACTGTTCAGCGTCGACTAATAAGAACGCAGGAACTATGTCAGTTTGACTTAAATGACAAGAGAAGGCCAAGTGGAGGCAACCAGAGGCACCGCCTGTCATTGGCTCTCGCGCAAGACCCAAATCTGAACTCTCGAGCTTAGCAAAGCAGTTACGCGTCAAAAAAACAGTCACGAGGGAGAAAACGGATAGAATCAATACGCGCGTACACTCCATCAGCACCAATTCACCACATCTCCGCGTGTCTCGCGCAGTTCCCCGCACAACTCGGCGTGTTTCCTATTCTCTTATCTCTACATCAATCAACCTATGTTATAAAAGAAGCAAGCTACAGAGATAACACTAATTTAAAGTAGCTGTCTTTCTTCGTTTGGTCAGGAAATCACAGACTGCCGCCGCTGTGGCCCGTTCAGAAATTGAACGAAGATGGCCTAGTGGATTAATTCCTTCCTTTAGCTTAGATCTTTGGCGTTCACGATATTTCAAGGTTATCATGAAAATTCTTCGACAAAGATGTTTGATAACCGATTTTGTTCCAGAAAATGGTATAAAGACAACACGCGATCCTTTGTGGTCGATGAAAGAGTGTCATAGGTTTTTCCACAATGATAACAAACTAATTCTTTTCCAGAGGAAGGCTTAAAGATTTTTAAGCGCTATAAAAATGTCATTAAAAAGTTGAGAAATTCCTTGTATGTCTGCTTTGGATCTACTCTGTAAGATGGCTTGAATAGAAAGATAAGTGACTGTCTTTAAAAACCTAGAGAATCCGCTAGCAAAGCAAATCCCGACATCAAGATATGTTAAATACTGTTTTAACATCCTAAGAAAAATAATTGTTATAGGTGTTATTAATTTTTGGAATTGAAATAATTCGTCTGCTTCTTTCCTCGCTAAGTTTATAATTACCTTTTTTCGAGGAAAAGAAACGATGCGGTAATACTGGCTGATGTGTGAGGTGTTTCCGCTTGGCGCGCAACGTTTGGTTCGGCCTGTCGCACTGTTTATCCCACATCCACACAGAGCCCCTCGCACACAATACAAATCCGGAAGGTTTGAAAAACAATTAAATCAAGCCGGCGTCATCGCTGCCAATGTATAAAGATAATAGCTGTTATAATCAGAATGCAGCAAGTATATTACAAAAAGCTGATTATTTAGCTGTAAACAAAAGCATTTGCAGATGGGGATTTGATGAAACAATCAAATAGTTTATTACATTTGGCGCAAGGTTTGCTTTCATTTACAGAAATTCTTGCTCTTATTACCGGCAACGTCCTGAAATACGGATTTTTCTATTTGAATGGTAAACTCTTCTAGCCAGTCCGGGAATGTTATTATACCCGACGAACCGAATATTAGTTTTCGCTCTTGTATACCTTGTATAGCTACAAATGCTCTTTTTTCTATCTCAGAAAATCGTTAATCTCCTTTCGAACAGACTGAGCGTGGTAACACACTTTGGGCAATCCTTCATCCAAATACAACTCAAATTTCGTGCAAAGATCTGTGGCATTCTATCCTCATATTTCAATAGTCCAATTCAAACAAAAGGATTATAACTAAGTCCTTCCGAACACTGTTTATACTATGTTGACAAACTTTGCACTCGATTTTTAAGAGGTGAAAGAAGTTTTTGATGTTAACTTATATAAATCAAGGGACCATCTTAACTTTTTTTCAAGTTTATCTGAGGATTTATAGAAAATTAGGCCTTTATTTAAGGCTTTAGTCCCTCCTCAGTTTTTAAAGCATGAGGTACAAAGTACAAGTGATTAGTATAAAGTGTGTTAACACCTGAAAGGTGAAAGGCGTAAAAATACAAAATATTACTACGATCTAATTCAACAGTGAGTGAGAAATAACGTCAAATTGATTATAACTTCACAATCATCTAAACATCAGCATTTCAGAAAGAATCTAAAGGAAATGACATCATAATTTCAAAAAATAAACTATGCAAAAACAAACGGACCAATAGTTTTTTTAGGGGAGTGTGACATGATGATAAAACATTCCTTTGCCAAAAAATCAAAAATATCCTGAACTACGAATTAGCGTCATTATAACTGTTCCAATGTTTGTATAACTAGTGTTTTTTAAAGTGCAAAAATAATAACCAAAATCCACTACACACAGGAAGACCTCCGCCCCCTAACCGTCGAAGGGCGAGTAAGAGACGGAAGCATAACGTCATTCATCACCGAGCAAAGGTTGGGCGGCCTGAAGAGACCAGGAATGTGCTTTTTACGAGTTTGCAGTCGAGTAAGTTCTTTGCCTGTCACCACTGACTAGTGCCCAATCCCCCTTGACATACAGCGAAGTAAGAACAAGGAAAGCGGACCTTTTATTACAGTCTCCGGCGTAGCCGTTTCCTTGTGTCAGTCTAAGACTTTAGAGGAGGCTATAACTATCCTATTATTATAAACACAATCATGCAGAATACTCGTTTATGTTCTTGAGTCATAGTAATATATGAAATAATCAAACTGGTAGTTGAAACTGTCAATTTTAGTTCTATCGATACTTTTTCAATGCAGTCGATTTGGAAAAAAAGATAAATCAATTGACGAACTATTCTATTCTCTGAGTTGTATTTCCTCGTCCGAGTAGCCCCCCCCCCCCCCCCCCCCCCCCCCCATTCACCTGCGGCTAGAAGAGCGTTTCAAATAAATGTCCCGGTTTAGAACCACAGCCAACTGTGTACTATTATACGTGAGTGCTTGGTACCGCTAGCACCATCAGATGCCCCGCAAACACAGCACACATAGCCAATATTCCAGCGAGTCATCAACACACTGCAGGCTAGCTGTCACTTTGCATAGGAACTTTTAAGTACGTGGTTAAAACCACGCGTGGTTAGAAATGGTTTCCTGATAAAAGTGCAAATAGGTGCTTGAGACAAACCATCGAGCACCTGAATTATACCATGGGTGTGTCAGGGCACTTATAAACTCTCATAAACTCCTAGATCACGCTTTGTAGTATGCGCTATGACCAGCGAATGTTTAAAGACGCATTGTAGTTCATTCTAATTCATCGGGTAACACCCCTTTCAAAACATAGCCCCGTTGGCCTGTTGCTATTTTACCAAGACTTCCTGTGCCGCTAGAAACTCTGCTGGGATCCTACTCATTGCGGTTGGATCATTCACGAATAGATCGGTTCAAAGCCAAAAGACAAAGTAACAAAGCTGGATAGGAAGCAAACGGTATTGTGCATGAGTTCCTTTATGGAGCGTTAAGCAGAAAGAAAAAGGAGGAAATCACTAAACAGATAAAGGTTCTTTTAAAGCGGTTTCTTCAAGAGAATTCTTAAAACAATGCCTGGTTGCATTTTGTTGTTTACGTCTAATCGAAACCTTATTTCTCCTATTAAATATTATTTCCGTACGCTTCTTATACATTCGTTTGACGAATCACCATGAAAGTTTGCAAAAGGAAAACTAAAAGTTCCTCGAGTAAATCAAAACGACCTCTGAATATGACACATTTGTTAAAAAATATGTACAATTTCATCACTTCAAAGTGAAAAGCTCGATGCACAAGTGTGTACATGGTTCTAATGGTCAACGTCTACAACACTACTGAAACAGATCTAACAGCCCTGGCTGCTCACAAGTAGCCTTTTCATTCGTTCAGAGGCAGTGTTAATGAATAAAAGCCGAGCTGTTTGATAAGCCAAAGTGTTTGCGTGCAAAGCTTGCGCAAGCTGGTAGAGTCATTATGCTATAGCGCCAGCAAATCACACCAAACAGTCATCATATACTTCGCGTGTACCTCAACGAATGTTTGAAAAATCCCAGCTGCACAGCTAAGTCATCTTAAGGTTGTTGCACGAGTCTATTTCAAGTAGGTAAGGCTAAGTGCTGTTTGGGTCTGCAAAGTTTCAATATATGATGGAGTGCGTATATTCTATGATAACCGCTCGATAAGGGTTCACATGCTTGTTATCTTTACATCTAAAGGAGCTAAACTAAACAAACAATAAACAAAACACCCATAAAACACGTATAAACAAACTGAGATATCACGAGAGTGGTCCAAACCTTGGTATCGTTTTCTTAGTGATGCGACGCAAACGCAATGCAGAATGGATGAACGTATAGCTTGCTGGCACTAGCGTTCTAACATTACACAGTGGAATTTGCTAGGAGTATGGCAAACACATTACCTCAGTCAGTCCTTCGATACAGCTCCAATCAGCTCAGCTTCAAAGCGAACCGTTCGTTTCGGTTAATAACCCAGTAGAGTCGGTGAAATAGATACCCTTACTGGAGGCGATGCGAGGTCCGCAGGAATAAAATACTTTCCCGTCAACACACTGTTTGTTTAATGCGAGCTACTGCTGACATGCTATTTGTATTAATAAGTAATACTTAAAAATACTGAACGGGTGACATTACAGTCGGGGACGGCCAGTTTTGTCTGCAATCTGAGGAAAATTAGTGTTAAGGTATAGCCTGCGGTGGTGTTCACGCCGCGAAAGGGATTCTGTTTTGTCGCTGGTTCTTGCGGTTGGTTCTGATGCGTAAGAAGGGTGTGAAATGTAAACGGGAATCGCGGGACGTGACCCGTGAATTGCTGACTGTCAGCGCGCTCGTGGATGATTTCAACTCATACCTGAACCGTTAGGTCGCTCCAATGACTAGATTAGTGCTGTGTTCTGGCATATTCCAAGTAAAAAGTTAGAGTGAATGGTGTGCCTCACTTGCAGCAAGATATATGCCAGATCAGATTGGCTATATTTAGCGAACAACAAGCTTGACATACATCTCATTCAACTCTTCATCGCTCTAGTGATTTTCATCTACATTTAGTAGTAACAAAATCCTAATTATTAACGTTGGCAGTCACATACCATTGCATTGATAGAACTTAACTTGATTTCTGAGCAGCTAGATGTGGAGTACCTCATGTAATTGTTATGGGTCCTAATTTGGTATCGCCCAGTTAATCTCCGTTTCAACGTGGGCCATCGTAATGCAGAACACCAGGGCTGCTTCATCATGTCAAATCAAACCAGTGAAATTGCACATTAAGCTAAATCATATGTGTATAGTGATGGTCCCTGTGATGTCTGTAGACGCTATCCCATTCCAACCTCAAGGGTTATGTCGTTACATAGTTAACATCATTAAAAAGAGCAAGAAGGCAATCATTGCTGGATTAGTGAATACATTGCACAGGCGCTATCAGGTGCAGCCTTAAGGCTGATAAACTGTTCACCAAGAGGACTCGAAATATTTCTCATATAGCTAGCGGGAATTCTAACATAGAAGGGACGCATGGCAGTTATTTCGCTCCTTTGTTTCCCTGCTAGCTGTTACTAGAGATGATTTTAGCAATTATTCCATTATACAAGGATTATGAAGCCTAATTATATTGATTAGATCAGAAATTATTCCCTATCTCATGTTAGGAATATAACGCCCTCTTCACTTTTTCTCTTTCTGATAATTTCCGAGTCATTGCCTCCATATCTTGTGATAAAATTCTATCACTAGCCTCTCCTCCGTCCCTAAATCCAAAACAAACTGCCCCATGCACTGAGCAGTTGAGTTGGTTAGTGGCATAGCAAAAAAGGGAACCATATGCGATAGATCCCATTACAGTGTATGTTTACACTCGACTATTATGGTAGAGGCAAAGGCAGGAGAGAAAAGTTTTGATTCTTCCATCCACACAAATCCTAATCACTTTCTAACTTAATTACCACCCTATGCAAGGCAATGAGACCATGTATCACCAATTTAAATCCCCAGTATCATTTTCTCCGCGAAAAAGCAATTTTATTCTTCAACAGACGCATTCAAACACAATGCCACATCTGTGTCGTATCACACTCTTTAAGTTACAGTGATGAGAAGAAAATGTCCAATCGTGAATGGCCTAATCCCATCCCACTTCAACCTCCTCTACCTTCTTTAACAGCTTTTGTATTCTTCTAAAATGCCCTCGAGGACCCATTGACTTGCTGCCCTCAAGCAGCACCTTCTGTACATGCTCAAATGCTAGAACATCTTAGAGAAAAATGCTTGTTTTCTATGGCTGTTCATGGCCAAGTAAACCACCCCCATCCAACATGGCCCAGGATATGGCCTCTGAAGTTCTAGACCTTCAGGGGAAACCAGCACAGGGGAGATTATTTCCCAAAGCACCCCATTTTCTATCACACCTTGGAGCCCCACCCAACTCCCCTGTTATAACCACCAGGTAGCACGGTGCATGGGAGATGTAATAAGATTTAAGCAAGGCGCTGTGCTGTTATCGCGTTTTGGAGGACCCGATGAACGTATTGTCTGGGTCTTAGACTAGACCACGTGAAGCTCTTCCCCTACCACAAAAAGATGGGTGACATTGAAGGCGAAATATGGGGAGAAGGCGCGGCTGCAGAAAGGGATCCTGGGTCAAGTACACCAGATGAAGACACCACAATGTGGTGCGTATTATAGAGGATACCACGGAAAAGAACTTATGGTTAACATGCAATCGTTGAGATAAATATGCAACATGGCTGGAGGTGCGACACTGAGGGTACGCCCCCCCCTGCAATAATTTCAGAAATTATAAGGAAATGCCCGTGGCTGTGCCCCCAATTTGTTCTTAATGTTTCTGTATCGTGCCCGCCCTCTCCCCCAACCCTATTTTTCGAGGCCTTCTACAGCTCTGTGCAACCATAAAAAATAAGCTTTTGCCATACAAACTCATAGAGCGCAAAAATTAGGGTTATATTTCAAGCATTTTATTCACATCTTTTATTTACATTTCTTTTTACAAGACGCATGTGTTTAATAAAGCGCGCGATTGCATTTTTCTCTGTTAAGGCCGGTTTACACTAGCGCTTTTTATTTAATTTTGTCGCATCTGTTGCGGCGTTTTTTTTTTTTTGCAGTGATATCACACAGGTTTCCAACATCGCCGAACATCGAAAAACCGCCGAGATTGCATCACATTTACATTGGCGTTGCAACGCGCGAGTAAGAAAAAAAATCGCCACGACAGATGCTACAGAAATTGCATAAAAAATCGCAAATGTTAACCGGCCTTAATGATGTGAAATATCACGCCGTAAAACAGTCCCGAGGGAAATTTGAGAACAGGGAGCTCAAAACAGTAATCATATCGCGCCAAAACCACAATGGAATTGCGGTAGCGTTATAAACCTATTCTCACAAACGATAACACTTCACTGGCCTTCCGTTCCAGACACACCCAAACGGCTTCCCGCCGCAGTAACACTTAACTGGCTTCCCGTTGGCAAGTTGTTAATTTCTGTGGGCCCTCAAGCCTCGACGACAAGCGCGGTAATCCTGGCGCGTCTTACACTCCAAACACACACGCCCTCGATCAACTGTTCTATTCTTTTTGAAGAAGTGACCCCGACATATCTTTACGGGTTTAGATTATTGCTAAGTTGTTAATGACGTACATAGATGTGGTTTCTATACCCAGCGATGGTAATCGCAATTGTCTTGTTCGTGTCACTCGCGCAGACTGCTGTCAAACTAAGCTGAGCCAACGAGAAACCTGTTACGATACGACCCACCCGTGGATCTAGTGACACAAACACAATTCGGCATTTACACGCATCGCATGAAGATGCTTCCATAAGCCAGAAAGGAAAAAAAAACCCCAGGAAATTAGATATTGAAAAAGGGCGTTTCTTCTATCTGTCAAGAACAGACATGCATCCCTCAAGAAGATCTCACCTCATTTTAGTTTCCTTTTCGTTTCCCGCGATATTACCCTTCTTTCCTTTATTCTCTTTCCGTTTTCCTCGTGCTGTTTTATACCCCTGCCCCCGCCCCCTTTCTGATAAAGTTTGTATTTTAGTCTAACGACTCGATCATCTGTTCCACTGCCCCAGGTCCATTCGTTCAAGCGTCGATTACTTCTTGGTGGTGGTATATTCGATTAGGTACGCTGGGACGGCCTGCAGCGTAAAAACGCAGTCAGACGCGTATCACACGCTGTTACGTATTTGGTTTTTCATGCACCCTTATATTATATTGCAAAGACCATATTATTCAGAGCGAAAGAGGGCGAAATTACCTCAGCGGGTACCCATCCCTATGTATGGATAACGGGTGCTTTACCTGTAATGGGTCGAACACTACGTACTCTTGAATGCGTGAAATGGACGGCGCGGGAGAGGTGGGCCGACCGGGAGTCTGGGGACCACATAAAGATGTCAGGAGACTGCAGTTCATATCAATGAATGGCTGTTGTTTTTCTTGGTGGTCTTAAAGATCCTGGGGCGAGCGCGCGGAAAACCTGTGATAACCTAAAAAGTTGTCTGGGTATCTTTTACTGATTAGCGGCCAGTACAAATGAATTACAAGTAATTTTACGCGGAGATTCGCGACTTCCGCGCGAAAATCTGATTGAAGCGGATGAGAAACTGACCGAGCAAGTTTTACACAGCCCTAAGATCTTCACAAGTATCTGTGATTTGAGGGCTGGCCGCCTAATTTGGGTGGTCATATTAATGTTATTCTACTGTAAATATTTGACGACAATCTTACCAAGATGGAGTCATAACCAGCTGGGGGCAGAACCCTGAAACATGCGAATGATTTATCAGCATAATATGCAACTGTGTGAAGACAATTTGAGACAGTATCACGCAGTCGAGGACGATCCTCATTTCTACAAGTCCGGCTTATGGTTATCTTTGATTGGGTTTTCGGGAAGGGGATGGCCCCTCTAGCAAAAGAAATGAACGATATTCCAACAGATTTTTGGTACGGATGATAGAGAGTGCCTATCGCTATTCAATTTTTGCTTCCGCGGTCTATGCTTCTGGGTTGACTAACCTGCGTTTGTCCTGACGTGGTGTCATGTCTGTCGAGCCGAGCTTGACATTCGCAAGAAGCAGCTTGCCGGCCTGCCGGTGTGATGGAGGGTTTAGTGTAATAAGCAGAGGTAATAAACAGATAATGCGAGGCAAAGGCAAAGTGTAGAGGACTTACCAGATGATACGAGGGAAAGTGTAAAGCACTTACCAGATGATACGAGGGAACATATAAAGCACTTACCAGATGATACGAGGGAACGTGTAAAGCACTTACCAGATGATACGAGGGAAAGTGTAAAGGACTTACCAGATGATACGAGGGAAAGTGTAAAGCACTTACCAGATGATACGAGGGAAAGTGTAAAGCACTTACCAGATGATACGAGGGAAAGTGTAAAGCACTTACCAGATGATACGAGGGAAAGTGTAAAGCACTTGCCAGATGATACGAGGGAACGTGTAAAGCACTTACCAGATGATACGAGGGAACGTGTAAAGCACTTACCAGATGATACGAGGGAAAGTGTAAAGGACTTACCAGATGATGCGAGGGAAAGTGTAAAGCACTTACCAGATGATACGAGGGAACGTGTAAAGCACTTACCAGATGATACGAGGGAAAGTGTAAAGCACTTTCCAGATGATACGAGGGAAAGTGTAAAGCACTTACCAGATGATACGAGGGAAAGTGTAAAGGACTTACCAGATGATACGAGGGAAAGTGTAAAGCACTTACCAGATGATACGAGGGAACGTGTAAAGGACTTACCAGATGATACGAGGGAAAGTGTAAAGCACTTTCCAGATGATACGAGGGAAAGTGTAAAGCACTTACCACCGTGAATCGCGAGGCTTGTGCGGGATGCGTGGTGAAGTAAAGACCTCTCCCGTACAGTCCTGAGTTGAAGTCTTAAACAATCACATAGAGAGATGAGTCAATCACTTGTTTATGGTGGTGATGGTCATGGTCATGGTTGTAATGGTGCTGGTGGTGCTGGTGTCGATAATGATGATGATAATAGGTAGTGGTGAAGTTAAGGTGACTCTAGTGTCAATGATGTAGATGATGACTATAGTGATGAGGAAGGTGGTGATTGTTGATTATTATGACAACTATGGCAGTGGTGGTGATCGTGATGTTGACAATGGCAGTGGTCTTGATGATGATGATGCTGGTGGATGACAATAAAGTTGGTGACACAATGACAATGACATGGGAGATAAAGACGACAGTGATCATTGACATTGACACTACCATAGAGATGTAACCATAAAAAACACTGTTTCTAAAGGGTATCGTGCAAAAAAGTGTTAAAATTGGTAACTGGTATCCAAACACCAGCTCACTGTACCTCAGCGTTTTTTCTTACCTTCCTTGCTAAACCCTCGTGTGATAATGCGGTTAAGGCTATCTTCACAGGACCCCCCACAAAAGTAAAGCTGGTGACTTGTTGTGGCATCATTGACCCGCGCAGATCCTGCAGGAGACTCGAAGGTCGTGGCAAGTAAGGTCACATGGCTGGATTTAACCTGCAGGTTAAATCCAATCAGAACTGTGGGATGATTAACTAAAGGGTTCTGAGGAAGAGGGGCAACTCACAAATGATTACATCACCTGATGTAGAAACTGTTAGCACAACAAGATGAAAAAGCTGTTGAAGGCATGTCTGGTTTATGCTGAGTATAGTAACCTTTAGGTTACCTGTGTAATACTGGGTTGTGACTTTTGGGATACCTGTGTCATGCCAAGTATAGTGACATGTGGGTTACCTGTGTCATGCTGAGTATAGTAACTATTGGGTTACCTGTGTCATACCAAGTATAGTGACATGTGGGTTACCTGTGTCATGCCAAGTATAGTGACATGTGGGTTACCTGTGTCATGCCAAGTATAGAGACATGTGGGTTACCTGTGTCATGCTGAGTGTAGTGACATGTGGGTTTCCTGTGTCATGCCAAGTATAGTGACCTGTGGGTTACCTGTGTCATGCTGAGTATAGTGACATGTGGGTTACCTGTGTCATGCCAAGTATAGTAACATGTGGGTTACCTTTGTCATGCTGAGTATAGTTACTTTTGGGTTACCTGTGTCATGCTGAGTATAGTAACATGTGGGTTACCTGTGTCATGCTGAGTATAGTGACATGTGGGTTACCTGTGCCATGCTGAGTATAGTGACAGGTGGGTTACCTGTGTTATGTTGAGTACTGTGACATGTGGGTTACCTGTGTCACGCAAGTATAGTCTCATGTGGGTTACCTGTGTCATGCTGAGTATAGTAATATTTGGTATATTTGTGTCATGCCAAGTATAGTGACATGTGGGTTACCTGTGTTATGCTGAGTTCTGTGACATGTGGGTTACCTGTGTCATGCCAAGTATAGTGACATGTGGGTTACCTGTGTCATGCTGAGTATAGTAACTTTTGGGTTACCTGTGTCATGCCAAGTATAGTGACATGTGGGTTACCTGTGTCATGCTGAGTATAGTGACATGTGGGTTACCTGTGCCATGCTGAATATAGTGACATTTAGGTTATCTGTGTCATGGTAAGTATAGTGACGTGTGGTATACCTGTGTCATGGTGAGTATATAGTGACATGTGGGTTACCTGTGTTATGTTGAATACTGTGACATGTGGGTTACCTTTGTCATGCCAAGTACTGTCACATGTGGGTTACCTGTGTCATGCCAAGTATAGTCTCATGTGGGTTACCTGTGTCATACTGAGTATAGTGACATGTGGGTTACCTGTGTCATGACAAGTATAGTGACATGTGGGTTACCTGTGTTATGCTTAGTTCTGCTTGGACATGTAGGTTACCTGTGTTATGCCAAGTAGTGACATGTGGGTTACCTGTGTTATGTTGAGCACTGTGACGTCAGAGTAAAGGTGGGTGGACATCAGGCTGCGTCTTACATGCTGCATCACATGCTTCTCCTGCTGTGAGTGTACTAGTGAGCTCAGCAACTGCTCATCCTCTGGAAGATATGAGTGATTGACAGCTGTCATTACAGCCCCTCCTCTTTAAAAATTCACAGAGCAATACACCGATTTGTCCAGATCTAAGTAAAACTAATAACCTACGAAAGCAGATGCCTCTAGCAGCTAGCCACAAGTTATTTCTCGAGTGACATCTGCTTTCACAGGCTATAAGACAACAAGATTAAACATTTCCATCTTAATCTAGCCACCCCATCTAAAAATGCAGGGCATTGAAGTTAGATACAACAAGTGATCTCCAATTGCTGGCTGTGAATGGTGTATTTGTAAACATCCTTTTAAACCACATGCCATAGTACTGCACCTTTAGACACCTCAGAGAAATGCCCCTTTGAGATGGCCTGGTAGTCCAGTTGGTGTTCAGTCTCTCCATCATGATGCTTGCTCAGGATGCTTGCAAGTGACTCATAGAAGTTGTCTTCATCTAGAAGCAGAAAAGTTATATGTGTAACTCAATCATTTCCCTTGGTAGGAGGGCCATTATAAAACTGTAAAAGGTTATTATGCAACCTTCGAAGAGGAGAGAATGTGAGGAAGAGAAGATTAGTCATGTGGAGGTGATAAGCAATCATCAACACTCATTTCTTCATCTAATTTGTTTACTGCTTTTCTTTAAATACTCTTTCTGTATTTGATGTGGTAAAAGTCTTTGTGACTTTGGTATTTGTGGAATAATGAAAATGAGCAAAGTAACATTCACAGACACCCTTACCTTCACTATCGTCGCCAAATGACCATCCACTGTCAATATCTTTCGCTTTAAAATCCAGTAATTGCTTTTCTGTAGATTATGAACATATTGAAAAACTCATGATAGGGGAATTGAAAGGATAAGGGGGTGGCCGAAGGTGTATAGAAGTGATAAATATTAAATATAAGAGGGATTTACCAAGCTTATACTTCTCCTTGAGAAGCCTCTCTTTTGCACTTGTCAATATCTTGATGACATTGTCTTGAGTGTCAACCTGCAATCCATCAATACAACGATCAAGCTGTGTAAAGGTTGCAAAAAAGGAGATAAAACATTTATATCAGTAAATCTGCCTATATTGTGTCTTCGTTCCATGTGCACATATTGTGTACTTACCATGGCTTTCAGGGTCTTTATCTCATGTTTCATACGGACCATACAACTCATCTGGGCCTGGTAGGCTTCCAGGCTTTTCTCCCGCCTGGGACAGAGAATGCGTACAATGATCAAACAGTGCATGCCTTGGAAAAGGAGCAGATGAAAAAGCTCCCTCTACTTTTCTACTTTCTTCTACTCCCGCACAGCATATTCCGACCGGTACAGGGGGCTTATATGTGAAAATGCATACTCTCTTCCCATTGCACATGTTTCCCATCCTCTCAACCCCTTGTATCCTCTATCTCTCGGGGTTGTCACTGATTCTTACCACTTTTCCATTTCCTGGTCCATGGCTTTGATTTCAAAGTCACTTCGGAAGACACCAGAGATATCTGAACCTGAAATAAAAATGGAAGAAGGAGAAAGTTCCATAATGTCAGTAAAACATAAAATGCTGTTGTAACAAAGAGCTAATTTCTATGGCTTGAATAATGTCAATACTGGATGAAATCTAAGGTTTGGTGATTCTTTAAGAAAACACACGTTTTTTTATGTTTGAGGGGGGGGGGATAGGACTGCATGCAAGGAGGAACACTAAATACTGAATACCAGCCATCAAACCATCCATTGATAAAGGATGAGGAAACATTTGCTCCATCCCATGCATGATAATCCGTGTTTATCATTAGACACTTTGACCATTAAAATTTAAAAAATACCATTTTTACCTGTGAAGGGTGGCAAGTAGCACATTAATGTGCTGTTTATCCAGTGGTCTGCCAGTTCTCTAAAAAACACATGGAAATTTGTGTAAAAATGGGAAGGCACACCACACTTCACGGTTCATGCATGTGACAGTGCTAGATCAAATATCAAATATTTTATTTCAGGGGTGGCAGAAGGGGAGGGGCAGGGGGGGTTGCCAGCCCCCCCCCCCCCCCCCACACACACACTTTTGCGAGTGGATGTTTCTTTATATATGAACGTTTTTTTAATCAAGCGGAATATATGCAACCGAAAACAAATTTGTTGAAAAGTTTAAAATCCTGTGCATCAAAACCTAGGTTATTCCCCGCATTCTTATAGATAGCGCTTAAGAATTTGAAACCACCAACCACTCCTTCCCCTAAAACAACTACACACCCCTCCCCCAACTCCCCCCCCTTTATGGGACCACTCCGCTGCCCCTGTATTTTTTATAGCACAAATGAATATAACACATGATCAAATATACTTGACTTTACCAGCCTGTATTGGTACAGACAGCTCATATGCAGTACTTTTATGAAAGTGAGTTAGCGCATAAGCATTATAATTGAATTTGGTACAACGGGGACAGAAATTTTTATTATACTGCCCTATAGTTTAGTGAAAAGAAAGATGCCTCGTTATTTTCACACTCTTTGAAGATCAAAAGCTGACACTGGATTGACCTGTGCCCTTGAATTGCAAAGTGTTGTGTTGTGCGGGGATTCTACATTTAAATTTCTCTTGTGTGGACTTCAAGTCAAGTGCAGGGTGTCTGTCCAACCAGGTGGGGTAGGCTTGGGTAGTGGACGATGCCTTGTACAAACTCACGTGAATCTACTATTGAGCACAACATCATCTGAGAAGCCATTCTTTTTGAAGAATTCCACAGCATCATTGTCAGCATACACCGCAATACTGTCATATGAGCCCATGATTGTGGGGTCTTTAATGGTCTGGGAGAAGGCATGTAAACCATCAGAACACTCGTGGTTGAGGACAAGAAAGGAAGACATTGGTATCATTTTAGAATCAACATAAAGGGAACCCAAGAAATTACCCTCATAATATTTTTCCACAGAAAGGCAAATTAATCTGAAAATGGCTTGGAATATATTTGCAATTACTGACAGTAAATAAAACAACCCTTCTTCACCACAACTCTTGATAATGTACAAGACTGCACTTCTTAACTACATAAAAGTATGACTCTCAATGCAATGGCACACTTTTTCAAATGATTGTATCAAACTTTTAGTAAATGCTTGTTAGGCTCATTACTTCTATGAGTCGCTTGCCCAGGCCACATTTTCTGTATCTTTTTCTCATGGAGAGGAGACTCAATTGGACAACCTTTTCTCTTGGATTACTGGAAATACAAAAAGAAATGTCACAACATATAAATACAGTGTATGGGCCTTGAGGCTAAATTTTAATAATAATTAAGTTATCACCACCTTAAACTTAATATAATTATCATATAATTGAAACCATTTGTTTTGCAAAAGAGCATCTTGGATTAGTAAATTCTAAGCTTATAACATAATATCTTACCCTAAACACTTAATTTCTTTATTAAAGAATTGCATACCTGTAGCATCTCTCATAAGTAGCAGCCCCAATGAGAACAGACTCTATCCCCACTGTGTCTCTGTTGACTGAACAATACACAATTTTACAGCTGAAAATAAATAATGGCTATTTCTATAGCATCACATCATTAATAAGTCCAATAGAATATCTTATCAAGTCCCATGGCTTATCAAGCCCTTTGCCTTATCAAGTCCCATGGCTTATCAAGTCCTTTGCCTTATCAAGTCCCATGGCTTATCAAGTCCCTTGCCTTATCAAGTCCTTTGCCTCATCAAGTCCCTTGCCTTATAAAGATCCATGTCTTATCAAAATACCATTTTACCTATGCCTTGGTGAACTTGTCCCTTCCGTTCAAGTGCTGCAGCAATAAAATCATCCACTCCAGTAGAATAATCTTCTTCGTCATCGTCTTCTTCCTCAGACTCTACAGCTTCACCCTCAGAGTCACTGAATATTCCATCAAATTTGCCAGGCTCTACATCCTCCTCCTCCTTCTTTTTAGGTCTGCACAAGCTCACCCCACTATCTGAGGCTCCACTATCCACTGCACCAGAAATCAGCTTATCTGGTTCCTTTGTGTCTTTTTGTTCTGTAATTTGAGCAACAATGTCTTTCTCCTTTGGTGTGAGATCCTCCTCTTCATCCGCAGAGCTGTTTTCAGAACTGTTATCACTACTATCTGATTGTTTACTTTTCTCCTCAACATTGTGTATCTTATCATTTTCATCCAATTTTTCACTTTCTAAATCCTGATCTTCCCATCTGACATGTTTTTCAGTTAGAAAAGAGTTCTCTTCTTTTTCACTTAGAAAACTTGAAGCTACTGGTTCAGTTGTTTGGCCACCACTTTCAACTGCTGAATTTTCTTTCTGTCCATATTTTTCCTTCATCTCGTTAATTATATCTAAATAAGTGGAACAAGAACATCAGTATTTGTTAATAAACAGGCTTCATTTAAGAAACTTCTTAATTTCCTTAAGGATTTACACTTTATCAAAACATAAGTGTTGTGAGCTTGTACAGTATAAAGTTCCTAAATCTTGTTTAATTTCATTGTATACGATCACTCTTCTCAAACCCGGAATGTCTGACATGAAATACTCCTAAAATATTGTCCATTTTTTAGACATTGCATTAAGTATACTACCAATACCCCTACCTGTTATATCTTGCATCTGATTTAGATAAATATAATAGCTATAAAATATTATTGATGGTATCGTACGTACCACTGTAACTCCGGACCAAAATCAATGTTTTTGCCCATTTTGCGCACACAGTCGGGTACAATACTTCAGGCGTTATATCTGGGAGACAAACGTCATACAATCCGACAACGCTGTGCAGTAAATCCACGTTGGAAACCTAGAAAATAAATAAATTCCCCCCCTGGATACCGACAACAACCTAAACAAACTAAGACGCATGACAGCGCAAATAAAAGTCAAGCTGTATTAAAATCTTACTGACCTCTTGAAATCCAACAGTGCTACATGTTAGAAGTCTTCTGAATTCCACTATGTACGGCTGCACTTCGATTTTTCTGTTGTGTTTAGAGGAAAAGAAAGAAAATTTCGAAGGCAGCTTCCAGCAAATCGAATTGGCCGCCATTTTGTTTGTTGCAATGGTCCGCTAGCACCACAGGACCCCCATATATTTGTCAATAACAAAAAGATGATATATAAGATGTGAAGACTAATTCATAGTGCGAAATATTGTGTGACTTCCATATGTTTTTGAAATCTTAACTTTTTGTCGACGCTATTAGATTTGTAAAGTTTCGTTAGCCTTTTTGTATATATTTTGGACTACCTGTGGAGAAGAGCCGTACTTGAATACTATACGCATGCGTACTTGTCGTTCTTGTTGATGCCGCAATGGCGACCTTGTTGGTCGTTTTGAATGACCGAGAAAAAAAACACACCTGACGCACTGAACACACGAGAAAAAAGCAACTCAACGCAGCCAATGTATCTATAAGTAACCACAGATGGCTGAGATATTCCGATCCGCGCTGAGCTACATCAGCCAAACTGGCAAAGACAACGATTTTGTCGGCCAATTCGTTGAACTTGGGCCTTTAGAACTTAAGATCAAACGTGTTATCGCAGAGGGTACGCTACTACATTATACGAGAAGCATTTTATGGTGATGTTCACTTTTATTTGGCTGAGTACTTATAGTGTTGTCTTATGTAGGTGGTTATGGATTTGTGTTTGTGGCGCAAGATGGGAAAACAGGCAAAGAATACGCTTTAAAGGTACCGTAGAACTTTGTGCCAGTACGTAATGTATACACACTTGTTATTCTATTTACATGTGGGATTGCTCAGGGGAACCAAATAATCACATGGGACCTGCGACGTTGCCCTGTCTTGACTTATGATAACTGTTTTACCAATGTTCCCATGTTTGTTTTGGATTCACATAAGTTATGTTTGAAGTGGAATGCAATAAAAAATATTTAAGAATGTTGGATCATATTTTCTAAAGATAATGTGTGGATAACAAGCTTAATGGTTGTAATTAGATCTATCAAATGTCAAGTCATAATAACTACTCCTTCATTTGATGTGCCATTCTTTACGGCTGTCAACCAACTTGTACAATTAGTTTGTCTTCCCATCAATCACACTTCAATCAAACTTGGTAGATATTTAATTAAACTACTATATGTAATATGTTTCATTCCATTCCTAGACCATTACTCTCCTAGCCATTTAAAAAAACATATGCTCGATTTGCCATTTTTATTCCTTGCAACCCCTTTCATACCCCTTTATTTATAAAAACATACTAATGATTTTTGTTGTTTTTATTAATTGTTATTTTCAGAGGCTTATGGCTGGTGATGAAGCTGCCAACAAAAACATCCTTCAAGAGATAAACATGCTTGTATCCTGTTTTGCATTCATTTGTCATAGTCTGTAGGAAACTTGAGCAGTCATTTTCTGGGCAACAAACAGCTTTATACTTTCCTTATTTGAAAATATTTTACTCAAACCCAATTGAGAGACATACATATTTACCAGATGAATCCTACTAGCATTGCAATCCCAGAAATGCTATTTAACAACATTATGTTTTACTAGACAAATTCATATACAGTAAAAACTAAACAATAGCAATGATGGTTGTTTGTCAAAAGAGAGTCATGACCAGTAATAATCAATAATGTGTTTGACAAAGAAAGTCATAACCAATAATAAACAATATGGTGTTTCGCACATCAGGTGCTATGGTACATGTCAGCTACTCTTTTAGATTTAAATATATTTTTTTTCAAATACACAAACAAAGGCAAGTACAAAGCATACACCATATAATTGATTTTCCCTAACCTTGCTTAGAAGCGTTTGCGAGGGCATCCAAATGTGGTCCAGTTCTACTCTGCGGCATCATTAGGAGAGAAGGAGTCAGGCCACGGCATGACTGAATACTTAATTCTCACAGAGCTTTGTACAGGTATTGTAGACAGGGTATATCAAGTGGTGAATTCATTGTAGATTAAATCAACTGACTTGTTCAGACAGAATTGGAAATTGGATTATTCTAAGCTGTTTATATATATTTATATTGGCTTCCTGTTCGTATAATTGATTACTGTGTAACACTTCATTTGTTTTCATTCAAGGTGGGGAAATGATAAAAATTCTACAAGAGAGGGATGGTCAGCCATTTTCTCCTGATCAGATTCTCAGGATCTTTTATCAACTGTGCCGTGCTGTATCTCACATGCACAAGCAAAGTCCACCCATCATCCACAGAGATCTCAAGGTACACAAGTCTCACTAGGCATATAAAGAATACTACATGGAAAGTTTGCGCGTATGGTTTTTATTCACTAGTTGTGCAGTATCAAAAAACAAACAAGTGAGTGCAGCGAACGAGCAGGGTTTTTTTATACAAAACAAGGAGTGAATAAAAACTGTACAATGCACTTTCCGTGCTGTATTTTGTTTATTATATACATACTGAGAAATTTATAATAAGCTTATTACATAACATTTTATGAGACTTGGCTGCAGAGGCTCTGCAGTTTGTGCTGTTGGATGGTTCAGTTAAAGACAGACAGAAACTTACATTGAAATGAATTTGTCTCGCTGATCTCACACATAGGACTAGCTCATGTAACACAAGTAGTGCACTTTTTAATCTCTAAAATCTCAACATCTATGAAATAAATAAATTACTAAATGGAAAATGCTTCTACGGTTTTTATGCACATGTGGATGCGTTGGGATTGAAGCCATTCAAGTGCAGTAAAAAAAAATATTGTTCGTCCAATCAGAACCGTGAACGACTTTTCATGGTGAAAAAACATCGTTCACGCCTCTGATTTGTTGAGACCAGTGAATGGACTAACATTTACTGGATATGTTTTCAGTGAGTATTTCTCAGTATGTATATAATAAATTACAGTACGATATATTGTATGTTGATGTTTCACAACCTTCTCAGATGCATGCTTTATATCAGAAATTATTATTTTTTAGATTGAGAATATGTTGATAGGATCAAAAGGACAAATTAAACTTTGTGACTTTGGAAGTGCAACCACAGAACCTCTTACACCAGATGATTCTTGGACCGCTTTGAATAGAAGTTTAGCTGAAGATGAGGTTAGTTCTGCTGTTATATGCACTCCTTATACACCAGGGGAATCCTCCTTCTCTGTTTTCACTCTTTGTATAGTCCTTAAGGGTGTTAGGAATTTAGGTTATTATGCGACCTTGGTTGCTACATTGAAGCGTGCTCTTGCAATTTAGGTGGAAAAATAATTGCTTCCGGTTTGAAAATGGCGGGCTTTCCAAGGCACACACGCATTTGTTTACAAACTTTTCGCCAGCAAAAATGTTTTATTTTCCCCCCTTTTGCAACAAGATGTCTCGTTTGTTTTAAAGGGGTTAATATTTTTTTATACAATTTATCATGCTTATATGCTAAAATGCTGCCAACTGGGCCTAGCAAAAAAAAAGGAAAAGAAAAATAGTCTGGGCCACAGCGCATGCATTTAAAACAGCTTCCAGTCGCTTGAAAAAAGGTAAAATGGCACCCTAACTTTTAAAAATCATGACAATGTTTTTGTATGGAAATATTGTTTACCGTTATCTTGTTAAAACTGAGCCTAGAATAAGGTATACCGATCAAAATAAAAAACATAGTGTATGACCAAAATATCCCAATGGTTTGCACATTAATTGGTTAAAAAAAATGATTTGGTTTGTCGATGGTGGCTTGTGCCAAACTTTAAACAAAGTAAAACTATCTAGTAAAAATAAATGTTTTGGAGAAAAGTAAAACTTTTGACACAGCAGCGACTGCTTGGAGTCGACTTGCTATCTGGCTTCAATCTTGTACAGTCCCTAACTCCATATTGTCTCTTCATTTATGATGCACTCTTTTTACTTGATGTGAATCCCATTGCTGTCTATTTTCACATTTTGCATTGTCCTTAATCATATGATATATAATTTAGGCATGTATCCACTGTATAATCCTTAAATACTGTTGTGTTATTTTAATATTTTCCAGATACAAAGAAATACAACACCTATGTATAGGGCTCCAGAAATGGTTGATCTCTACAGTAATCTGCCAGTAACAGAGAAAGCAGACATTTGGGCATTAGGATGCGTCTTATTCTATTTATGCTTCATGGAGCATCCATTTGAAGACTCTGCTAAACTTAGAATCATCAATGCTAAATACACCATACCAGAAATGGACAGGGAATATACAATGTACCATGACTTAATAAGTAAGTAGCCTGCTATACCAGGATAATAATTGCCTTATTTTATTTAAGTTGTTTTCAAATAAAGTTAAACAAATGGTTTCTCATTGTCTGCACAATTACAAGAGTGCTAAACATCATATTTGTCCCAAAAGTACAGTACATGTATTAACACAAGAATAGATCCTGCAAATATTTTTTAATGATTATCATTTGATCCCTTGACAAATAAACCTGATTAGATTTGACATATCAACTTAGGTGAACTGAGGAGGTAGTGTGAGGTATTCCCAGTGTTCTTTATTGTGTTCTTTGCATTGAGTTGGACTTTGATCCCTCTAGATTCCACCCTTGTGGTTCATCCAGAGGACCGACCCTGCATAAGGGATATCCTAACACAACTAGAGGCTTTGGCTGCAGCTAGAAGCGTGGACCTTAAAGCACCTGTGGTAATGATCTCATTGCCTTAAAGAGAGCACACTGATTTCGTAGCTACCTACAGTAACTAAATGATAACAAATAAGTACTCTTTGCACTCAAACTCTAGAAACCATTCACTTTGATCGGTTCACTTTACACAGATGGACAAATCATTTCATGAAACAGGTATCATCATTTCACAATGTTAATTAAACAGATTAAGAGCTCATTTAAAATAATAGTTGAAAACCATTTCCCTAAACTTTACTGAAATTTCAAATGGGGCAAACTCCCTTTAAAACTATAACTGAATATTTGGTTAAGATACACGAAATTTCAGATTAGAAAAAAAATAATTTTTTGCCGAAATTTGTCAGATTTTAAATGCATTGCTTTCTGTCATACTATAAACAGTTTTGTTAGTTATGGATTGTCTGTTTGACATTCTCTTCCCAGAAAATTGTTCTCATACAAAGGACTTTTGTTTTTCAGGCTGAAGGCTTTAGCAGACCAGCATCACAGTGTAAGTATATATACCTATAATACCTATAGCCGAGTGAGTACATGGGTGCTTGGACCTGCCACTATATTGCTGTCAGGATAAAGCAATTATACTATGCCTGTTTTATATACTCGCAGCAGGCCCTATATCCCCAACTAGTGCACCCAGCAATAATAGCATACAGAGCACAAGTAACGCCAGCAACAGTGGAAACTCCGTCCTGTTGGGTGGCGTGATGAAGGGAGCAAACAGTCTTTTTAGCAACATTAAGGGGATCTCCAACAAAGCCTTCCAGTCTATGGCTGGGTGAGTCACAGTGTACTCGCTGACAATTTTGGTTACTTACAGTATAATAAATTATGGTTGACAAACTAATATTATGTTTGTTGAAACTGTTGAAACATAGTTTTGTTGAAAATACTTCCCTAATGTGATATATGATATAAGATATAAGATAAGGAAAATAAACCAGTCTGTATGTTTAATAAAATAAATATAGACTTAAATTTCTGGATTAATTATTGTGTTGTGATTCCTAGTATTCAGGCCCTAGAAACGTTCCTTATCTTGCTCATAATTACATACTATATAAAACCTTTGCCCTTTCTTTACTTTAGGTATGTGAAGAATGACCTTGATTTATCCTACATAACTTCAAGAATCATAGGTAAGAAACATGGTTATTTAATGCAGTTTTGAATATCCTGTGATGTCCCGACGACCATCGCCAATAGCTAAATTGCCTTCTAGCCTCCTTCATTTGAAACCCTTGAATCGTTTTCATTGGCTAGCACAGAAATGGCTTCATATCACTCCACCTCTCCATCTCCTTATTTCATTATAGTTTGAAATGATGGAAAGTGGCTTAGCAGTTTGAAATTGAAATTTGAAATTGACAAGAGTTCACAGAATATTAAAGATCATAGTGTGAAATACAGTAGATGCAGTAGAATACTGTAGATCTCATTTTTTGTTGTGTGCATCAGTTCTCTAATCCATGGATGTATGGAGTATGTCCTGTACAAAACACTATGCAACAAGATGTAGTCTAGTAATGTGAATTTTCTTATGACACCCTGTAAAATCATCTGAGGGTTATTGCAGGGCAGATGCACACAGAAAAGTCTGTTTATACAATGACAAAAGTGATTTAAGGTTTTGGTAAAGGTAGATTTGACAGCACTGTTTGTTTTTGTGGTTTTTGCAAAACCTGTATCAATAGTTTTTAAACTCTATAAATCGCATTCTAAGACGGCTGAAATGGGCCTTTGCTGTCTCCCGTGACCTGTTGACTGTGAATTCACGCCAAATCTTTGACGTTTCTAGCGTATTATTTTGAGGGGAGAACTCAAGCTTGTCGGGCGTAACCTCGCGCGACGGGTTTTAAGATATCGCCTTCAAATTTTCGGGATCTGATAGATAAGTATGCCATGTCATGAAGTGAAGATCGGTTTTATAGCACTTTTCGTGTCCAAATTTCGCCAGAAATGAGAGTTCCAACTTTGATTTGTGATATTTTGTTGTCAGTGTCAAATAACAAAAAGTCCTCACACACTTTGGCAGATCATCTATCTGTCATTGAGATGCCATTATGTGCAAGTGCATGCGCAATAACGCGAAGGTGCATTACGCTCTAGATTAAACTCCGTACTTTTGAGTTTGAGGCCTCAAAACCTGAACACGGAATTAGCTATTGCAAAAATAAACTTGCAGGAGATAATTCAATCTTTTATCTTTCATTTTAAATATAGTTTGTACATGTAGTGAAAATTGCACGTCGTTTACCTTTACCGAGACCTTAACAAAACAACATGCGCAATGATGTCATACATGCATGCATACGCAAAGTATCAACTTTTCCCAACTTGCCAGACCTTGAAGTATTCCTCTAGCGTTAATGAATAATGACTGATATTGACGCGAACCCCTGAACAGTTGAAGACCTTTATTAAAAAAAAAATATCACATGATGTCTTGATTGATCTGTCTATCCATTTGAACTTTATTTTATTCCAGTGATGTCTTTCCCTGCTGAAGGCATTGAATCAACATACAAGAATAACATAGATGATGTCCGAGAATTCCTTGAGGCCAAACATTATGAACAGTACTTTGTTGTTAACGTGTCACCAAGAAACTACAGAGCTGACAAACTAAGCACAAGGGTAAGGGCAATAAAGGGAAATAAGTTTGCTTTTATCACCTTTTTAAAAAGTTGAGAGGGCTTAAACCATTGCCTAGTATTTTTTTAAGGGTTGCAAATGTCACACATATTTTTCGGGGGCTGAACATCCATGTTCAAACCATCTATATGTGTTGCCTATCCTTGTTGTTTAGACCATCTGTAAGTTACTCACCAAGTCTCTATCTGTGTTCCAGGTTCTCCACCAGTGCTGGCCTGTAAACAGACTCCCTCCCCTAGAGAGCATAATTTCTTTGTGCCGGAAAATCTTTGTCTGGTTAAAGAAGGACAGCAGCCGTGTTATCGTTATCCACTGCATGGTATGTATGTAAGAGCCATTATAATCTCACAATCCCTGATATGCAATAACAAAAGCAAAAGCATGTAGCTTATGATAGGCATCTGTACTATTTTTATTAGTTGGTGCTCAGCATAGTATCTGCATTGCATGTGTGAAATGTGTATCCATGTTGATTGTATGTACTTACTAGTCTAACCCCCTTAGCAAATTTCTCCCTGTTTTGTTGTTGGCTGACCTATGTATATTATTCACACAGATCATATTTCCTCCCACCCTATTATTCCACGTGCCAACTTGTATTTCTTTATAAGATGGGCATTGTTATTTTTACCCTGTGCTGCTATCTGCAGGATGGTCGTGTCGCTTCTGGTGTGCTCGTTTCTGCATTCTTTGTGTTCTGTAAGCTTTTCAAGAACCCCAATGGGGCGGCTGACATGTTTAGCATTCGGCGGTGTGGCATCGGTCAAAAAGTGGCTCTTACACCTTCCCAAGAAAGGTAAGATCTCATTTGTAGTATATGGAAAACTTCTGATCTTGTAGCAGAAAGGGAATGCAAGGTTCATGACTTTTACAGAGCATAAGCAAATCTATTTGTCAAAATCATGTATGAAAACAGCTAATTCATAAAGGATAGGACATTACAAATTCTGAGAATTAAACGATTAACAATTATTTTTCAACTGTTTTCCTTTTCTTTCTTCTTAAGTGCTGAAACAAACCTCAAACAGGTTCTTCGTTTGCCTGAAAGGAAAGCGAGGTCTAACTTGATTCAAAGGATAATTGACAAATCTTTGAGTATTTTTGCACACAGGTATCTTCTGTACATCGCAGAACTTATCAACAATCCTTCAATGAAGCCACAGAAGAACTCCCTCTACATCAAGTCTGTGACGCTAAATCCAGTACCAGCATTCAACAAAGCCAGGTAACCAGTGCTCCCAGTCCCTGCATTCATCAAAGCTAGGCAGCCAATAAGTGCACATACAGATGTGCTACAATTGAAGACCATATTGTCTTATTTTGGAACTTCCTTTGAAGGAATGGCTGTCGCCCATTTATCGAGATGTACCAAGGAAACCAGAGGGTGCTTACGACTGTACAAGAGATTGAGAAAATGAGGTAGGGAGACGGGGAGTAGTGGCACTTACGGTGCCTTTAATGACACATTCTCGTACAACAGAGTCTTAGTGTTTTATCATTTTTGTTATTTCATATTGGCTGATGCACTGAGGCATCATTTAATGTAGCTGTAGAATATCATAGAAACCAAAAGGCTTTTTAAGAGATTTTTCAGATTGAGTACAACATTAATGGAGTAAATTTGGTAACGGTTAAGTATTCTGGGCAGGAAGAGAAAATTTATTCGAAACTAAACACAGATCCGTAATAAAAACGATTCCAATGTTTTCTTATAAAGGTTAAGACTATCTGCATCTCATTTTGTCTTTATTTCTAGGGAGTTCACCCTGAGCGATGGTAAGGTGACATTCCCGGTAAACCTGACCCTACAGGGTGACGTCACTATCATCGTGTATCACGGTCGCTCCACCCTGGGGGGCAAGGTACAGGGAAAGATGGCTTCCATGCGGGTTTTCCTGCTGCAGTTCCACACTGGGTTCATCAACCCAAACGCCACCAAGCTCAAATATTCCAGGTAAATACTTGCCTATTATACTATAGTTTAGGCTGCACCGTATCTAAAAAAATCAGGGAACCATTATGTTAAATGTTAGCTATGCAGCCTATACATGATTGCCGACGGCTCTGATCAAAGTTCCACATTTATGGGTCTATCCATATAAATAGTCTACACTTATGAACATGTGGGCTTAAAGTCGATGACTTCTTCGCGAGGCAACCAAATGGATGTTCTAAGCACCAACTGTGTCTATCTTTTGTTAAAGGGAAGAGCTTGACATTGCCAAGGAGGACGTGGTGAAATTTTCAAGTAGGTTTGCTATGACTTTGGACGTGACCATTGACACCGACCAGGCAGCCACCACCACACACACCTGGGATACCCTTAACCCGGCCAGGAATACACCAACCGTCTGCTTTACCAGCAAGGAGGAGTTCCTGGAGTGCCAGGAGGAGTTTGGTATGTTTGCCAGGTCTCATAAAATACAACTAGTTTAAAATTTTAGCTGCACTGATTGCAAAGTTTTTTGTAGTCATCCTTTTTCGAGCATGAAGCAGTGTACAAATGCAGAGATGCTACCCTTGATTGATAGAAGGAAAATATAAATGTCTTATTTATATGTGTTTGTTTGCCCTTCTTTCCTATGTCTATCTTCCTTATTACTACTAGAAAAAAAAATGCATTTTTTTTAGTGAATGCGGACGATCGCGAGTCATCGATAGTCTTCAACTCTGGACAGAACAGCCAATCAGAACCACTCTCCCAGTCCCCAGGAACAGACTCCCCCACTGAAACCACGGCAACAGAAGACACAGCTCCCCAAAGTAAACCTAAAGCGGGCGATATTTTCACGAATATAGATTGGCGCGATCAAGGCGCCATCCCCGAGACAAGACCATCAGCAAGTGACGACAGTGACGACGAGTTCACCCGAGAACTCTTGAATCTCCGTAGCACTAGCGACTCCCCCACTCCCGAAGAGGCTGCAGAAGCAGTTGAAGAAGACTTTTTCAATGAGCGGAATGGAAGTGGGAACGAGGAACTAGACTTATTTAACTTCCCAGCGAATTCGAACGGACTTCCTTCCAACGACCCCCAGGAAAGGTTCGACCCGTTTGCTGATTTCCAGTCCTCTGCACAGGGACAAGCACAGGCGGATTTACTAGATAGCAAGTCGAGTGGCGGGAATACCGTTCACGTAGACTTGTTGAATCTCGGGGGTCATTCGTCTAACGGTCCTAGTGCTGATACTAGGCCAGCTGAAGTTACGGGTATAGATCTGCTCAATCTCTCCCCTGGACCTAAAGACAGTCAGAACGTGGACTTGTTCAGTGGCACGGACAAACACAAGTCGGATATGGGGCACCGCAACAGGAGTTTGGATGATCTGTTAAGGTCGAGCTCGCACGAGGAAGACGACTTCTTCAGGCAGATTGGTAGCCGTAGTTCAGGATCCAGTCTAGAGAACCTCGCCTCGCCTGTACCTAAACACGCCAACTCTGCGGACGATGCCTTTAGTTCTGCAGGAACGAAAGATCACTTTGACCCGTTTGCTTCTCGTGGATCTCACAAGGCTCAGTTCGATTTGTTCGCATCTGATAGTTCAAGCTCTCAGAATCCTTCGGTTTTAGATGACGTATTCAAGACATCGTCAAACTCCGCGATGCATGGCGGCCCCGATCTTCTTGGCGAATGGGGAGGCTCGTTCCAGGCAGACTCGGCTTTAAAACCACAGCAAATTCCCTCGCCAGCTGCTACTCCGCCGCTGACCAGAAAAAATCAGGATAAACCAGATAAACTGGACCCGTTTGCAGGACTTGGGCATTTAGGAATGCACAAGTCTTCATCGGCTCCACAGTTTAAAGTAAAAGACAAGTCGCCTCAGATGCAACACAAAGCATTTGGTGGTGGGGCATCGTGGGGCAAGCCTCAGCAACAGCCAACATGGCAGAGCAGACAACAGCCACAGATGACAACACAGATGCCTCGGCAACCAGCACCGCAACAGCAACCAAAACAGCAACAACAACAGCGCTCCAAACCGAACTACGCGCCAACATTCAGCAAGGGTGGAAACTCCTCTAGTGTGTTCGGAGAGTATGGACTGAGAGGCTCACACAGTAAGCATGCGCATGTAGTTAGTGTTGTTGATGTTTATGTCGTTGTCGCTTTTATGTTGTTAATGGTTGTTGGTGATGATGATGTTGTGGATGATGTTGTTGTTGTTGTTTAATACTTTTTTGGTGTTTCTGAGGTTGGCTGGTCCTTGCCTTCAGAGTTGTTCATTTCCTTGTGTTGTGTCTTCGCAGTGCCAAAGCGTGTTGGACAAGATGAATTTAGCGATATCCTTGACGCGCACGGCTTCAAATCATCGAACGTGGAGAAGGGTCCCGAGACACTGGGTGCCATGGTCAAGCAGATAGCACGGGAGGAGGACCCAATCAAAGCCAAGGTGCGATCATCTACTTAGATAACAATAGGCAAGACTGTGGACGGTAAGCATCCACAACCTACAATGTGAAATATGGCCTTCATGCTCCAACTTTAGAATTCCACCCCGTACTTCGAAGTATTTCGATGTTCAAAGTGTCTGGCGTTATAAACCTCCCTTTTTATATGGGGTTCGTAATGAAGATATTTGCTGTTTGTTTCTTTTTCATTGAAGACGTATCTTTGTTTGCATAACGGGCGGCACATGAACAGTATGCTTTCTAAACAGGGCCAGATACTACATTGCCGTAGAATCCTCGGAAATGTAAGGGGAGGGGGGGTATTTTACGATTAAAACCCTGGAAGAACATAAGCTTAACAGATAGAGTTTTTATTGCTTGTCCCTACTATGGCCTTTATACCTATTGATGCCATACTAGTGGATTGATTACTTATCCTTATCCTTATCCTTATCCCGTGCCACGCCCTCTTAGGTTCGCGAGTGGGCCGATGGCAAGAGAAGCAACATCCGGGCTCTTCTGTGCTCACTGCAAAACGTGCTATGGGAGGAGGAAGACCGCTGGAACCCCGTGGGCATGCACCAGCTCGTACAACCCGACCAGGTAACCAGGCCAGCCCAGACAAACTCACAGAACTAGATACAGTTTTGCCTTAAGGGTGTACTGACATTAGTTGCTCAGTTACGACGTTGCTAGGCTAGTGGCGTTGAGCGCGCGCATATACATAACACGGAATTCGTCATTCAAAAGCTTTCCTGAAGTAAAAGAAACACAAAAAATATGCGTTTCAAGTTCCCCAAAATTGACTTTAAGTTGATCTCAGCCTTTTAGGGTTATGGTATTTCCCATATTTTGTAAAAACGAAGATTCAGCGAAGATTAAGTCAAGCGTACGTTTTTGAAGCCAAAGTTTTCAATTTTCACTACCTGCTCGCGCTGCAAAAACCGGTTGCAAACGCTCGCGCACACACTGAAAATCTTATTTCAAAGTAGCGCGCGCTGTATCAGAATTTTAAAATACTTTTTTAATTTCCATCATGACATGACGGATATCGTTCCTTTGAAGTGTTAATACCACGAAACACTATTGGAATTTGTTTTTTAACTTTCAATATCATCATGTGAGATATCGTGTCTGAGCAGGCCGAATGTGCACGCGCGGGCTTTGATTCACTTCCGGTTATGCGTTTTCTAAAAAAACCTTTTTTTTTTCGCCAAATTATTTCAAGACGCAATATTTTTTTCTGTATTCCTTTTTATTAAAATCTTTATATAGCCAAGCATGGATTTAGCGTTAATTTAACAGAAACTAAAATTATATCAAATAATCTGGATTTCAGGACCTTTGAGAAATCATACAAAAACAATTACTCAATCATTTCTAAAACGCATACTTGGCTTAATGCACACATCCCTCAAGCTTCATAAAACGTATTCAATATTTGTTTTCGAGCAATTTTACTTGAAATATTTGCTTTTATCTGTATCCATGACGTCACATTATGACGTCACGGGGTAACTTCATCATAATAGTCAGCATACTTTTGTTGGTCAACTTGGCAAATATCAGACCCTCATGACCCTTAAGGAATGATATCCCTACTTCAAAGAACGTTGTCAGGGCAAACGGCGAATGGTAAATGTCAAATGGCTGTTCTAAGAATGAAAGGTGCTTATTATTCGACAGAAAAAGGTTATGAAAAAACGTTGACAATTCTGTAGCAATGCGTTAATGACCTTACTGTTATCTTACGATTTATTCTTATTTTTCTGCATTTCATACATATTATATGTTTACTATATATTGAAACCCATGGTCCCTTTCGGTTGTAAACTGCCTTTTGCAAATTCCCATTTGATGTTTGCGCTGACGTTGTTTTTTTGTATTTTAAAAACTGTGCATATAAATATGATTTTTTTTGGAATAGGTGTATATAGATGTTTTTTAATATAGGTGTACAGTGTTTTGATGGTGTTCTCTTTGATGGTTTCTCATTCATGTTTGTTGATTAGGTAAAGAAAGCCTACAGAAAGGCTGTATTATGCGTTCATCCTGATAAGGTGAGTAAAGATATGAACTAGTGTCTTCTGATACTAAACAACAGTCATAGCATCCATTATGACAACCAAAATAACTAGCGGCGAGCGCAGAGACAACTGCATTGTTAAAAGAACTGTACCCAACACCTCGGAACAAAGAACGGGATAATAGAGACAAAAGACCTCCTCTGTAGAACAAATATAATAGTGAAAAAAGCATCTTCGGACTTACTGTATCAACGCAGTGACAACTCAAGAATATGCGCGCCACAACGAGTTTCTTATAAACACAGCAGAAATTAAGCACCATGTATGATTTCTGTTTGTTCATTTCTGTAGCTAACCGGCGAGCCCCACGAAGCTCTAGCCAGAGCAATTTTCATGGAACTCAATGAAGCGTGGTCGTTATTCGAGGAGTCTGGCTGCAAACCGCTATACTGAGACCACGTGACACCACTGGAGATCTCTGAACAATCACTGGTCAGAGGAACCCACGGAAAGGAGTAAAGATTCCCGACCCGGACGCGCAATGACCTTATGATTGATTTCTGTGCGACGCGCTAGCATGGCCACGAAGTTAACCAATTAAAACCAATAAGTATAATATATAGTATTATCTGACATTAACTGTCAAGCCAACCAACGGAAAACACTTGAGTGCATATCCGATCACGACAGAAATCCTCCTAGTTATGAAGTATGAATTTCGTGGTATTCAAAACTGTGAGCATGGTAAATTCGCGACTTTGTGCTAGTGGTCACGGTAGCGCGCGTCGCATGGAAATGAAACTTATAAGCTGACTTAAAATAAATAAGTAAGAAGATATTATATGGATAGATTTTGAAACAAGCTTAGATACTATGAAGCACCGTTTTATTTTATTTTTTGATTTCACGTCATCTTCAATGTTCAATTTATAATTATTCATCCATCCGGACTTAGCACAGCCGAAATGCTGTGGTAAGCATTAATGTCCCTTATCAACGATGCATTACATTGTATTCCTATATCATGTATAAGGGTTGGGTAGTAATTATTGAGTACCTTTGACAAGGACCTTCTATTAATTGTAGAATAGCAGTATTTTTAATGACGATAGTTCATAGATTAATCACACAAGTCTTGTTGAAAAATCCTAGAAAGGCATCCTAGAAGGGCATTCTAGGAGAGTGGGGGGATGGGAGGTTGAATAGATGGGTGGCTTTTACATACCACCACCCTCTTCCAAACATCATTAGGGACGTTACGCAGATAGAACGACGAGTACGACAGATCCGGTAGAAAACAATGGAAGATTAAAAGTACCAAACGTGAAATGCATTCTAGAATAGACCCTGTCTGATACATTTCAGTTATAGCCGTTGTCCTCCCAACAAAAACGTGAAATTTCTCACTTTTCAAGTTTCAGAGGGTCTAGCGAAGACGGATTCTCACTATAAAAAAGAGTGAATTACATAAACGCATTTTTTAAATCACGCTCGTCTTGCTGTCGTGCGTAAGGTTCTTATCCCGGAAAACTTCCATACTTTCGCCTTGAAGAACACTGGAAAAAAAATCATGGGTTTGCGTAGTTTAAAAAATAATTCACAGAATTTGGCTTATTATCAAAGGACGGGAATTTCAAGTGAGTATTAGTAGATTTTATTTTTGGAACAATTCCTTTTCAACTTTTCAATCATACACTTTTTGTGTGTCAGCTTCACACTAAGGCTTTTAGAAAAATGGAATATTTATTGCTGATGGGAGGGCAATTTAGGAATTATGTAAGTAAAAGTGATTAAGGTAATATCATCATACAAAGGTTTGGAAGTAATAAAATGTCCAGAATCATTAAAAAGAGCAAGTGAAATAGATGACATTGTGTCAAAATAGATGACATTGTGTCAATTGCTTATTGTCAATGAAATCTCTCGCGCGTATTTCGGCTTACACTTCCCACGAAATTCACTCCTCATTCCCAGACTCCCTCATACTTTGTTCTCGAAGACACCGTATTTCGCGCGCGCATTCGTATACATGCACCGCGCTCAAAAACAGTTACGTATTTGGTCTTTTCAAGAACTCAAAATTATTCCAATGCAAAACATTGATGTTTGTAGCGGCTAGTTTGGGTGTGTCGATTTTGAACTGATACGACAAGCATACAAAATTGGTTCTTTTTCCCGCATGTTTATTGTGTCATGATTAGCGTCTAATTAGCGTTCTGTAACAGAAGATGACACATTTCCCACCGTAATGCCGTATGCGAATCCGCTATGAATGGACCTCACCCCTCACCCCATCTTTCTGTGGGCGGGCACCATTCTCTGTTAACGCGGGTGCCTGGTCAACTACACAGCCTCCCTGTGGTGGTCTGTAATAGGATTGTCCCAGAGGAAGCGCGCACGGCGCTTAGAATCTTCTGCACCGCCATCCTATTTTAGCCGTGATCGCTTGCCTAGCCTTGTCCCTATTTTTTATTATCCCATCCTGTGCTGTCCTGGCTTGGGGATTAGCCATCGGACTGTTCTGCCTCGCTGCGTTTGGATGTTTTACATTATTTTGGATAAACCTTGGGCTGGTGTTGTGTTCACCTATCCTTATTCCGTACACTTGTATGAACGCAATGGTTGATGGCATTTACTTCCTTGCTCGAGTCTTTAAGGGTGACGCGGAATTGCCTCAGCTTCGGACTCTGTTCACGCACTGTCGCGAGTTTTTGATTAGTCCATGGGATTATCTGGAGGACGCAATTCACAAGTTTTTCGTTTATTTGCGTCGAATGCTGGTGGCATTTACGCCTGCTTGCCTGCAAGATCAACCCATCACTCATGAAAGGCGCAGACGTACCAACGAAAGATCCCAAACACGCGTGAAAGGTATACACTCCAATAATAGAGGCTCCGGAGATAGATCCGATATTACCAGAAATAACTATAATGATGATGGGAGAAGGTCCGTAAGAGAAGCTCGACCGAGAGTGATGCATAAGAAAAGTGATGTTAAACACAGAAGACATCGGGATATTATGACTCAAACTACTTTATGTAGTGGAGGTAAGCAGTCGAAGAGACCGTGCGTTATCGTTAAAATTCACAGTCTAATCATTTACAGGCCCATACCCAGGATTTTTCTTGGGGGGGGGGGGGAGGGGTGCGGCATCCGAAAGAGTGGACAAAATTTTTCCGTGGGGGAAGAACAAAGAGGGATTTTTTTTATAACTTGGCATTATCTCCACGGGACCTTCGGCGGTTGTGGCCTTTTGCATCCCCTGTACCCCCCCCCCCCCCCCCCTGGGTACCGGCCTGATTTATTTTTCATATTCACAACAAACAGATGTTTCCAATGCATTAGTAACCACAGACCTTACTCTAGAAGTGATCTAGATTTGCCTGCAACTACACCGTATCTCATAGCCAAGAAAGCACTGTGTCTGGCCCCCATTTTGTGTTGGATGTTAAGGATGGTGCAGTTTATAAATAACTATGCCATCTCTTCCAAGGCCTCAATTGTCTACCCGTAAGGATAATCATGATTTTGCTCTAAAAGGGCCGGTTCTATTAAACCCACGGATGTACCCCTGGATCTGCCACCGCTATCATACACATTGCTCCAATAAAACATATCTTTCTCTACAGTCCGCCTATCAGTTCAGCACGAGAGGCCTGGTGACGAGGGCCCTGGTGAGGCTCCCTCCACGCTGTCCTACCTCATACGCACTCTCGCTATGGCCCTCGATCCAGGCTTTCTTCTGCTTATTGTTCTACGCGCGGTATTGCGCTTTACTAAGCGTTGTGCACGCTTCTTGTTTTGGCTAGCTGACGAGTGTTCCTTGGGGATCATGGCTTGGGCCTTCCCAGGTGAGAACGTCCTAGACTATAAAATATTGCCAGAAGTTGTATTAGATTTTTTTTACGCTTTAGGGTCCTTTTTTCCCTTCATTCTGGAATGGGGATGTTTCTGGTAGAGAATGTTCAGAATAGCATTCGAGTCATTCTGCTACAGGTAGCAGAATGGGAGGAATGGCCTTCATTCCATTCCGGAATGGGAACGCGGGATAAACGAACGCGTGCTTTTTCTATTCTGATCATTCTCTCATTCCAGAATCAAGAGTAAACAAACGCGCCCTTAGATTGCAACCAATACTTCGTGAATAACATACTGTGTCATACCAATTACGGTATAAAATAAAACACGGAAAAAATGGCACAGTTATGCCAATAAAACTAATGTTCCGGTCACCCAATGACGTTACTTCGGATTGTTTCTATGAATGCCTGTAGGTTCCTATGAATTTTATTTACTCACAACGGTATTCTTATTTCCCTGCTAGCAGAGGCCTCTTTTCTCTGTATTTCGCTAATACAGAGAAAAGAGGCCTCTGCTAGCAGGGAATATTCTTATAGAATTGGCAGAATACCTTGGGATAGATATATCGACTTCAGTTCCACTCACACCACGCGAGGCACCTAAGAGCAATATCCCAAACCTTGGGGACGCCTTCAATATCGCCGTGCAAGAGAGCTCGTCCCAGCTCGGCGACGAAGACGTGATAAGGCACTGGGTACTTAGTCATGGAGATGTGGAACAAGGTTAGAGTCGCGAGTAACGTATATCAGGATAACAACGATACAAACGGAGTGTTCAACCCTCTGATTTTGTCCGGATTTTCTCGCAATTTGGTTGAAAAACCTGATTTCCACGCAATAACTTGATTGGGATACAGGGCCGTAGCAGGGGGCGGGGCACTGGGGGCACGTACCCCCCCCCCCCCCAATATTTTAAAAAAGTTATAAGGAAATTACAAGTAGGGGCGTGGCTGTGCCCCCATTGTTTTCTTAAAGTTTCTGTATCATCGTGCTCCCCCCCCCCCCCCAATAATCCGAGGCCTGCTACAGCTATGGGATAATATAAATTCGGGAGAGATGTGGGGGTATTCATAGATCCGACGCGCGCACGAATATCCAATCAGAAAGCAGCAAAGAGAAGCCAGCGAAGTGCAACCCAAATGTCCCACAAAAGTCCCTAAAATTGTACAACATGTCGGATGAGGTCTGTGAACCCTGCTCGGGTTTATCTAAAATATAGACGTTTATAGGGGTTTACCTGCGACTTGGGAAATAAAACACGGTCACCTAACATGATGGAAACTTGATTTGCTGTCCAAGCTTGGTGAAAATCTTGTAGAAAAGCATAGAAATAGATAGTTACAAGTTTGGTTGTTGAATGGAAACAGCACGAATCCAGCTCGAAATACAAAAATTTGCAAATGATAAGATAAAGCGGTGCTCTTTTCGGTAGTTACTATGTGTTTATGTGCTTTCTAAGCTATTTTTGTCAACTTGCAGTGATTTAAGTGCGGGGAAAAGTAGAAGAGAATGCCGAATTCGCTGTTTACACCTGACTTTTAACTACAAGTTTTATTGGCAAACGTCAAGATTCAAGTATAGCAAAAATACAAACGACGGTCTCATTCTTATATGATAATATCAAACACAAGTTCAATGGTAGGACTTACACTGTTCTTGTATGTGGTTTGTTTGCTTTTAATTTATTATTTTTCTTCGTAGAAATTGTACGTGTTTTTTTGCAATTTGAGTCCCAACTCGACACTAAATGTGGCCGGTCAAAGAAAACAGGACTAGCACTTTCCACGCTGACCGAAAAATGCTTATTTGCTTGTCCAAATTCGCAAAAAAAATATCTCCAACCAATCTTTTTTGGCGTCGATTGCCGACTTTTAGTGGGAAATTTGTGCGACCACGTGGCTGTTATTGCATCATCTCTTTCCTGATTGGCTATTCGTGCGCGCGTGATTGACATGTCGGATCTATGAATTGTTATGCAATTCTGAAGAAGACTCCAAGTGCAACCAACATATTTACTCCTGATAATTATCTCGTTGTCTTTTGAAGACTCCAGTGAAAATAAGCGTGAAAGTGAATGCCTTTGTTTTGAGCGTTTTTTTTTTTTTGGGGGGGGGGAGGCTCGCCCTACCTTTGTAAGGGGGGTGGATAGGGGGATGGGAGAGAAAGAGTCTGATTTCAATGGTGTACAAGTTGAACACTCTTTATGACTAAGAAAATGCGTGTGTTTCTGCATCTTCGGTGTCCGACTTAACAGATGAAAGACTTGTGGTATATGAGGAGCGAAACGCAGGACGCCTAGTTGGGCAACCAAGGACCAGGGAATGGGAGATCATGATGGACAATTTCTTCTCGTTGCTGTCGTTGGTCTTCTTTGGAGTTCTCATCCCGTTCTGGTTCTATCGCTCTATGGGGATAGTATTTCTGGCGATCCTTGGAGGACCGTGAAATCACCCGAGAAGATCGTCCTAAGAGAATGATGCCGGGACGATAACCTTGTAACCACATCCAAGCCTCAGTAATTAATATGATATCATTTTTTTTCTGCCTTGAATAAAGATTTTGATGTGATTAATGGCCTGTTATTGCATTTTGTCTGCTATCGCAAGAAGGGGCGGATGTGTTCCACAACCCCCCCCTCCCCCCCCCCCCCCGAATCCGCCATTGGCAAACGGGGCAAGTGGAAAATAGACCAGTCTGCGCTTCAAATGCTGTCAAGATTTTTGCTTACTATTCAATCATGAAAGCACCTCCCATGTCCGAGTACCAGTTTTAATCTCTCATACGAGAACATCCAAATGTAGGAGCATTTGGATGCCATCTGTGGGAAATTCCACTAGTATTTTAAGCCTAGTATTAACACAGACACACCGCGTACTGAATTGCAATTTTGGTGTGATGCATGATTAGTTTATCAAGTCGGTAATACCGTTATTTTTCTAGTCGCGTCAGTAGTTGCTCCCTTAGTTGACCTTTTGTTGTATTAAATACATGTTCACGTGCACGACAATTACACCGCTGCTATAGGATAGTCCCTCCGAGGAGACCGAAAGCGCCCAGATAAGCCTAAATATTTTTCACTCTAAGTCACAGCGAGCTGTGTGTGGCGTAACCGTATAAGACTGGGCTAGGAACTTGGTTATTGCCTCCCTATTAATGCGCGGGTGCCTCGGTGCCTGTGTGTTACACAGTTAGCTAGATAGCGGTGTTGGAGCCGAAATCTCCAGCCTAGCCGTAAAGCTTTAGCTGCCATACGGTGATTCAGCGGACGTCTGGATGTATGGTCTATTTTTTTCTCTTTGAGATCAAGTTCGACCCTCGGTTTTATTTACGCCATTTTTTTACCTTTTACTTTTTTCTTTTTTATTTCGCCATCGTTTTATCTCTTTTGGATTTGATTTTGATTTTGAGTGAACGCTAACATGTTTACTCTCCTGCGCAGAGCTTTCTGTGTCGCTCGTTTACTTTGCTCCAAGTAAACGAGCGATACTTGTTCGGACCCCAATGGATCCTTTCTGGGTTTCCTGTGGATAGCAGCTGCATCGCGGGCTCACCTTGGCGTGCTCAGTGCTCAACAAAATGGCGTCGGTTGAAACTCGTGTTGAATAGACAAAACGCGATTGATCTCGCTGTAGCATGGGACGAAGACGATCAAAACGTAAACCAGCGCCGACGAAACGAAAAGATCCTCTGGACGTGCAGTTCAATTGCCCGTTCTGTAACCACGAGAAATCATGCGAAGTAAAACTGTAAGTAAGGTGTGAACGTTATAGCCAAATTCGTTGTTGCGCGACCTGCCAGAATCCAAAATTTCTTTCTTCGTTTGGAAATAGCGCGTAGTCAATCAAAACCAGACAAACCGCTCCCAAAGCTTGTGTCTGACTACGCGCTATTCCCAAACGACACATGGGTTTTGAATTCGCCGAGTTCGCGCAACAACGAATTTGGCTGTAAGCTTATCTCACTCTATAGAATATTGTTTACGAAAGTTTTCTCGGAACAGATTTGCTAATGCTTTGTGAGAGGATATGATTAACAGTGTTCTATTTAGCCTTTACAATTTTCATGTCTGTACCGCAAGTATTGTTTTCCCAATAGCATGCGTCAAATATTTGACTTCTTATTGCCATTGATCATTTGATGTAAGTAACTTACTATTTTGTTATTTCCACAGTGACAGAGTGAAGAATATGGGTTACATATCATGCCGTGTATGCCTAGAAACGTATCAGAGTTCAATCACATGTATCCTTTAAAACATTTTTTAAAGTCTTTTTTAGTTTATTTAAAACAATTTTTACATTTACTAAATATAACTTGACTTACCTAGACTGAAATTTTTAATAGACTCCATCTTTTAAAAAAAGGTGAGATAAGGTTTACATTTTTTTTTTCGCTGGGTGTTTGTATGTAGAGAATTATTGAAAGATATGCAGGTAATAAATCTCCTTAGAGGCTGATGATGAAAGGTTATCTTTAAGTTAAACCTGTCTCACAATCTCAAACTAGATTGAACAATAATATAATTTTTGATTAGCCTAGTGTAGGGAAATGCAATTAATTTTTTGGTGTTCATTTGCAGAGGCACATCAAAGTATACCAAGCCAAAAATGCAGTAGTTTGAGTTTTCCTTAAATTTTTCCTTAGCATTTTTAGAAGTCTAATATTTTTTTGACCATGAGGTAATAAGTGCAAATTTGGACAGGCCCCCACATTTGTTTATAAACAACTTCTTTCCTTTGATTGTCAAAAAGGGTGACTACTATTTAAAAAGTAATACATCTACATGTATAATAGGCACCACATTTGAGATACAAGAAAATTATTAAGTATAGATGTAACCAGTATCTTTTTTACCAACTCTGAGCCCATTTCAAGACCCCTTCTAGCTATGTTTTACTGAAATCACTTTGCAGATTTAATGATAGCTGGGATCTACTTTATGATGGCACTACTTACTTCTATTGACACCTTTTCATGTAAACATATACAGTACAGTGAGTAATATATCCTTTGGCTTCCATTTATCACCTGACCTTACAGGCTTGTTGCTGTTCGATTGATAAGGTTTGAACTCCTGGTGGTATCTGTGGCAGAATATGAGAGGCATGCGGGGAGGTATCCACCCGACCCACTCCCCTATCCTTGTATCAGCCCATTGTGTCTCAGAGTCCACTTATTACTCATATTTATAGTAAAAGTGTGTAGCCAAAAGAGGTACCAGGTGTAAATGCTGACTAGATATCAGTCAGGCATTTACACTTATTGATGGAATATTTATATCTCAATCATAAGATCTTAGTCATTTGTGATCTTCTTTTCACAGTGAAGGCCATTGTGACTGGCACACAAAGAAAGAATTGTATGTGTCATACTTTGCATTCATTTTTTCTTAACTCACTTATCAGATTTGTCAGAACCTGTTGATGTCTACAGTGATTGGATCGATGCTTGTGAGTTAGCCAATCAGTGAAGAGGAGAAGTTCCATAACACTGATCTGTATGTAGACTAATGCTATAACAAGTGTATAACCCAGGATATCTAGTGTAGGCCAGGCCATTGCCATTATCATGTAAATAAATCTTCATATGAACATATTTTTGTGTGGCGTTTGCTCCTTAAGTTCTACTTATCATATTTCCTTTCTTACCACCGTCAGCAATGGACATCTCGAATAACCTTTTTAAAGTTTAAGAATTCCCCATATTTCTTCTCTCTCTGAAGGAAATATTTTTAAAGATACCATTCAAGTGTCAGTGTTTGTTGTGTCATATTCAGCATTCTGGTTCGAGATCACATCTACATGCATGGTTCATATTATGCTATTTAATAATTATCGTTTGTTTCTCATTTGGCTTTGTCATGAATTGTATTTTTGTTTTCCAACAAAGAAACTTTTTTAAAACAATCATTGATTGGAATTACCTACGATTTTATAATATTTTCTTTTATTATTCCTAGAAAAAGGATGTCTTTTTATCAACCAATTTAGAATTGTTCTGCTGATCAGCTTTTGCTATCAAGATTTGGATCCGCTTTATGCCTATTTTAACGTTTTTAAAGTGTGACGCTTGCTATCAAAGCCACCTTTAGCCTCCTCTCCAGGCATCTCGAGTGATTTTTGTACAATATTTTTATGAATTGGGCTTCCTGTGTTGAACCGTTACCGGAAGAGGTCTCTTTCTTGATCACGCCACAGGAAGCCCGAACTCGACAAAAGCCCCTTTTCCCAATAAAGGGTCCAAAACACCTGCGGCTAGCCACCTTGCATCTGTCAGAATCAGCCAAGTCTTAATTGACACGAACTGGGGGGATCCTAAAGTGCATTGGTGTGCATTGAAGCATCTGTTTGACAAGCTCGTTGGATAGTTAGGCTGATGCCAATCAGATAGTACGTTTATCGTAACCTCAATAGATTACTTCACAAAACTGTCAAGGTGGCCACGGTAGCGCGCGTCGCACTTTAATAGAGATATCTTCTGTTTTGTGTCTTTTGTGTTGATCGTCATGCATGGGGCTCTCTCTTGTTCCACGTCCTATCTTTGAGATTCGCATGACGATGGTACTTTTAAAATGTCTGCCAATCGCATTACTCTTGCAATCCTTCTTTTCATCGCAAACTTTAAGATATAATGTCAAGCAAGCTGATACGAAGTCTTCATCAATGTCACCAGTGGCTATTGTGCACTTGCGCATCACCAGTCAGCATTAGGAGAGCTGCTGGTATCAATAAATGAAAGAGAGTTTAACCTTATCATCGAATTTTCCAGTGCCCTGCTCGAAGTTAGTATTTGCCAATGGCTTACTCCTCTTGTGTTGTTTTACACTATAAACTTACAAACTCTTCTTGATTGTAAGACTGCCTGAGATGTTTGTTAACTTGTTTCGTTCACATGCGTCACCGTTGTCTTAATAGTGTATTCCGGTTCTAAAATAATACCATTCCTAATCGGAGGAAGAATAAAACCCTCGGGCTCCTCGCTCAATTTCTCCTGACAAGCCACGCAGTACACTCGAGACAGTCCAATAATAACAACACAGACTCCAAGCACGAAGAATGTAAGGAGATGAACGGTAACCAGAGTTTCAATATTGTCATGGTATTTTTCTACATGTGCTTTACATCCTGTAATCAAGAAAAGGCTTGCGAAGAGAGCTATTTCGTGTTTTAAAAAGCCCATGTTTTCTTCTATAGGATTTTGAAATGAAGGTACTTCTAGAGATGATGTCGCGTCGTATCATCCTTCACGCTGTCTCGACTCTGTATGCGTTACCTGGCCCTTCATCCGTAAAAGGGCGACTAATATTTACTTGTAACGTCTCGGTAGAAGCTTCTTTTGTGAAAGAACGCGTGCAGGCAATTAAAACCAACAAAACTTTCTTGTATGTAAAGATCCCTACCAATGCCAAACAGATCAAAGAAAACTGTTTAGAGGCAGCAGTAAAATAAAGTGTACGTTAAAGATTCGTCGGTCAGCCATTTTTTTTCATCGTACTAAATACCAAGTAAGGTTAGAAGGCACCCATTTTCATCGGCATGTGGGCGCTAATGTGATATTTAGGATTGAATCTAGTAAAAGACGTATAAAGTTTGTTTTCAGATGGCTATTTCGGAATGGTATCACACAATTTGTCTTTAAATGTAGAATTAAAACAATAATAAAGATGTGGCTGACTAGGGCACTTCAAATGAGGTTGTGTTCTGTGTATCGTAAACTCGAGGTTCCGCTTTTAAAGGGTAAGCTGCTCCCACCCCCGAGCTCAAGAACAACCAGTTATCAATCAGCCGTCAATGAGTCAACATGTCAGGATAATTGCTCTTAGCGCTAGATTCGAATATCATTCCTTTAAAATATTTCTATTTATATAAAATAGTACTGTACCAAGCTGTATGCGCTCTAAGATATGAGCATTTTCATCACAACGCGAATTTAAATTAACCAGTTGCGTTAGATTAAGGACAGTGCAAATAATTTTACACCGAAAAAGTGAGTGGGCAACAAATTACTAAATTATCTCCACTGTCTTTTTACCTGTGCAAAAATAGTTTTATTCCAACCGACTGAGGCTCAGAGATAAGCAATTTTACAGTAGACTTACAATTTGTAACGGCTAGTGATCCAGTGTTCTAATTATAATTGCAAAATCGAGGCCGGGGGTGGGGGGAGCTTTCCCTTTTATAGCGGAACCTCGTGTTTAAAACTGGATCATCGAAGATAGAGAGGAGAAGCGGTTTGAGCATTTTGAGACTACCGTTGGCAAGAGATCTCAGAATACTCACTCACACCGCAGTAGAGTAGTAATACCCATAAAAAATTTGATCGTTACTACAGTGTATTCTCAGTGTGCATTTTTTTTGGAAAAATATGTATTTGTATTTACAAAAAACCTTTTTTAATTGGTCTTTAGTGTCCCAATTTCATTGTTGTACGGTCACTTCGTTCGCGAGAGTAGATATTCACATTGTTTTCCACGCTTCAATGACAATAGCCAAAAGAAGACTGTTAGCGGTTTTGCCCGAAAAATATTATGGCGATATGCACACGATATGCCTTATTATCTAAGACTGAAAGATAGTTGTACGCAAAAATATAATAAAATTTCTCGGGTATGCTTTCTAGAGAATCTGTGGGTTACCTGTGGTTTGTCCACAGGATTTGTGACCCAAGCGCATTTGAATTTCTGACGTTTACGATGTAGAAAAACTTGGTTCGTATAGCAGGTGCCAAGGAGATATCAAGGGTACGAGTATAGAGACGTGTATAATATTCTCGTGCGAACAGGTTACATCTCTGAACTAGACTTCTTGACCTCGGGTTTTTCTCAAGACTGCTAATTCAAAAAGGCTGAAAATTATTCAACAGTTCTTTAAAAGAGATAACTTATATGCTCTACAGGCCCATATTTGCACTCATTTAACACACATTTAGCACGGGGATCAAAACTTTTATTGGTTAAAGATGTGTTTAATAATCACCATACGGGGAAATTTTGGATAAAAATTACTTTAAGTTGTTGACCTTAGAAAGTGTCAGCGCATAGAACCTGTTAAAATACAGCCAACTGTCCTTGAAATATCAACTTCGATCGCACCATGCCTGCACGTTTTCCTCTGCTTTCAGCTGTGAAGATTAAAGTTGTCTGTGTGATACATTGACAGACACAAACAAGTCGTTAGCACCTAGAATTTTTTCCTGTTGTTTTGGAAGCCTTTTCAATTGTACAGTGGTCACTATATTAAGCGACCATTATCGGGACCGGCACGGGTGGCCACTTAATAGAGGCTGACCGCTGAAATATTTGGGAACTTTATAGTGGCCACTTCATGGTGGTTGACCGTTAAATAGATAGGTCTCTCTTCTTATTCTGCTTATTTTCGCGCGTACTTAAATTCGCGATTTAAAAAAAAAGAGAGGTTCTAATTAAGTAACTATCGATCATGGTTCAGGAACAAGAACACTTTTCTATTATTGTAGAACTGACTTTTAAAAGGAACGTGTTGGTTTTGTCGAGGGCGGTAGGAACAGTGTTTGTTAGGCAAAAAATCACGTTTCGGCTAGCGCGTCGGGGACAGCTCGCCGCGTCGGGGACAGCTCGCCGCGTCGGGGACAGCTCGCCGCGTCGGGGACAGCTCGCCGCGTCGGGGACAGCTCGTCGGCCACGGTGTAGTAGCGGATGACCGGGTTTTCTAATCAAACACGGAGAGCGCGTCGCAAACTAGGCAAAATAGAGGGAAATTCGTGGTTTAATACCAGACTTAGCCTAACAAACATTATTTCTATCGCCCTTGTTTTGTTTCAAAATATGGTCCTGTTTCATAGCTGTTGGTTAACGCTAATTTGTTTTGTTAAAACGAAAAAATAAAGTCACTTGAACTTCAACTTCGCAAATGGAATCCCCTGCAAACACAATTTTTCAACCTCACCGTTGATTAACCTGCAAAAGCTTCATAACATCTCTATGTTGCCTCCAATCGCCTCCATTCAGTTACAATAGCGCTCGCTCGATTCGCAAGCAATTTCAGTCTCTCATTAACTCCGCTTTAAAATTTACAGCTCTAGTTTCACACATTGGACGTTAGGCATCGGAAGAAAAACGCCAAAAATACCTAGCGCCATTTTAAATCACCACCGGCTTTGCGACTCGTCATTATATTTAGTCTCCCCCCCCCCCCCACCTCAATCCTACCTGTGTTCAGGGTTCTAGTAATTATCATCTAATGAGAACTCGGGGATGGCTGAGCTGGCCCAAAAAGTATAGTATGTGTGTGAGGAGGGGGGGGGGGGGGGGGGGCAGAATTTAGAACGAAATGTTTGAACTGAATATATTTACTGCACTGGAGCCAAAAGTATGGACAGTTCCAAGGGCGGCAGGAACAAAGTTTTTTAGGTTAAATTCTGATAATAAACCACGAATTTTTCTCTAATTTGGCTGAAATGTGCCTTGTTTGTGACGCACTCTCCAAGTTGGATAAGAAAACCCGGTCAAACTACGTTGCATAATCTGAGCTACCACCCGTGGCGCGAACCGTTCCTACCGCCCTTGCAGTTCTAATGTCTTCGCATTTTCGCTCGAGGCCCCCCCACCAATGACCGAGTATCGACTTACTAATGCAGAGACACTCTACACTCTATGAGGCTTTCCATTTTGTTATGCTTTTATTTCGTACATAAGATTTTTTTCCTACATTCCTATTAAGTTCAGAGAGTTTATGTTTTGCTGAGACAGACAGAAACTTACATTGAAATGGATCTGTCTCGTTAAGGTCACGCATGATGAACTAAGATACAAATACAAATATGAGTGGCCAGGACCTCGTTTCTCAAAACACCCGAGAATTCTCTGGCCCGAAAACTTTATTTTGCATTTTTGCCCAAAATGTCGCATGTTTTCCTTTTTGTGAACCGCTTTCATGTTTTAGAACAGTTTGAACTTCCTTTGGTTCATATTTCAAATGATTACGCTCAATAGGGCTATTTTCGAAGTTTTGCTGAAGCCAAAAATTTACCCGAAAAGTCTCGGGTGACTGCGAATCTATAAATCTATAAAGAGTATCATCCTTTACATGAATCTTTGTGGTAAAATACGATGTTTGACGATATTTCAACACATTTAGATACCATAAACTTTATAGAAATTAGCCAGCTTTTCAAATTTAAGGAATAAATCGTTTTCGGGCCCGAGAATTCTCGGGTGTTTTTAGAAACAAGCCCCAGTGCTGGAAAACGCAAGACCAGTTCCAGTACCGCGCGGTTCAACCAGCCCTTTTGTTTTACCGGCGAACTGTTACATTTCGGTGAATGCTAAGAAAACTAGACCAAACTTGCCAGCACTGTCATATGAGTGTTTCGTGATGCCGACGTTGCCTATTTACCGAGTTAGGATACCAAGTTAGGATACCGAGCTGGATTTTCTAGTTGGATTTCCGAGTTGATTTTCGAGTTGGATTTCCTAGTTGGATTTTCGAGTTGGATTTCCTAGTTGGATTTTCGAGTTGGATTTCCGAGTTGGATTTTTGAGTCGGATTTTTTAAGAAGTGTCCAGCGGTCTCACGCATAAGTCCTCTTCGGTCTTCCAAGCATGGACTAAAGAAGCTTAAAAAAACTCAAGCCAAGAAATCATTTGTTACCTCGGAAAAAGAAAGAAGTAGAAGGCACATGTTTTCGCAAAGATCATGGACAGAGATCCAAAAAACTTTGGCAATTTGAAATCGCCATATATCCATGGAAGCTACTAAAATGATCATTTTAATATACACTTCCTAGTTAGTTTGAAATTGTTTAGCACTCTGAAATCTAAAAAAGTGGACCTAATTTTTCCGGGAGAGGGGGGGGGGGGGTAAGTTCTCTGATAAAATTCAACTCGGAAATCATCTTGAGATGCAACCCGAAATCCAACTCGAAAATCCAACTCGAAATCCTAAGTCGGAACTTAGTCACTCTCGATGAATCCGGAAACTATGGGAAATTATTAGAGCTGTCCATTCTTTTGGTTCCAGCGCTATAATGTATAGTGAGTTCTCCCTTTCAATCTGATACTGAGATTTGTCACGCGCATTTTCGCTTGCTGCCTATATTGAAACGCAAATTAAAGACTATTGTTTATTTCTGCGGTTATTATTTGTACTATTGACTCAGTAGTGAACTATGATTGGGTGATTGGAATTTGAATGACAGACAAACTGTTCTGCTGATTGGTTAGTATAGTAATCGCTTGTACACATGGCGATCAAATATTCACACTCGCAAAATAGATCAGCCCGACTTTCGCTCTCGAGTTCATTCTGCTAAACTTGCAGAAATAATTTTGCCTTATTTCACATATACACAGAGGCAACTATATTGCGTTCGGAAGGTCAAGACATATTAAAAAGGTAAAAAATGGAATGTTAAATTGGAAAATTTCGCCGCGTATTTAAAAAAGTTCCCATTTTCATTTCTAACAAGGTCTCAGTCATGAGGTTTACAACATGGTAAAAATATACCTGAAATTATCCTTTTTTAACCATTGCGCCATGAGAAAAGATATGTGGGGTATTTTAAATGATAATATACAAATCACAAAATGCCTAAACATCGACCTGTTTTTTCTAAGAGTTTGAGTTATTTCTTCAATTTCTACAGGAAATTTTTCTCTCCACGCTTCCCGCCTTCCCCGCTTGTTTGCTCTTTCCGAAAGGCAAAAGAACGCGAATGATAATAATTTCTTCTGTTTTTTAGTTTCTTAATTTTTATCTCTACAGGTGAACTTTCCTACCATTTCTCACGCGCTTGAAGCGTACTTAGAGAGGCTCATCACCATTAAAAAGTTGACTTTGGCTAGGTGAGAGAAAACACTAAAAGTAAACAGAACGATGCCTCCATCTGCAAACTTGGTTTAAATAGTTTGAAAAACTTTTGCGAAATTTGAAAAACCTCGGAAAGAGAAAAAAATGCTGTTCTTATCAAAAAGTAAAGTAAGAAATGCGTGTCCTACAGTATTATTTAAAAAAAATATAAATTTTCCCAAAGCCTACCGAAAGAAACTCAAATTTGATTTAATGTTTGATTTGTATTAATGTTGGGGAATAGAGAGGTTTTCAAAAACCCGTGAAATATAATTTCGTTTATTTAGAACTAATACACTGTAATGTCTTTGTTCTCTTATGTTCTGGCTTGACTATTACACTTTAAGAAATACTTTTTGTTGCATGGTATTTTGCAAAAAAATATGTTGTTGCACCATTGTTGAGCATTTTTTGCGATCTGTGACCAACGTTTCGATGGGAGGGGTCCTTATGCGGGGGGGGGGGGGGTAAGGGGGGATGAGTAAAGTGCCAAAAAATATTGGTATCATAGAATTTCAAGTGGGTTAATTTTCTCTTCACAGATGATCATCTGCAGAAATAATGGGATGCTAGAAGATACGTGGAGCTAACTGTGAGTTTTTTCTCAGAGAGCAGCTCTACCAAACAGCATATATTTTTCAAATATTTTTTATCCATTTATTGTCTTATTTGTTTAGAATTTAATCAATATAAACAATATTTATTATAATGAAAAAGGCGATAAAAGAATACTAAATTAAAACGAAATGCTAGTCATGCAGACTTGTTAGAGCTGTAACTTATTTCTGATTTTAAACTTGGCTAAGGGCTGGCAACATTTCTACTCAAAGAGAATAAAACTGTCATATGGTTGAAGATGTACCATATAACAGTTTGCTTTTTTATCAGGAGACTTGTATTCAAGACTCTTTTAAGCTATAGATTTTTATCTTTAACATAATAAGATAAAAATAGATACAAAATAAGATCCAGACTATAGAAAGCATTGCTTTTTATAAAGCAATTACAATCTAAAATAATATATCAAAATCATTGACTAGCAATGAGGGCCAGAGTATTATCTGAATCTGGGCCCTTGGGAGGGGGGAGGATTTATTTCGAATAGGTGAAGCCTGTCACATAATTTTTGGTTAAGTCCTTTTTGTATCACGAACAAATGGTTCGTTAGTTTGAGATTTTGGTAGTCTAGGCATTGCTGGTCTGCGTGGGAGGATTCAGTCTCCTGGAGGTATGCTTCCCCCTCTCCCCCTTTTGCTGATAACTTTATCATGTGATGCATGAGCCATATACTGATTACAGGTGATCTGTACTTTCAATACAACTAATGTACAGTTTTCCACATCGAGCATTGTTGGTGACCGCATCATATAACAACAGAAATTTATTGATCCATATAAATAAAACAATCAAGAAGCATTGAATATGAAAAGAAATACTATCATACTATAGATAGGATAGTTAAGCGATGTTTCATTTCTAGGAGCCCCCCTCTAATAAAGCTGTGTTGTTTGATGTCTCACCTGGATACTCAGGGGGGTAGTGTAGGTTTTTATGGGTTGAGCAGATGATTCGTCTGAGCAAAGGTGGTCCTCTAATACATACATCATACATATGTGTTAGCATAATGGGGAGGGGGGACTGGGGGGAGGTGGACTAAGCTACCTGCTAGGTTAAGCACAGCCTTTGCTCACCCAACACAGGCAGCCCATACCTGATAAAGAAATTCTGCAAAACGGAGTGTTCTAATATTTGTCTGATTTTGATCAGCTGCAAGTGTTGGAGGGACACATAAAATTGTCTGCACATGGGTTTATTGGGGTCAACTAGCATTTAGGCATAGAAGGCCACCTAAAGATTATCGGAAATTCCCTTTGGAATGGTTTGGACACGAAAATGCAATTTTCGGCTCGTATGCTTTGGGTTGTCTTCTTGGGGTTGGGGTTTTGAACGACTTTCATGAGACTTGAATTTGTGGCACACAAACCTATTTTGGAGCATAGGATATTTTTTCGCGTTGTCTGTAAACCTTAGAATAGAACGGGGATTTTGAACATGCCTTACACTATTAGTACCTTTAAAACTTTACCCTCACCACGCCCATACGACTTTCAAGTATTAGGTTTTAGTATTTAGGTGTGTATACTACAATTTCGAGTCCATGAATGCTAGTACTATAGTTAATAGTAAGTAAGTTCAGCATAACTTGCGACAATAGCCAATCCGATATTGTTGACTTCGATCCTTGGCTTTCGATTCTTTTTTGCGAGTTTGATTCATTTGCGACTTTTTTAAGATCTATTTTGGCCAAAAAGTAAAAAAAAAAGATTTGCGATTCATTTTTGGAAATAAAACAAAATTCAAAACATGAGAAATGGAATAGGCATGTAGCTTTATCCATAGTAGAACTGACAAATTGTCAGTTTATCGTAGTGTCCAACAAATGGTTGGCGCCATCGACAAAGGGCGTTTCCTCGTTCAAAAGCATTCAAGTTCTTAGAATCTTTTGCGAGTGAGCGTTCGTTGTTGACTGGTGAAGACGTCGACAGCCGCGGATCGATCACCGACGTAAAGCACGACACTGCAGACACAAGTAGAACTTTACTAGGCGTGGCAGGCTTCTAGGCTTAAAGTTTCGGCAATCATGATTTTGCTGCTATATGTCATGTCTGGATTGGATCTAAATCCAAATAATCGGGAAATACATATGTAAAAAAATAATAACTATTTCCCGATGTACGGGTGAAAAATATGTATTTGAACATGTTTATCACTCCAATTTCGAAGGGATATCGTCTGCGAGATTCCGATTACAAATCCCAAAGTTTTCGTTGCAACCATATCCTCTGCGCACCGGGATACCATTTTAGCTTTTTTTATTTTCTACAATACTTTTGGTCGTTTTTGGAATCTGTTTGAATTTGTCGCAATACCAATTTAGTAATATACCGAATTGTTCACAAATCTCTTAGTCACACTAAAAAGATCTGTAATTGTAGTTTTAAAATAATGTAAATTTTATCTGTCATCGTAACATTTGAAATTAATTGTAACATTGTGATTTTAATAAAGTTGTTTTTCCCACTTGAATTGTTCCATTACTTTTTCGCTTTTTATCTGGATCCTCCAACGCCCTTGAGGCCTCTTTTTTAATTCTAAACATTTTTGGAGACCATTTGGCCGAGTTCTCAGGCGGTAAGCCGCGTAAGCGGAGCCTTTATCTAAGTTAAATTGATATAAGAAAAAGTGGTAGCTGATATTGGTTATCCATCGATTCGAGTTTTTGCTGCACGCGGTTCTCAGTATTCGTCTATTTGTTGTCACCAAATCACATCGTTTGACACCCAAACTTGGTCGACGTCTTGTAGGTGTCAAGAGGGCGCAACGAGATGGTACCGTGATATATGATGTCATCGATGACGTAATTAAATGAATATTTCTGACGTCAAAACAAAGATACTCATATCTCTCACATCGTTTGACAATCAAAGTTGTTAGACGTCTTGTAGTAAGTCCAGCGAAATAAAATGAAAAATACCGCGAGACAACTAAACTTAGAAGATGTCATGTAGCAGATTTGGGTTTCAGGGTGCAACGGGATTGTCATTGGATTTGTGACATCATATATACGTCAGAACTAAATAAAACGTTATACTAAAATATATAGAATGAAAATTTGGAGTTTGACCTTTTTGGCTATCTTTCTGGTTGCTGCAAGACCTTTTTGGCCTTCTGTTTGGTTGCTCCAAGATCTTTTTGGCCATCTTTTTGGTTGCTCCAATACGTTTTTGGCCATCTTGGCTGCTGCAAGACTTTTTTTTGTCATCTTTTTTATAGCATTAAGACTTTTTTGTCCATCTTTCTGGTTGTTCCAAGACCTTTTTGGCCATCTTTGTGGTTGCTCCATGACCTTTTTGGTTGCTTCAATAACATTTTACCATCTTTCAGTTGGCTCGAGACCGTTTTCGCCACCATTTTGGTTGCTGCAAGACGTTTTTGAATATGTCTTTGGTTGCTGCAAGACTTTTTTGAATATGTCTTTGGTTGCTGCAAGATCTTTCTGATCTTTCTGACCATCATTTATTTTGCTCCAGTACCTTTTTGGACACTTTTATGCGGCTCCAAGTCCTTTTAAGTCATCTTTGTGGAAGCTTAAAGACCTTTTTGGATATCCTTCGGGTTGTTCCAAGACCTTTTTGGTCATCTTTTTGGCAGCTTCAAGACCTTTTTGGTTATGTCTTTGGTTGCTCCAAAAACTTTGTGGCCATCTTTTATGTTGCTTCAAGACCTTTCTTGCTTTTTTGCCATCTTTTTGGTTGCTCCAAGACCTTTTTAACCATGTTTTATGCTGCTCCAATATCTTTTTGGCCATCCTTCTGGTTGTTTTAATATACGTTTTTAGCCATCTTTTATGCTGCTTCAAGACTGTTTTTTTGTCATCTTTTTGATAGCATCAAGACCTTTTTGCCCATCTTTCTGGTTGTTTCAAGACGTTTTTGCCCATCTTTCTGGTTGTTCCAAGACCTTTTTGACCATCTTTTTGGTTGCTCCTAGACCAAGATTTGTTCGATCGATTTTTTGTGTGTTATCTTTTGGATTGCTACCAAGTTTTTGTTTCCTTTTTCATCATTACTTTGATCATTCAAATTTTGGCACGTCATTGCTGTGATCATACAAATTTTGGCACGTTTAACGGCGGAACCCCACATCGCAACGTTGTTCATATTTTATTTCCATATAAAGCTTTACAACCACTTGTGACGTTATCGATGGCGACACATCACGTGACTATCTCGTTAAAACCCCCCGACACTGTATGTCTGCTACATGACATCTACCAAGTCTGGTTGTCCGATGTTTCTTTTATGTGATTCTGGCCACCTTGGAGTGACCACCACTTCTTCTCTTCTCCATGGTGTGACCACCTCGTTGCACCAATGTCATCGACAAGTTAGCTTTTCAGACGATGGTTCCATCACGAGATGTTTATGTTTTTGATAATATTGTTCAACGTTTCTTATTTGTGACTTCATAGTCTACGACACGCATCAAATTACTATCTCAGTGCACCTCCCTTTGCACTTACGTGACATCTACCAAGTTTGGTTTTATACGATGCCGTTTGGTGACGGCCAAACACGTCAAAATTTGCAATTGCAGGAGGGACCTTTAGCTAATAACATTTTTTTATTGCTCATAAAGACATTTTGACAGTCAATCTTGAGATGCTCCCAAAACATTGACGTTGTTTCGTTTGCAAAGTTCCACTGCGTTTTATTAAGCATTTTGGCCTAACCATTAATCGCTTTTATATTTTCAGGCAGAAAATATGCTGCAATCTTGTCACTGTGATTATTTTGTTTCGTTTGGCTTACCCGTCCCAGACTCGAACTGGAACAAAATTGAGGTTTTACTCTGGTGGGATACTAAAAACGGTTTGGATCCCACAAGAGGTTTTTTCCTCGCCGAAAACAACACGAAATCTCAGTGGTGTAACAGAGCATGCGTGACCGTGTACAGGCCGCGTGGACTGGGTGCGATTCCCAGCTGAGGTGTTGTTAAAGGGCCAAAACATGTAGCTATTTTTTTGAATTTGATAATTTTTCTAGCCAACACGTTAAAGTTGCTTTGAGTTTAGGAATATTATTTCAAAAGTTGATCTACAACCAAATGATATAAATGTGGTGTTTTTTATAGCTTTATTGTGATTCTAATGAATCTGCCATTTCAATTCTATATTTGGCTTGTTTTATCTGGCTATGTGGAGGAAGTCTTTAATTAGCCACTGGTAATTCCGATGGTGAGGGGTCAAAACGGCCTGAAAACAGACCCCTTCCCCTTGGAATTATTGTTAAGGCTGTAGAGAATGTTTATTTTAAAGCAACATGGGAATCCCAGGGGAGAGGGGTATGGTTTCTTAAAGGCAAGTCCTCGTCCCTCCGTATGGAAAAATAATGGGAGAAGCCAATGTTGCAAGCTAAAAAAAAACTGTTTCTCTCTACAGTAATAAAGCCCTGAGTACATGCTCTAAAAGCATCTTGTTGAGCTAAATCATTAAACAGTTAGAACTTAGGGAGTGTTCATTAAATACACCGAGAGGGGGGGGGGAAGATATCAAGGGGGGGCTCCGAAAATTTTTAACCACCAAAAGGGGGCGGATCTAATTTTTTTAGGAGCCGTACTTTTCAGCTTTAATAAAATGTCCGGTGTATTTAATACTATATATATTTACAGCTTTCAGTATATAACAGTTGGATTTACTGATAAAGTTTATCAGTTAACAGGAACAAATGGTGGAGTGATTTTGAAAAAAAAAGTTCTGCAACAACTGATTAAGGAAAAAAATCCTTGCCACTCAACCACGGGAATTAGGATACTTTGTCAGCGATTTCTTAATAAAAAAATCAAATGCATTCCCAATTTGTATTGAATATTGTATTCAGCGAGCGAAATGTCTCCTGCCTCCCTATTCAGCGAAATCTTTTTTCGTTATATTTCTATTTCTCTTGTACTGAGTAATCATAGCCTCTTGAGTGTTCGTGACTAGCCCGAACGCTCTCCGAACCTAACTTCGTATTTAGGTTCTATATAAAATAGGGAGTGAAACAACGCTCGATTCCATTTCGAAAACCTGCCTAGTTACGGCCAATGTTGTGATGTTGGTATGAGACATGATTGAGTGACAGCTCACTTTCTCTTTGAACTTATCGCGACGCCGACACACGCCCGGGCATGCGACAACATGCGACAAGTGCAGGGTCGGGGCTAGTTTTGTCTAGGCGGGAAAAAGAAATATTTTCCCGCTCAAACATCGAAAGATGTTATAACTGATGCCACATGAATTTGAATTTTTACCCGGAACAACAGAAAATTCTGCAAGTTATCGCAGAGGGCAAAGTGTTTTATTTTTAATGGAGAAGTGAAGCAAATCAAATTATCTGGTCATCGGATGCCATTTTACTTTTTGGATGAAAAAATGCAACGGTCCGTAGAAACATTTTTAAAAATAAAGATGCGGGGGAAAGATATAAAACATGTAGATTCCACTGTATTTATTTACCACTTTACACCTTTTGACAAGCTGAGAAGAGTTGAGAGCATGCCATGACAGGATATTCATAGAACGCATAGATGCCTAACTAGTGTGAAAAACTTACCAGGCGCGTAAAAAGAGGGTGCGCGCAACCCCCCCAGGCTGCCAAAAAAGGGGTATATTAGTACTGAAGTACTTTTTCGATATGATACATACGACTGTGCCACCTACTCAGCAAAATCTGGGTACGCGTCTGTAGAAAAGCGAGGCCTTTGAGCAAAGAGGGATCATCACTGATTACGGGAGATACCGAGTATCTCGTTACAGGGAAGGCGAGGTCGGAGATGAAACTATATTGGTACATTTAAATCCAATTACTCTACGATCTAATTTATAGCCTATACAGGGAATCGTCTATACTGTATATTTGTTCTGTCTATTACATGTCTCATTGAGCGTGCATTAGCCACTGAGCGAGGAGGCGAGGAAGGCTACACCTCTCTCGTAGAACCTGTGCCCGCGTGCCGATTCGCCAGTGACGGCCATGTCGACGGTGAAAAGAAGCTCAGTGCGGCTTTGGTTCAGATACACAGGCAGCGTCACCTAGAAGGAGTAACACGTATTTTAACTGGCAGAGCGGTCGAAAACGGGCTACCACGAAACCCACCGAAAATTACAAAAATAATATCCGACACACGCTGCTTTTTCATCGGTTTTCATCTAACGACTCCTATACACACCCCTTCTCACATAACACGTGACGCATCGGCCCTCGACGAACGAGTCCTAAACCCAACAACCATCTTACGCACTTAAATGTACTCTTCCATCGGTCCTTAACGAACGAGTACTAAACCCAACAACCATCTTACCGCACGTCAATGTACTCTTCCATCGGTCCTCAACGATCGGGTAAATAAACTCATAGATGCACAAAAAACATAGCCCTGTGAATGAAGCGATGTTCAAACAACTTCTTCACCGGTGACAAACGCCCGAAACGTGCATACCAAGAACAACAGGTACACTTACGAAACACAAGTATGAGCAAAGATGGGTGGGTCAACAGGACAAATCTTAGCAGAGACTCACCATAGTAGACTGGGGCTTATCGGATGATGATAACAATCTAAAAATAAACGTAACGATTTGGTTAGTTTTATAACGTCTGAATAGACTGTCTCCTTCACAACGCTCTAGCCTCTGTCACGCAAAGCACATGGGGATCTGCGTGACCGAGGTAGGAGCGACTGAATGGTAGAGAGTGCCGTATTTGAAACACAAGTTCAAACAATTAAACAACAATTAAACTGTACAAATTTGACGTGAGTCTGTTTGACGTCACGTATTAGTGTTGCTGTTCCCTGCTAGCAGAGGCCTCTTTTCTCTGTATTTCGCTGGGCTGGAGTTCGCGAGGAAAAGATACCTCTGCCATGGGTCGAAACTGTTTCTGTTGCGCATGCGTGAGCGTTAATAAGCGACCGACGTGCCAAAACCAGTACCATCGCGCGAAAGCTGTCAATATGCTTTGCATGGGTTTAGTCGGAAATCATGAATCAAACTCCGGTTAGTTCTCCTCTTCGAAAAAAGAAAACAACTGTTCAATTTCAATCACTTTAAACGTCACTAAAAAGATTGAAGAACAAACGCAGCAGGGACGAGTTTTGTCTTGTTTGTGGGATTAATTTCAAGACATCTGGGCAGACGAGTTTCTTCAATGTAAATATCGCACAGTTGGATTCGAAGAAAATGTTACAAAACGTTTTGGTAAACTTAGATCAGCTATTCCCAGAAGAATATGCAAAACCTGTAAACGGAAGATTGACTCGTTAGTCAAAAGAGACAAAATTCTGAATGTAGATAAGTCATTGAATGGCTTCTTTTATAATTCGTCGCGTGATATTTCTACGGAGGACGCCGTTTCGAATGCGGGCTTATTATCCCGCAGCGGATATACGTTTCATGCATGCGCTAGTCATTGTGGGCTCAAATAGTGGCCAGTAATTAATGTACGGAGCATGCGCTCTGGATCTCGTCCACGATCGTGGACGGCGGTTTGATCAAACGAATTTGCGACCCATAGCAGGGGTATCTTTACCTCGCGAACTCCAGCCCAGCGAAACACAGAGAAAAGAGGCCTCTGCTAGCAGGGAAGTGTAGCTGGAGTAAGGTCAGGAATTGACGGTGCTGGCGTGACGCCAGGTGTTAACATCACAGGGTGATGTGACGACACTCACCGTATCCACTTGAGACTGGTCAGCGGTAGGTCCGTGGAGATTGTTGTGGTGAGTTCAAGTTGATTGTTGTAACACGAGGCTCCCTGGAGTTTCAGACCTGCAAGCAATAAAACAGATACTGTTAGTTTGCCAAACGGTGCAACCGGCGCTAAGCGCTGTGCTCAATACAAGGTACTGCTCTGTGGGATACAAGGGAAATAGAAGAGTAATGCTTAATTATTAAGACTAACAACAAAATATCTGCATGGTCTGTTGGATATTTTGTACAATACTTTTTAAACAAACGTTAAAAGCATATGAAGCAGTCTTAATTAAGACGGACATTTGGGAGAGTCGACTACGAGCATTAAATCGAACTAGAATAGACTCTGTGAGTGTTAAACAACAATTATACTCGTGAGTTTCTCAAACATTTCATATCACTCAATGCATCGTAAGGCAAAGGCCGGTTAATAAATACTCACCAGTAACACCGAAGCTGCAATCATCCATCTTTAATTTGTCACTTGCACTATTGGCGACCGTCACCTGTACAACAACAATCTCGAAATCAGACGTATACAAAACAAAATGTGAGAGCGACAGTAAAAAAACAAGCGAATTTTTGTGATCACGAGCACCCAGCACTGCGTTATGTTACGTCATAAGACACATACCTCAAGAGCAAGCTCCTCCAAGGACCAGTTGTTTGCCTGCGCAACGAATTGACGGGTAGCGGTGATGTAGGCCTCGGGGACAAACATCCCGCCTAACCAGATGCTGAGATTCTGGACAAAGCAAGAGGGAAAACAGCGTACGATTAAACAATATGAATCTGTGAGCACTCCCAACAGCCCCCAAAACATCCAAAAAGCATAGAAAGTTAAGATACTAGGCTAGAACTAAGAGGGATCTCTGAAGTTGCTCAAAGAGCATTTGTCAGCCGCTCGTTTGTAATCCAAGGGATTAACAATTTCAAGCATTAATTTGTTGAAGTTGTTGCGATATTTTCGAATAAATTGAGCAAATAAATTATAAGATTATATAGGTGGTTATTTCTGCATTCCATCACTTCATTTGTCTTCCAAGACTGAAAAACGTTGATAAAGTAGTGACTTGCAAGGATCAGATGATCCATTCTTCATCATAACGGTTTTCAAGCGTACAGCTTGAGAAAACTTTGCACATACCTTAAGCCCACTTGAGCCAGATGCGTTGGCTGCCTGTGAGATGGCCTGGAGCTGTTTGATGCGGTCGCTAAAGTCCACCACCCACTGCAGCACAGTCAGGCCTTTAGGCACGGTGTAGCGGCGCCAATTGGATGGAAGGATTCCTGGGAAGGAGAAAGAAATACATTGGATCAGAACACTGCTGTTACGTACAGTTTAAAAACCCTCCTGAAACAGCGCCATCACCAATCAGGTTTTCTGGCATCCCTACGACCGGCTGATCACAAGAAAAAGAAAATGTTTATCATCTGTCTCCTGTTAGCCTCACCGTAAAGGCCAGGCTAAACTAGGCGACATGTAGCGTGCGACATGTCTCCTAGTTTAGCCACCCAAAGAGACATTGTAGCGCGCGCCAAATCTTGTAGAAGCGACAAAGAAATGTTTGGATATGGATGGTTGAGAAACATTTTCGTGTCGCGCTCTACAAAATATGTCGCGCACTACATGTTTGTGGCTGTGGCTAAACTAAGAAACATTTAGGAAACATGTCGCACGCTACATGTCGCGCTCGACATGTCGCCTAGTTTAGCCAGGCCTTAAGTTCTATAACCTTGTCCCTTACATCGGTGCCGCCATCGCTTGGTAACTCATTGTTTATCAATATTTTCTTCTGAATTTATACCGTGGCTTGTAACTCAGCTTTTCTCAGATCGCTTGACGAGTCGTCCACATATGTATGCCTTACCCCCAAATCAATGCCACATGTGTGCTAGTTTTGAGCATGAATGAACTTCCAAAAACCCAATTTGTAAAAGGGTATGTTGCCTTTCTCCCAAAACTTTAGACTTCGCGATTTACATTTTGCCATATTACTCACAAGTCTTCTGATGTAGAAGCCTAGAATATGCAATTTACCATGCAAAATCCTTTATGAGTCAGCCTGGAATATTGTGTGACTTACCTTTTGCCAAATCACTCATGAGTCCCCGGAGGTAGTTGGTGGGCTTTTTCTGTGCCTCGCAGACAAGCACAGTGTCGCTGAGGTCCTGGTGCACAGTGTTCAGCAGCTGAATCCCGGTATTCACCTCGCGCTCGAAGTACCTGAACAGCGGGTCCTTGATGTTATCCAGCGTGCGCTTCAGACCAGTTAAGCTCTAAAAGGGAAAGTAAACCAGTCAAGAAACAAAAATTAAGCAAACAACCTTAATCGTTATACTGTAATCGTTATATCGAGATTATCTATTTATAGAGTATTGTTTAGTTGATTTATCGTGTATCGCAATGTTCAGGTTCTACTACATACTATTTGTTCTTTGCATGATTCCGCTGAACGTAGCTTAAGAGATTTGAAAACAATCATTGTTCTCATACCTAACTCAACTCGAACTACAGAATAAAATAATTCGTACATACATCCTGCAGGTATAAAAAGTTGTGGGCAGAAGCAGTCATTTAAAGAAGCATATTCCAAGACTGCTTTGCATAAAATCGTGCACCCAGGGTGGTTTTGGAATAATACTCCAGTTATATTACACATTACTGCCAAGATTTGTACTGTGCACCATTTGTTCTGGATTGGCATCATTTTTTGCGGACAAAAAGGGACAGGTTGGCATAATTTTTGGCGTTAAATAACTGGATAAAAAGGGATTGCCTTACCTTGGGTATCATTGTAAGCCAGTTGGCCGCGGTCGTGTGCAGGGTTCGCATCCAGGCGGGTCTGGGGTCACTCTCACGCCTCTTCTGCCTGAAACACAAGTGCACAAGACAAAATAAGATGAGTAGAAAAAGAGAAAAAGAGAAATTGACAAAGGTTTGATGAGGAAAAAGCCGATTTATGGATTTAATGCGTAACTGAGTTAGGGAAAAATGATTGGCAATGGCGGGGAAAATAGGAAAATCTAAATTAAGCTTTTTATAGGCACTTACCTTGAGAAAAAATGTAAAGGAAAAAAATTGGGAAAGGGGATGGGGGGTTGGCTGACTGTAGTAAACGGGAGCGTTCATTAATTTAAAAAATATCATTATATATTCTAGGTATTATAAACAAAAACAGAAATAATAATAACAATTAAAATTAACAAAAATAAATCAGAGTAATAAAAAATAATGCAATAATCACGTATCACTTGTTAGTGTTGTTATTGATTTATTTCAAATCATCATGTTTAGTTGTTATGATTTTAATAGTTTAATCATTCTTCCCCATGATTAATAGTTTAATCATTCTTCCCCATGATTTCATCAGAACTGATAATGCCCCAATCACATTTAGCAGGTGTCTTCTTAATCATTTCATGTGATCATTTCATCATCTAATATAATCATTTTATCAAAATTGGCATTGCCCTAATCATTGTTGGCAAGTGCCTTTATAATAATCATTTATATTCTATAACAGTTTCATTGAATGATCCCCTGATAATTGATGGCATATTCAAATCATGGCCTTTCTAAATAATTCATGCGACCATCTTTCCAATACTCATCAATCAAGCATTATTGATCGGTCAGTGTTTTGATTGGATTGTTGAGCATGATTGGATTGGTGTGTGGTGTCACGTTTTGATTGGCGTGTGTAATTATTTTGAATGACAGGTGTCACTTACTCGTCCAGCATGCCTTTGGTGAGTGAGGTAGGTACGACGAACAGGTCTGATGGTCTTTGGAGCAAACAGTGGTAACCCGCATGGATTTAGTATTTTTAAGTGACATGGCGTGTCAGAATTTGAAAAAAAGTCAAGTGAATCGCGAGTCAGAAAGTAAAGTTTGAGTGAAGGTAGGGAGGTTTGGTGGCATTTTGGAATTTCAGAAAAGATACCAACAAAATGGCAAGTCAGCGAGAGGAAAGCGAAGCGAAAAGTGTTAAGTCAATCGTAAGCAGAGTCGACAATAGATACTCAAGATTGGTATCGGGCAAACTCGCCACCACCAATGTTCAACTCATCATCGGTGGCGAGTTGCACAATGGTGGTTACGAGTTGGTATGTAACATTATACGATGAAATTGAAGTAGCTGGACTAAAAGAAATTAAAGAGACCAATAAAAAAAACTATTTGAGAAGTTGACAGGCTTTTTCGAATTTGTGGACTATTTGAGCGGCTTTTAAGTCCTACGCAAAGCAAGTTTACTATGCTAGTTTGTCTGATCTTTCTGCAATAAACAAGAACTTCAAGGCGGCAAAGATTTGAAGATTTGAAATGTCAAAGAGTTAGTTATTAAGATATCAATAAGAAAAGAGCAGAAAACTGTAATTTAGATAAGAAAAAAGAAAGAAAACTGTAAAAATACGTATATAAATGTATCAGCAAGAAACTAGAGCAAAATACTGAAATTGGTAAAGTCATGTGATTAAGTTATTTATCTTCTTCCCCAGCTGCAACAGCTGAGCCGTAGTTCGGTGACAAAATGTTATCTGATTCAAAAGTAGTTTAAGTTTAGCATTTCTTTACTTCCCATAACCAATGAGTGAAAATCCCGAAAGGAAAAATGAGCCAATAGTGATAAAAGACCAGAGAAGATAGGCAAACAATTACGTAAAACAAATAAACAAACAAAAGAATAAAATCATAAAACCCAACATCTGCAAAACAACACTAATAATTTTATGAAAACAACAACAACAAAGTAAACAACAACATAAAACGGAATGCTTAACCTATTAAACAGTCTGTTGTTACCAAGTAGTATTCAAAGGTTAAGGGACTTTAACCCAAACAAGCTCTCATTTAATCTGTGAATGCCCATAAGCAATTAAGGCGTGACTGTGGTTTAAGTCAGTTTTTTTAAGCGTTTATAGACTCCGGTAGCAAATTGCCAAGAGAATATTTGTAATATCTTTTTAAGATTACTTCCAAACACTAGGTTATAAATTTCATGTCAAGAGTGAAGCGTATACCAATCCCTTCCCTGGATGGACCGGGGTGGGGCGGCATACACCCTCCCAGAATGGACAGACAAAAGTGAACTTTACCTGGTGGCGTCGGGTGAGTAGGCCAGCTCGTCATCATCTCCAAGCAATTGCATCTTGAGGAGTTTGGCAATCAGATCTTGACCTTGATACGACGGACGGAAGGCAAGCACCATTATTAGAAAAGCAAAAGGGAAATAATGGGGTTTGTGGATTAGATGTTTGATACAGCAAAGGGGAAGTGTCATTATTAGAACAATAAAGCTCGATTATTAGAAGAGTATGGGGGAAATTGTAGGCATTGGTAGAATAGTAGGGTCAGGTCTTAACCTGACACAAAAACATAAGCTTGCAAAAATAAAGGTAAAATAGCAACATGCAAAACAAAATGCTAAACTTGTAAGGAAGCTGGAAATTGCCTCATTTTAGACTGCTTGTGTACCTCTTTGCGTTAATAGCAGTTTCTCGGCGTTATTGGGAAGACCCAACCAAGACGGCGTTTGTGCATCAGGAAGATGTTCTACCCACTGGACGAACTGCTCACGTCTGATGATAAAACAAAAAAAATAACAGCCACTTCTCGCCGGCAAGTACAAAATAAAATACCCAACCAGGTGCTATCACACAATATCAATCAGGCAAGCTGATGTTTCTGTTATTGTTACATAGGAATGAATCTAATGTCTGTACTGGAACTGATTGCTTCAGGCCTTCAGGCAGGCTGATGTTATTATTACATGGGAATGTGTCTAAAGCGTGTTCTGTACCTTATCCCTTCTGCCACGCTGATAGTTCAGTGAGATTAATGTGTGTTAAGTACCTTATTCTATAAGATATTATGATATGTTTTATCACATGCGAATGTGTCTAATGTGTGTACCGTACCCGATTCCTTCAGGCATGCTGATGTTATTATTACATGCGAATGTGTCTAATGTGTCTAATGTGTGTACTGTACCTGGATTCTTTTAGGTATACTGATTTTTATCACATGGGAATGTGTCTAATGTGTTTACCGTACCTGATTTCTTCAAGCATACTGATACGTTTTGTTACATGCGAATGTGTCTAATGTGTTTACCGTACCTGATTTCTTCAAGCATACTGATACGTTTTATAACATGCGAATGTGTCTAATGTGTTTACCGTACCTGATTTCTTCAAGCATACTGATACGTTTTATTACATGCGAATGTGTCTAATGTGTTTACCGTACCTGATTTCTTCAAGCATACTGATACGTTTTGTTACATGCGAATGTGTCTAATGTGTTTACCGTACCTGATTTCTTCAAGCATACTGATACGTTTTATAACATGCGAATGTGTCTAATGTGTGTACCGTACCTGATTTCTTCAAGCATACTGATACGTTTTATTACATGCGAATGTGTCTAATGTGTTTACCGTACCTGATTTCTTCAAGCATACTGATACGTTTTATTACATGCGAATGTGTCTAATGTGTTTACAGTACCTGATTCCTTCAAGCATGCTGATGTTATTATTACATGCGAATGTGTCTAATGTGTGTACTGTACCTTATCCTTTCTGGTACGCTGATGTTTCAGTGTGTTCTGTTCCTTATTCAATCAGATATGCTGATGTTATTGTTACGTGGGGTTGTGTCTTATCTGTGTACCGTACCTGATTCCTTCAGGCATGCTGATGTTCTTGCCTTTCTTGCCATCCACGTCTGTCACGAGAGCAAAGTCCGACTCGAAGCTGCTCACCGTGAATAGACGGTTCACAAATGTTGACAAAAGGCGCTAGAGAGAGAGAGACATTCAAAAGGAGATATTTTACTTAAGAAGGTATAACTGCTCTTTTCAACAAACAAATAAGGAAAGGAATAGCCATTGATGTTGTTCAGTAGGATCAGATAATTTCACATGTTGACTGACCTGGTCAAAGTCATTATCAATGCGACCTCCATAGATAGCGGAGGAGAGAAGTGCACGAAGCGCGTCCCAGGGAACCTTGTTTGGCGGCAGATTGGTCCGGCCCTAAAACAAGCATCAATAAATAGACTATTTAGATTTTTTGTGTCATTGGTGCTCCCCATTAAAACGTATTCGTACTGTACACCATAGATGGACATTCTTAAACTAACAGAATTAAAACGGCAAAAAATTTCCAGAATTCATATCTTAGGAACATTAACGTCTAATGGATACTCGGAAAATTCTCCAAAATGAATGACAACACATAAACAAATAATTTACCCCGTTATGTCGGCCTTGACTTTAACATTTACTTTATAACAAGTTACCTGAGCAACCGAGTCGAGCCAAGTGTCTAGTGTGTCACATCCGACTTTCAGGTCTGACTCAGTGAACTCGTAGTGCTTGGACCAGCCCAGCGGAGCGTATCGCAGGCGCTCCTGTACAATGGCATGTAGCCAGGCCAGCAGGAAGTAGAGACGTGCCCGCTCACTGGGGGCCTGGGACGAAAATAAGTGACATTACCAAGAGGGCAAAAATTACAGCGAACAATACTGATGACAACATCGATCATAATGCCGATTATGAAGACAGTATGATTATAAAAAATCTTGATGACGTAAATACGTTTTATAATAAACGTAATACCGTTTAGCGTAAACGTGTTCTTTGGCTTGTGTAAACACAGCGTAAGGAGTTTATCAATACCCAATACTGACCTGGCACATACGAGCGGCGGGTACAGCACTAAAGGTGCGAAGCAAGTTCGCCTTTACTCCTGGCGGTGGCTCGAACATAAACACGCGTGACGCACGGAGCAAGTTCACGGGCACCTAGGGTTAATAAAAGTATTAGATACTACAGCTAATACAGGGCGCAAACTTACATCTTTTACTAGGAGCGCTGGGAGTAAATAATAAGGGAAGAGTAATTAGGGAACTTCAGAGAGAAGACTCTGTAGAATGTTCTGTAGGCATGGGGAAGTTAGAACGTTATTTAATTTATAGTTGACATAAAACTAGAAAGTAGAAGAGGATGTCATGTAATAGGGCTGGTTCCTACTGTGAGGAAGAGCCGTAAGTTCACTGGTGTAAATACCTTGGGGTTGATTTCCATGGTGAGGAAGAGCCGGAAGCTGGCGTGAGGGCTGAGTGTGTGCAGTTTCTTCTCCAGGGTAACAAGCCATTGAGGCGCGAGATGTACATTCTTGAGCATCACCCACCTGCAAGAAAGAAACCATAGCTTTAGAGCTGGTTTCGGGTTCCGTACTAACACTGAAATACCACCTTCTCAACCGAAGATACCAACATCTTAAAGAAATGGCTCAGAGACTAATGCTTTTTTTAACGCTTGCTTCAGAAACACGTATCAGGAAATATTTCTTAGCGATATTCGCGACAATAAACCAGCTACAACATATCCGTCACTGCATATCTTTTATTCCTCACAACACAGCCTTGGATGTAAAAATTATACATTTACTATAAAAAATTACTTTAAATCTAGCCAACATTAAGTGTTATCTACACACCTGCCGGACTTGACGGCCGAGTTAATGGCTTTTTCTGCGTCGCTGAATCCCTCAGCAGAACCTAAAATGGTAAAAGCCACGCTCGAATAAATAGGTTAGGTATTTGGCGGAGGGAACTATGGAGGGAAAGCTGTGTGGAACACCGGAGAATTGAACAAGAGAAAGGGCAATAGAAGCCTGACTGGCAAAGTGAGCTTAACACCGGAGATTTAACAAGAGAAAGGGCAAAATAAGACTGGATGACAAAGAGAGCTTAACATCTGGCAAAGCTAAACAAAGTAACGATAGCATTCAAAGGCCGATGGCGATGGGTGGAGAGGCGGTAAACAGGGCCTGATAAAGTTCCGAATGCATCGTGACAACGCAACGATAGCATTGACTTAGCGATGGGTTTTCCTACAGCTTGTCTGTAGTCTTTCTAGTTATACCAAGTAATGATGGCATCGACTTACCAATGGCGATGGATGTTAGTGGCGTATTCTCCTGAGCAGCAAGGTCCTCCACCCAGCCGCTAGCATCGTAACCCGTGACGGAACACATCAACACTGGCGTGGAGGCCTTCACCTGTGCAGGAATCAAGTCAGAATAATGTTCTGATGTAGACAGAACTTGTAAAGATTGAAAACCTTACGATACAACGTAACTGCTTAACCGGATAAGAAAAAAAGGCGCATGCCCGTGTTTCCTGGTCATTAAATTACGCCGAGCAGGGCCAGTAAAAAGGAGAATAGTGTCTCTTACAACTGCTATTTTATCATCCTAGCAAAATAAAAAGTGTGAGAGCATTCTTTCCTGTCGCTGATTTGCGAAAGATTTAATGATTTTTGAAATTGAAACAGCTGTCTTCAAATTTGCAATAATAACAAAGATGTGGTTCAAAAAGGGCTCGTTAAGGTAACGTTTCGTTACTGTGTTATGGTACTTCGTAGAATCTTTATAATGTTAAAACGGAATTGGAACACTGGCAATAGTGTGACTGACAGGGGCTCTTTTTGAAGTTGTCTGAAATTGAAAGACGTTGAAATGATTTGTATAGCTTTCTTATTTTCCCCGATGGGTCGCAACACGGCCTGTTCCTATGTAAGGCATACCTCTTTCTCCACCACGCTGTGAAGGTCGAGACCCTGCTCAGCAGCGTGCATGAAGTCCCCTCCCAGGATCACAGCTACCACCTTGTGCAGCATAGCAATGATGCGGTCGGGCCGTAGAGCCTGGATCACAAGCAGCTGATACACGGCGATGCCAATAGGAGCTATGTAAATAACGAGCAAACATCATATATCTGATCAAAACCCCGGGCAAGTCCCTGACAAAAGAGCCGAGGTAAAAGATCTTTCAAGCAAAAACGTTCCTGCCGCCCGTTTCTCGTAGCTCCTGAAAATTTGTCGCGCCCGAAGCTTGCAGATAACGGCAAGCGATGTTTTCGTTGAAAGGTCAAATGACAATGCCCTGGTCTTCTTCCAACACGTGTGACATCGTGATCATTTGGTAAGACTACAATAACATTAACGACATAAACGTCACACTACGATAGCATTTAACTAGTATTTTACTTACTTAGTTTTTTGGTCTCACTCCAACATGTGGGAACTTCGTCTTCTGGTTTGACCGCATCTTGCCAGTCCAGGAATGCCTAAAAGCCAGACGCCATTAGTATCATATAAGCTTGACAGAATTACAGTACAAACCAGACACATCAATATCATATGATGGACCGAATAACAGTACAAACCAGAACATTATTTTAAGCTGGTTTGAATTTCTGTACAATCTAGGCACCATCAGTACCGTATCAGCTGGACCGACTAAGCCTAATAATGATCACACGTACCTGTTTGTTGGAGTTGATGTAGATGTGGATCTCCTTGAAGGCGGCCATCTTGGACAGCCGAGTTATACCAGATGCCTGAGTGAGAAAAAGGTAGAATTAGCATGACAAATAACGCTGAGAGAGGAACAAGGACATAGGTTTTGGCATAACAACTGTGTCTGCGTCCACAAACAAGCTTGGTGCCTGCATGGGATAAGGGATAGAACTAGAGTCAAGTGGATCAAAGTGCTGTAATATACTTGTTCCTACATCTGTTATAGATTTGGGATTAATTCATATTCTTACGCACCTCTTTTAGCATAGCTATAGATTAAACCTTTTGTTAAGATTACAATGGGGGGGGGGGGGGGGGTTGAGTAGTGTGCAAGGGGATGAGAGTAGTTCACCTGTTCAGGAGAAAGTCCGTCAATCTGTGGGATCTTCCCTGTAAGTACCATCTCACTGCCGCGCAAGAACACGTTAAACTCCTCTTCCAGCTCGTCCTCCCTGCAAAGGACAATGATGGCTATAGTCAGGGCTTCTGGAATTACGCGCTTGTGCGGAAGCGCGTAATTTGGCTTTTTCCGCGTAATCCACAAATTTCCGCGTAATCCCGCATAATTTGGCTGAATTTTGAAAGTCAAAACATTTAATTGCACAGCTGATGGGTTCTTACCTCTACTTCTCGTAAAAAAAGAGAGATATTCTTCGTAAGAGTGCGATGTTTCGAACTGAATTTCGAAAACAAATAAAATGACTAGGCGTTCTTTGCTCAACTGCGAAGGCCTAGGACTAATAATAAAATACCTTTTTTTATAGGCTGGTAGCTAGGAGCCAATGAAAACTTGCCTAAGATATTTTCACGCAAAAAAAAAAATCACCTTTTCAAGTTATTTCGTGGTTTTCTTCGGTACAAAATGTAGTTTGGGCGTAACAGTTGATATTCCGTGTAATTTAGCGCGTAATTCAGTAAAGAATCCCACAAAATTTTGATTTTTTAAGGGAAAATGCATTGCAAGATCCCGCGTAATTTAGCGCGTAATGATTGATTTTCCGCGTAATTTAGTAAAGAATCCCGCGTAGTTTTGAGTTTGCTAAAGTGCAAGATTATACACTTATTTCAACTAAGGTTGCTCCCGCGAGTCAGTGTATCGTAAAACCCAGTGGTTCATTGGTAACGTATAAATGGCCGAATCCTGGTCTCTGAGTGCCAAGTGAACGTTTAGAGGTACATAAATAAGGATGCTAAAGCTTTCTAAACCTATGTTTGTTTTGATTTACGCTTATCATTTATTTGATACCAATGAAGCACTGCGATTGACGACAGATTCTACGAGTGGAACCATACTTGAAATAGGTGCATCTTTATATGCCAGAAAACCCCAGCCGATCTTATCATTCTCACTAACTGCGATTTTAAAGATTACCTTTAGAAATTACAGCCGCTAAACTGGTTTCTTGTTTCAGTTATTCAAGCTAACGGAATTACATTTGGTTTTTATTTATTAGTTAGCGCCTTGCGGAGAGTTGGTGTGATTGGAAACCATTTCAGTCGAACCAATTAATCCGCTTGAAGGATTTTAAATGACAAAAGCCAGACAGCGATTTTAGCAGTTGGAAATACTAGGCAAGAAATGGCTGAATATTAAAACTGCATTGTGTCTGCTTTGATTTGGCTCAACCAATGTATGGGTTTGACATGACACGGAGAGGACACAAACTCGGCAGTAGTATTGTCCTATACATACCCAGGCAAGTTTCGTAGGTAGATACGGCATAGCAGAATCGCGAATGTCATACGATCATTGTGCTTCATTCCTCTAGCGACACGATTATACACGATCTAAACAAACAAACAAAAGCCAGAAATATTTAGAAGAATAGCTTACGAATATTGGAGCTTGTATCAGGTAGGGCAGTGGAGCCTTATGTCAGAACCTATGTATTGTCCAGGAGTCGCGATACAAAGCCTATTTCGTTGAACGAATCATGATGAAAACATAGCTGAAAGTGTTATGTGGGAATGGTTATTACACCGGAGTAAAGATGACGTTTCGGTAACAACATTTTCATTGTATTCAATCAATCCATTTGCCTTCATATTCACTTGGACTTTTTATAGTCCAAGCCAGGTAAGTCGGCCATTCTGTACCTGGAACAGGTCGCTGGTAAGGACTTTGAGCCTAGGTGCCGGGTCCCGGATATTTTGCAGATGCGGATTTTCATACAGCACACACTGGAAGATGTCCAGGAAGAACTGTAGACTGTACTGGTACAGGAAGTGGACCATGTTCAGCGCTTCCATGGTGAAGTACAGGCTACTGCAGTAGTGGGACAGGGCGCGGTACTGCTCCGACACGGTCTCCACCTCAGCCATGATCACATCCGTCTCCTCAACCTTGCGGGTGATCTCGGCTGCTTCTTTCTTCAGTTTCTCCAGAGTTGCAATAATCCTGAGCAAAAAAAAGAATGTCAGAATCAAATACAATGGATGTATGTGCTGCTTTAACTAATGTCAAAACTGAGCAGCATTGTAAATCTTTCATAAATAGATGTATTTTCCCCGATGCAACTTCTGTTTGAAGCTATAAACCCACAGAAGGAAAATAAGGGGAGTTTATGCGCATTTTGCATGGGGGAGCGTTACCCCCGCCCTGTCCCTTGCTAAGTGTGCTTTCTTTTCCTGTGGGGGGTTTTGGTTTGGCCATGGCCATGCCCATACCTATCATCATCGAGAATTTTTCCTTTCGCTTCGTTGAGAGCCTGCAGGAGAGACTTCTCAAGGTAACGCAGACGCAAGTGGAACTCCCCTGAAAAAGATAAAAATAAGCATCGTGGAAACACATTAATCTGTAAGGAAGTGTATATTTGACAAGAGACCATAATCACAAATTGTATTGGGCTGTTCCATAATCCACAACGCTATGAAGGCCTCATGCTCAACGATTTATGTATACTATTAAAACCGCTATGCCATCAGCCTGCACAAGCTTTGAACAACAGTTTTTGGGAGTCATTATCGGGAAGAAAACAAAGTATTGTCTTAGATAGGCGTATCGTATCCAAATACTTTAAATGCCTCGATACAAAACACACAAAGCTCAGGAAGGCAGTCCAGATCGAGAAAAGAATCGGTGTTTCATTTAGTACGATGGGGTAAACTCGTCTTAATTAATCCGCCTGTCATAATCAATCATGTGATTTATCTTCTTTTTATATACAACAATTTCTTGAATCACTGGGTTCTATTTTTTTCGACGTTTTGGCAATGCTGCCTTATCAGGGTAAGTTTGCTGCTTACCCTGTAGTTTTAGGAGATCCGATCTTTTTTCATCCACGTCTGGACGTTCAGCCTTTAGCACTTGGTTCAGGCACTGGCTCTGCAGGCTACTGCGCGTCACGGTGAAGTTCACGAAGGTCACACGTGAGCACAGGTCTGGCGGGAACTCGATCTACAACCACGAGTATGTACATGAAGGACCGACCATTTGATATCTGAAGGGTTTGTAGAGAAACTCACGGGGGGAGTTATAGCAGATGGTAAACTGTTTCAGGAGTCATTCTGTTATTAACCTTCAAGTTTAGTATTTAAATATAATCCCCTGTATCAATGAAAACTTTCTAACAAAGACATATCATTGTTGTTAATAAATGATATCAGTTACAATGTATGCCATCTTAAAGATTGTCTGCAGGCTACTGCGCGTCACGGTGAAGTTCACGAAGGTCACACGTGAGCACAGGTCTGGCGGGAACTCGATCTACAACCACGAGTATGTACATGAAGGACCGACCATTTGATATCTGAAGGGTTTGTAGAGAAACTCACGGGGGGAGTTATAGCAGATGGTAAACTGTTTCAGGAGTCATTCTGTTATTAACCTTCAAGTTTAGTATTTAAATATAATCCCCTGTATCAATGAAAACTTTCTAACAAAGACATATCATTGTTGTTAATAAATGATATCAGTTACAATGTATGCCATCTTAAAGATTGTACGGAATAAAAGGACAAAAGCTTTTTCATTAGTATCACGAATTTTGGTAATTTTTAAATATAGAAAAACTATGGAAATGTGGATATGCAAGAATGGAACTGGAAGACGTTAGGACTTTTTGCGAAGTAGCACCATGAAAGAAACCGCCATTCATACCGTGGGATCCCTTGTCGAGAGGAAGATGGTGAAAGACGGTGACAAGTCGATGTCCTGGTCTCCAAGAGAGATGAGAACTCGTCCACCAGTGCGCCGTAACTCGCGGTTCAACACCGGGTTCAGGATCGGGTCGTAACTCTCCACGTCTTGCACTAGCAGCGGGTTACCGAACCGCAGAGCACTCTCCAGGTTCTTACGGAACGCATCGTCAAGGAAGCTAAAAGAAAATGAAAGCAGCATGAGAAATATGTAGGGGGGGGGGGGTTAGTTGGTACCATACTTAATAAAAATTGCAGTGGCACACTGGCCACTATGTATTTCGAGTCCATAATTTTTAAATCAATGTCTTTAGTGCCGATATGTACCCGTTAAGGGACGCCGTCAGTTTCGCCAAGAAGAAAGCATAACTAATTTTGTCTATAAACTATGCACAATAGGAGAGGTCGAACAGTGTCGAAACTGTTAATTTCGCAATCAAAATAACGCATTGTGCACCAGAAATATAAGAAAAACACAACGAGCAATCAATTATCTTTTCCTTTATTTCAATTTTTTTTTAAACGAAATTGAAGAGTAGTTTGAAGCTTAGTTTGAGATTCTTCGAGAATTCTTAAAACAAATTGCGAAACAATAAAGAGTAAGAAGCCATAAGCTACCGAGTACGGTGAGACTTGTGATGACAAAATGAGGATACACACCTTGTCTTGTTGATCTTGCGTCCCCTGTACTCGTTCATAATGAACTCTGTGGCCTGACCAGACGGGTCAATGATCAGCGGGTAGCGGTTAAAGCGCTGGAGCATGATGGCATTCTCGGTGCACAGATCGTCTGCAGGAAGCGAGTTGGCTTGCCACTTGAGCCGGTCATCTGCAGTGGACAGGTACTACGAAGACAAGAACCAAACAACGCAAATATCCACCAACATTCTTGGCACAGCTACGCTCGGTTGGTCACAAAACAAAGCCTGTTTTGGCGAACTACCTCAGTACATCTCCAAACATGGTAAGCAGTCAGCGCCTGCTTTATTTAAGCCTATACTTCGACACGCTAGGCAATTTTATATTCTCGGATGATCGCCAGTATCGGACGAATCAGACTTCGCCAGCGCGACAGCAGACAGAGAGACCGATGTTCAGCCGGTGATTGAAATTCGCTCGTACGAGCGTACAAACTCGCCTAGTGTGTCGTAAGCTTTCGCTAGCAATCCTGGGTTTTTTTGTCCAGCAAAACTGGCGTTGTTTGGAAGGTACCAGAGCCGTAGCAGGCCTCGAAAGATTAGAGGACACAATACAGAATATTGAAGGGCACAGTCATGCCTCTTCTGGTCATTTTCTTATAATTTGTTTTTAATATTGGGGGGGGGGGGGGGGGGCACGTGCCCCCAGTGTCCCACTGCTACGGGCCCTGGGACCCTACAGCGAGCGAGAAACGCCATATTCGCGATGCTGCAATGCAGGCAAAGGAGAGTTACCTCCACACGTGCAATGTCCGGCCTAAACTGGATGTTGGCTTGCTGCAAGTGCTGGGCCCATGTGCTGAACAGGTTCTGACGGTACTGTTGATCGAAGTAGCCTGAAAGCGAATAAAGCAATAGGCTGCCGTGTATGGATTTTTTTTTATCAAATAACAGGATCTTGTCTCTTGTGTTTCCATTACTGGGGGGGGGGGTTGAGTAAAAAAAAACATCTGACAAAGCCGTAAGAAAAAAATTCCAGGGCTTGAGTCCTGTGTTACTTTAAAATACCGAAACCATTCAATTAAATTCAACTATTTCCTAGATCTAGACTCGCCTTCATCTTCTATTTAATTCATTTTACAATAAATTGGTTCCTTTCTATTTATTACACAAGTAAGAAGTAAACAGGAAAAATTTTAGGATTTCTTTTCAAAATTGTACAAGTGCCAATTCAAAGACATGTCGTTTCTAGATAATTATAGATACAATAATGAAGCTTATCTGTTTTAAGACCCCCTCCCCCTTAATGTGGAATGTGAGAAGTACATACCGCCATAGGCCAGGAAAGCTGAGGAAAGTAGAACATCACCCACGATGGTCCCCATCTGTGTCTGGAACGCGTTACTTCCGGCCTCCCATCGCTGCCGCTCAACAGAAAGACTTCGCAACAGAGCAGTACTGCGGCTAACCTATAGGCCAAAACAGAATGATGTCAAATACAGACGACACCAAACAATCAACAGAAGAGACAATCAAACAGTGGAAAACAATGTACCAGACAAAGATAGCTGAATCAAGGTATACAGTACGGCCACCTTAAAAAAGTGGCAGCCAATGACCAGACAAAGACAGCTGTATCTAGATATATAGTACGGCCTTCTTAAACAAATTGCCAATCCTTCTGGAAACTCCTCAGTTATCTTACTTCCTTTTCCACAACAAACATGCAGGATATAGTAATTGTAATTGTGTAATATGTGGTTTAAGGCAATGTTCTACGCCATGGTAGTCCATTTAATGTCAGTGAAGATAATACCTTGTCCTCAACGGCGGAAAGATCAGTCTTGATCGCCTGCGCCTGACTGATGAGGGCTGCATACTCCTCCTTGTACTGGGAGATGCTCCTCTCCAGCTCGGAGATGACACGCGAGATCTCCTCCGCCTGAAAAACACAATCGTTACTCATGTGACATATATGCCACTATGCTACATTATGTATGGGGTATACTAGATGCTTTATTACTGGTTCTTGTTGTTTCTCTTTTCCTGCTTCATCTGATTTAGCTGTCTTATTCTCATGTGTATGGGTATTCGAGTTGCACTAAGAAACGCTACTTGTCGCTTCTCTTTAGCTAATTGATCAAACCACGTCATTGTGATGTGTATGGGTGCGTACGGTCTGTCCATGGTGGCATATGTTTCTCCCTTACCTTGATCTTGCTTGCTTGAGCCTCCATCTCCAGGCTCTTCAACTCGTTCCTTAGCGGCTCAACACGGTTCAGCATGTCAGCATATTGGAGCTGTCAAAAAAAGGACATCGTTCAACCTAATGCTGAGCTGATTCATACGATTTATTGGATAGTCGAGACGACAAGCTACAAACAGGAACAACGAAATTTTGCAAAGCACAGTTCTCAGCGTTTCGGAAAAGTTAACTTGACCAAAGCTTCGGTACATCTATTTTTTGTTCTCAAGAAGTTATTAACACCCACGAGGGTCAATTCCTACTTCACAATAACCAAAGTCTTTCTGTGTGTGTGTAGCTTTGTGTACTTTATATCGTACCTGTGCAATAGCCCACTTGACAAGTGGTCCACAAGCCTGACTCGCCCGGTTCGCCTTCTCAAATGTATAGTCAGGGTTACTGAGGTACTTGGACTGCATGGTACGGGTCACGCTGTCCCTAGGGGGGCAATACCAAACAGGATTAAACGGAGCAGAGAGTCGACAATGAACTGATCGTAGGAATGCCATAAGAGTGACAATTTAATGGAGGTAGTATTTGTTTTTTGTATTTGAACGTACGAGATATCCTCAGTGGAGAAGTTGACAATGGTAGGGATGAAGTTATCTTTGATGATAATGGCGCGGATCTGCTTCCAGTCAGCCGCTTGCTCGCCAAGAAGAAGACAGATGGACTCCAGAGCCAGCTTAACGGTGGCTGGGGGGTTACCCATGGTTCTTAGCTCGACCAAGTGCTGCTTTTTGATACCCTTCACAGCTGTACACAGTAACACAAAGATTACAATATCAGCAAATGACATCCGACATCTAGAAATAGCGGTTATTTTTTCCGCTCCTTTTCCTTGTAAGTGCTTATATACCTACACATTTCTTAAACCGCCTACATAACCCGATGAAGGCACAAAAAGAATATTTTATATATTAAGGAATGTAGTTTACGTACCTTGTCTGGCCTCGTCGACTGCAGGCTCTACCTGGGCGAGGTCTTTCATGACAGCTTGCTGCTTCTCTTTAATTTGTTTGGTTTGTTTCTGCAAAGACGACGTAATAAGGTCTAAGAATGCACTCTCCTGATATGATTTTCTAAGACAAGCAGCACGAGGCACCATCTCGATGATGGTTTGCTTTCGATGTGTCTGCGAAAGCCTACATTTTACGCACCTCAATGGTCGTCTGGATCTCCATGGACGTCACCTTTTTCTTCTCAGCTTCTTGCTGGTCTTTCACCTGAAAAACCCCATGATGTAAGGCGAACATTCTATATAGTACAATCTTTAAACTTCGACCGAACAGAGATAAAAGTAGATGAGAGTTCCATACGGGTATGAGTTCAAACGGGTATGGGATGTGTACTACGCAACACAGGAACTTCCTAACTAGGAGGATTCCGTCCTGATCTGATGTGAACCAACACATTTCTTTGCCTCGTTGGTTGGCAATACTTATTTGTTACAATTGGCAATACTTATCTCACCATTTGCTTGAGCTTCTGGTTAGCAAGAGCATTCTTCGCCTCCAGTTCCTGGCTCTTTAGGGACAAGCTTTTCTGCAGTTCCTCCACCTGGTCCACAGTCTCACGGATCTTCTGAAGACCCACATTCAGATGAAGTTGCTGCTCTTCCAGATCTGATCGCTTCTCGGAGAAAAGTTTTACCTGTAGAAGGGAGAAGTCAAAGTTCAATCACCACAGATGATCAAAAAAGCACTTGGCTTTTATGTTGATCTCTGGCCTGAATCGGCTTGAATTTGACACTCAAAAAGGCGCGAGATTGCTTAGTGCAAGTTGCCTATTGTCAAGTTAGCCGTATCTCATGGAAAACCCAATATGTAGCCACTTCAAGCTTCAAATGTGAGCAAAGGTTGTCATTGTGCTTTTGTTTTGTGTTAATGATTGTGGTGATAATGGACAATGTTTCATAGAAAGTGTGAGTAAATAATAGTAAATATTTAATGAATGAGGGTACAGTCTTGTTCTCCTACTAGTGCACCTGCTAGTATCATGCCCTTACATAGTGGTTGATGAAGTCCAGATAGTGCCTTGGTGTGATGGCCATGACACGACCTCCCCTCTTGGCCAGACGGGCGTTGGCCTGGTGCAACGTCTGATGTACAAATACGTACGCATTGACGACTGCCTCCCTGTGGGTAGGAGGCTGTGGAAGCTCTTCGTAGACAACTGGCAGGTATGGCGGTGCCGAGTACTGCGATCCAAAATGAGAGAAAAGGGTAAAGGTATAATGAGACCGATAATAGAGTAGGTATTCTTTGCCTGAAGGAGTCATTAACGAGTTTAAGCAACGAAGACGGCCACCGCCAAAAACAATGGAAAATAGTTTTCTGATATCCACTCTTTCTGATACATCAAACAATTCGTTATCTAACAGGCCGGTCGTAAGCAGAACGTAAAACATTGAAGAGTGGCGTTTGAGGGGTAAAAAGGCTTCCACTTACGTTAGACTTGTCGAGGTCGAGTTTGCTTGAGAACTCTTTACCGACTTGGTACAGTGCGCCAGTAGACCAGTCGCCGAACCAATCAAGTACGCATCTGAGAAATGATCAAGCCAGGATGGGTAAGGCTAATAGTGTCGACTTGGATGGAAACTACGCTTTGCAGGGACAAAATAGTAATCACGGAGGACAAGCAAATTTTTTTTATGCTTTTTGCATAATATCACACAGCAAACAATGACTGTTTTTCGTTTTATATTGCACAGCAAACAATGGCAATGAAGACAAATAAAAAAAATACCTCGGGCCAACAAAAACTTCTAGCAATTTAGTGAATAAGGTTTAACCGACCTTAAGTAATTAAGCAATAACATATTTACTAGAAATAGCACATTTTCATTAAAGTGGGACACTTTGCAACTTCTTCCAGTTCTGTTGCAGCTGCTGGTACCTGTTGAAGAGTGCAGGAGAAGTGGCCGCTCGGTCCTTCAGGCCCTCGGAGGACGGATTCATGGTGAATACCACGTGCAGGTTGGTCATCACCTACAACAAACACAATCAAGAGCCGCGAAAGCTCAATGACATGGGCTTCGCTTTTCAGGCAGAAGACCGGGCTCTCTCTCATTTGGGGATGTGAATCCCTCGGACCTAAAGTGCGTTACAATAATTATTAACAGTTCTAATAGATTTGTATTGTTTCAAGGGCCTCAATCAATCACAGACTGTGCCCTTTTTGCAAGAAGATTAAATTGTCCCTCGTCTTTTCAAGTAAATCCTTGAATCGCTTGATGCGCTGAACTAGTGAGCCGATACTCGAAGGAAATTGATATAGGGTCTCGGAATTACGCAAATACATTAGAACTGTCCATACTTCTGGTTCCCGCACGGTAAGCCAGAGGGTCCCGTCTTTCCAGACATTTTGCACGAAAGAACCACTGGGTTCATCAGAGCTGCTAAATAGCGTACCTGTTGGGTGAACCACTTGTACAGCTCCTCGCTAGAATCTAGCATGAGTCCCTCGCGTTGTGAGCCCTCCTTACATTGGGTCATCAGCGTTGTGTACTCGTCACCCTCAAACAGACCAGGGACCTGACAAAACATTGAACATCAATATCGACGGACTGGTAGGCATGTATCAATAAGAAGCAGGGTTTTTTTTTAGAGCTAAAGTTGTTATACAGTAGAACCTCTATTAGTTGCATTCTCTTAAAAACGGAAGTTCCTATTTAGTGTTCACTAAACAAAGTCCCAAGATATACTTTCACACTTCAATGCTGCATTTAGGGGATAGCTTTATAAAGCGGTTAGCCCCTATAAACAAACAGTGCGTGTGTGCCTATGTAAAGCGTTAAAAACATAATCGAAACAAAGCCAGGTAAAGGAAGGGGGAAGACCTACCTCTCCGTTCGCCAAAAGTGTATTCATCCTCTCGAGGAAGCTGGACTCCATGATGTTGGACTCGTCCAAGATGAACGTGATCTTCTCATTCTTGCAACCTGTCCTCCTCAGTACGTTCCGCAGATCCTCGTCAAAGTCTGCCGCTGTGTACTTACGGTGGATCTGAGATCAACCATCACGCGTTTGTCATAATACCATCAGAATTTGCAACATCACATTATCACATAATAGTCACACAGCCCCCACACATTAGCCAAACAACCACCACAAAACATCATCGCATATTAGTGACGCAACCGTCACGCCCTGGTCACAAAGACATTTCTATAGTTATCATAAATATACAGTAGAAAGCATACAATTCTGGGGCCAAGTTGACCGTACCTTCACTTGGAAGACGCTAAGCCCATTCATCCAGGCAACAAATCTAGACAAAGTGGTTTTGCCGGCTCCACTCACACCGATCAGCAACAAGTGACCCTAAAACAACCGAAAATTTTTTTATAATAACAGCTTGCAGCAGTGATCAGGCAAGAGAGGTGGGCTACCTGTGGCTGCCTGAAAATCCTGTCAATCCTGAGCACGTGATCAAGCACCTCGTTGAAGAGAACCAATGGTACGTCCAACTCCTCCTCGTAGAACACCTAGAAAAACACCACAAGACATGTAAACAAGAATAGCGTTAACTACACCTTCAATGAACTGGAACGCGCAAATCTTTTCTTGGGAGCAGAAAAAAATGTCATTTTTCTCAATTTCACATTTTTTTGTAAAGAGTCAAGAGATTTTGCCAGATTTCACACTTGTGACAAAGCGTTACTTCCCACCCCCCCCCCCCCCCCCCCCCTCCGCCCCCCAAAAATCCATGCAAATGAGATGAAAACTCAAAAATGTCATACATCTACTCCAAAGTGTCGCCTTCGCCCTGACTGGACATACCTTGAGCCTCGCTTTGACAAAGTCTCTTAGCTCCTCTCTGTCCACGGCTACGTAATCCTTGGACAGCCAGTTGCTGTACAAGATGGGCCGACCCAGTGCCTGCTGTTTGTCCACGTTAGGGAAGTGCTTCAGAGCAACAAAGTCCACGTTCTCGTCTGTCCATCTGCGCTCATCTTCCTCCACAAGCCTGGCGATTAAACAAGGTTAAAAAGTTGCTAGCATCCGAGAATATAGACTTATTTACGGGATACATTGTACAATATCACAGAGGCGGGTATACGGTTAAAAATAGGAAATGAACAAAAAAAATCAATTGAGGTACCAATAGCCATATTGGTTCTCAATTATCCACCTTGTATAGACAGTTTAGTACCCTGGTTCTAGGAGATACACAGATGTCTTAATCAAAGAGCGGCATTAAGTCTGAATTGATACAGGAACTCATATAAAACTTAAGGGAACCCTGACTCACCTGTCTTGGAAAAGGCGCAAAGCCTCATGGGCCCAAATCCGGACGAGCTGCTCGATGCTCATACTCTCAAGGGGCCTCATGGCCTCACAGATACCACGCACCCAACGGCTCATCTCACGCGGGCTGTAGATGTAGTGGGGCTGCATGTCCTGAGTAAACCTCTCCTACAAGAGCCAGAAAGAACAATTACAATGACAACGGCGAAGAAACAAGTTTGGCATGGACCTGGGCCAATGAATCAAACACTAAAGGCTGGTTAACAGAACACAGAACAAAGGTACCACAGAAGCAGGTATATTTAGGCCGAGAAATTCATTAATATTTGTTTGGAAAACAATCAATTCTTTGTCATCAATGCAGCTGGCCCGGTTTGCAGACTTAAATCCATTTTCCATCTTGTAACATTACCGCTCCACTCTTTAGATTATCGCGATGCAACTGAATGCGTTATAGGTTTCCCGTAACTTCACCTGTGACATAGTGTAGAATTCCACCATGGCATCGGTCAGAGGTTGTGCATAGGTACGCAGGCTTGGCATCATTCGAAGCATGGCACGGTTGAAAGTGCCGTAGATCTGCGAGAGGGAGGTAGCACCAGGGTAGTCAACATAGATCACCGGCACATGACGGAGGAACCTATAGTGAAAGTAATAACACAATATATCGTGCGCTGGTCCTTACAATTTCAATCCGCGTATTCAAAAAAGACCATTGCTTTTAATAAAATAAAATAACCTAAACTCTTAAATCTTGACATTTGAAACCCATCAGCCAATAGTACAACAAGTAAAGGGTTCAATTTAGCTGTAAGGGAACCGGGAAAAAGTAATAACCTTAGGGCTATGGACATTCTTGATACCAGATACACCTATTTCATAAAAACGTGCAAACGGCGAATGGCAGTTATATGGCTGAATTGGTGCTTAGGGGTACGTTTTATTCTAATGTATAAAAGTTATTAAAAGGTTACCAAACATGAACCACCAATGACAGTACAACTTTTACATATATTTTTTTTTAATTTGGTTGAAATATATTGGGATCCATGGTTCCTTTCGGTAGTAGAACTGCCATTTTCCCTTCACCATTTGAAACGAAATTTTTTTTTTTGAAATAGATGTATAACGTGATATATTTGCATGCGCTTGCAAGGTGTTGATAACGGTACCTGTGTGAGAGTGGTTTACGGCCAGGGTCAGTGGGAGGATTGCAGGCTCCTACAAACTGGATCCTTTCCAGGGTGACCCAGGCCTGATCCGAGCTCCTGTAGAAACCACCATGCTCAACGATCTGCCTCAGGAACGAGATCACACGCTGTGTGCCTGCAAGAGTACATAAGGCGCATAAGATAACAACTACTAATCACATACCGAGATTACAATTAATTTCATTCCAAGTCCCAAAAAGATTGAACAATTGCAAATTCTGTTTAAAATGGCTAATATAAACACCCTTCAGTGGTAGTGTGAATGTACAAAAAACACTGATTGTGTGCTAGATAAGCAGCAAAAGAGAGTATGTATCTTAAGTACGACATTTTCGAAATTCTAAGAGCTTGAAAAGGAAAACCACTAAGCATCAGATCGAGGGGCATTCTATTTTTAAACTCTAAAGGTTGAATAAGACAGCGCGATTTAGTAGTATTCGGCTTTGATCGCAACACCTCGAGTCTCAGAGTGTAAATCAGCCTACTACTCCACTATGACACTCAATCACGAAAGTTGTAGTGTGTAATTCAGTGCTAAGACATGTCGTAGGCAGATCGCATACGACTAAGTCGTGCTGTCCAAATCGGCCTTATTCCGGTGGCTAAGAGCTACATACCATAGTGGTCGACATCGGGCAGGTTAATCTCGTCACAGAACAGCACCATCCATTTTCCAAGCTGTGCCGGCGCCAACACGATGCCGTTAGGCGTCCGTCTGTACTCGCAGTAGTGGTCAAACGTCTTCAACAGCAGCTCAGGCGTGGTGGCGCTCGAGAAGTTCAGCCCGACAACCTGTCCAATTGGATATTTATAGAGGGTTTGATAAGCGAAATGCTTCCCAAAAATGTTGTTTTTCAAACAGTCAAATCTACATTTCACATTTTGAGCATTTTGAGCATTCTGTAAACATTTTGAGCATTCTGTAAACATGCTGTCGTGTTTGTCGAAGTTTGCTACCTTGTGTTATTGTATTTACAACCACTTCTTTTTTTATTTCACGCGCATTACAATGTATGCATAGTTTTAGAATTTACCCGTGATCAAACAAAAGACCAGCTGTGACTGTTACACACATAGCGAGTTTTTTCAAAACTTTTCAGCAAAACATCATCTTTTTTTCTTTTCCACTTCAATTCATGCATATATCAACTTAACATAAATATTTTCTGTTTTCCAAGAAACAAACGACAACGTAAAAAAAAACTTAATGACAAACAACGTTTTTCAAGAGTTAGGCGTCCTCACCTCCATGTCCGGGAGAGCCCTGAGTGCGCTGAACAGCGTCATGGTCTTGCCGCTGCCCGGGGGACCGCAGAGTACGAGGGGTTTGTGTTCGGCTAACCACGTGTACAGCAAGGTCTCGTGGCGCACCGTGTCAAGGGTAGGCACCACTACATCCGGGGATGCGACCTTGTGAGTCTCGACCTCGATCTGAGGGACCTTGGACTGCCAAAGTATCCACTCGCCCTGGAGATTTACCTAATGACACGAAAAGTGGTAAAAGAAACGGGGTTAACAAAATGATTATACACGAGTTAGATTGTTTTACATGGTGTAGATGTATGGCTTTTCATGTAACTTGCCGGAGCAGAAAACAGGTAGACTGCATATGTCGAAAGGCATTAACCATAAGGGTAAACCAAAATTGGAGCCGTATAAATAATTGAACTGAAAAGATTGGCTTAACCAGTAATGTAACAGTCACTTCACCTCAAAGTTGATGATCGATTTTAAAGAGTCACCTGATGGCTAGTTCATGGTATTGCACTATGTTAACATCACTATCTCAAAATCGATGATAAGTGTTGATAAGATAACCGATTGTAATATTGTGCGTCAAATCACACTACTGCTACTTCATCAATGCTGTATTCTGAAAGGTTTGCCTTTTGGGGGGCTATAAGTTATAGCCTACCATTAGAAAAAAGTGCCGGATTTAAAAGCCAAAAAATGCCACAAATTATTATGATCATTGCACTATACTCGTTATGTAACGCGACTATATGAGGTCTACAGTATACCCGCTATATCAACTTCACGTTACCTCAAAGTCGATGACCGGCGTTGAGGAGCTGCTGGGTAGAGGAATGGTGGTGATCCCCTTGATAAAGTTACCAAGATCTTCTCGCACCCTCAGCTTGCCGTCACCGGCGAATGACCAGAGCAGAGAAAACACCAGGAAACGGGGAATGTAGCGTTCTAATCCATCTCGCTAGGGACAAAAAAACACACGTTACGAAAACAGGGGATGCAAAAGAATTCCGAAAATATTGAATGAATGTGGTGTTGTTGTTATAACTGACTATAAGAATGTCAAGTCTCCTTGCACTAGGTTGCCTACACAAATCTCAAAGTAGAGATTTCTAATACCACAAATCTGCCATGTAGGATTTCCCCATGCGCCCACGTCCACGGTGAAGTTTAAGTGTTCACAGTTAAAACATTCCTACCCTACGCTCCCCATGTCATCTTCCTCTTCCAAAACCCACTCCTCTCCAAAACCACAGGCCATGCTTACGATTATGAGAAAAGTCTTGTTGCTTAGGATTGTACTATAACACATTTCTACATCGTCAAACACACACGTAGGCGTCACCCCATACTCACGTCCATAGGGAAGTCTGGATGCCGTTGATTATACTAAAACACATTCCTACAGCGTAAAAAAAAACATACACAGGCGTCAACCCATACTCACGTCCATAGGGAAGTCTGGGTGCTGCTGATTATATTGTAGCACGTTCCTGACGCCCTGGTGCACCATAGAGAATAGAGACTCTAGAGCACGCATGCGTGTGAAATCCATCACGTGCTCTTGCTTGAAGGCGAACTCGAGGCACTTCATAACCAGGCCATTAGACGAGAAGTATTCTTGGAGGATCTCGACCACGTCGCGCTGAAGCTGGAAAGATGTGTGATTTGAATGAGCGATAATTGTCCTAATGGGAAGTTTAAAACAACAGCCTGTTTCCCCATTAGCAGTGGCGTCTCATATAACAGCCTTAATTAAAACCTATAGGAGTATGAAGCTTGTGCGATTTTTAAGAGGAATTCAGTCATTCTCCCTTAAGATATCTAATGGTCTGTCTCGAGATAATCTCGATATAGCGAACCAGGAATGAAAGAATCTAAGTGTTACCGCTCCAACCTATCAATCACGCGTGCTATTCAGCTCCTGATTGGCTGATCACGTACCTGCATGGATGGTGATAGCACATCCTCGCCCTGCGGAGCGCTTTGTATGCGCCTGCTCTCCTCTTCCGCCTCTTCCAGCGGTACTTTGCGCATGCGCGTCAGGTTGCTGTCAAAGATCATCTCTGTAGAGAGGACGTCCTCGCTAAACCAGACCATGCCGCAGCGACTGACGGTAGCGAGAGTGGCAAAGCGGAGATCCTGGACCTCAAACATGATGCGCACCTGCCAAGTAAAACCGCAAAGTAAGAGAGCAGTCTCTGGCAGCTGTCATTTGCTCATCAGAGCGAAATACCGATGCGACACAGCGTTTATTTGCATTGGCTGATTTGGAGGAGCTAATGCGATATTTGGTCAATTTGTGAATTTGGTCAATAAAGAATGAAACTTTTTTTTATGATTATTTCGAGATTTGATCGAAATGAAAATAATACCAGAGGTATGGCTAGAGCTCTTTAGGCTAACATTTTACTATAGGGGATAGTTCTTAGAATCTCAATACTGCAAACAGACATTCCTTAGCTCATCGTTTTCCGACTCCGGCCTTTTAAATATGAGTGCATTTTGTACCACAGTCTTTAATGTCGAATAATTTAAATTAAACGTGGAAATACCTTGCAACAAATGAAGCACAAAAATTATAATTTGTTATAAGAAGCATCCCCTAACTTACGTTTGGAGGTATAGCCAGACGTTCTCCATTTGGCAGGGTAAGTAGCTTGTTGTCGTCCAACACGCTGTTCAGGTTCTCCACCCACTCGGGATCAACATCACCATCAAACACGATCCATTGCCGTTTACCTAGCTCCCCACGTACATTCTCAATGATCCTAGACGCACAGGTAAACGTGACAAATGTTATAGATATGACTTACGAAACGATCCAGAATAATCTTATTCGCAACATGCATGATATCGCGATCAATAATCCTAGACGCAAGCTATAATCATGATTGATGATCTTAGAACCAAAATAAAACCACGGGTCAAGATCTAGGACGCAGGCGGAAAAAGTGATCAATAATCTTGAAAAGATTGTTATCGATGTTAGATACGTGATTGAATCGCTATCGGTTAACATTGGCAAACAACCGTGAACACGCTCTTTAACACAAAGATAGGACAGTGCTTGCAGCCAAATTCGTTGTTGCGCGAACTCGGCGAATTCAAAGTCCATGTGTTTGGGAATAGCGCGTAGTCAGACACAAGCTTTGGGGGCGGTTTGTCTGGTTTTGATTGTTTAGTTTGGTTGACTACGCGCTATTCCCAAACGAAGAAAGGAATTTTGGATTCTGGCAGGTCGCGCAACAACGAATTTGGCTATAAAAGCTAGGACAAGTTAGGTAAAATCAATTCTTGTAATATTTTGTAAGCATTTATAGTGAAATGCTTACTACTCTTTATGTATTTGATCAACAACTCATCAGAACTTGTGTCTGAATCTACTTACTTTCTAAGGACGTGTGTGAACAGACCGTCGGTCCACTCCCGAGTGTTGGGGTCCAAGGTACCGTACAGGAACTCCTTGGAGATAGCCTGAGGAAGGAGCCGCACAATACCGAAATTTGTAGTCAAAATATGATAACAAATTCAATCGAAGGCAAAGCATTGTTATAGAATAGCCAATACCAGCAATAGAAATGACGTCTAAGAACATGTCATATTTATGTAGCATCTGATGCCAACAATTGACGATGATATACCTTGGGATTGAGGACATGGCAGATGCCTTCGACGCCTTCAACTCGCTCCAGTGCTTTCAACAGCACACGCCAGGCAGACGACTTCCCGCTACCACTGGGTCCAACCATCATTAGCCCGTGGTGAATCTGGCAGATCTGGTACAGCTGGAGCACCTGGACAGAAGGAGAAAACCATAATTGATCTTTCACCTGAACTATCTTTAAATCAAACATTTGATTTCACCCTACTCTTCACCACCGCCTCACCAATCCTAAGTTCCCCACCCACCATCCTCTCAGTTCCTCTTGGTGTCCCCCTTATTGCTGAGAACTCACCTTACCCTTTCCACCCATGCCCTGCCCTGTCCCTCTTTTATCTTACCTTCTCTACCCAAGATCCGCCCTGCTCCTCGCCCTCGCCGTAGGTCAGGTGCATCTCAGCACAGACCTTCTTGATCTCAGCTTTGAGTTGGTCCATCTCTGCGCTTACATACTTGATGCCAGGGAACACGTCCGACAGCAGGCTCTGGAGAAGCGGAATGTCCTCTGCCACAAGCTTGGGTACCATTGTCTCGTATACGCTCTGGATCAGAATCTAGCAACAAAAACAAAGTCTTACGTCTATGCCTTTGACTCAACCACATTGGATATGTGCTCCCGTAATCCAGCATTCTAGGAGGGTTAACAGCTTCACAGATTTATTTAGTTGTCAGCATAATATTGCGCTTAGGCTAGTGCATACAAAAAAGGTAGTTGCTGTTATAAATGCGTTTTGCACAATTGCTAGCCTTCATACCGATAAAACATTAAAATAAACATGACTAGTTGGGATCTACGATTCTTGTAGCATACTGAATTGCGTATAGCTCTAATACTTTTATAGGAATTATAAGGGAAATAAAGCCCTCATATGCGGGTATCACTCAAATGTGAAAAGATTAGGCTGTGAGTGAAAGGCCAAACAGCAATGAATCCTATTACAGCAATGAATCCTGTTACTATTTTCTTTGGTTCTATTATTAATACAGAATGTATTAATACTAGAGCCGTATTAACGCACACTGCTCTCACCTCCTGTTCGTTTAGTCCCTCAGAGATGGCAGCCTCGTCCGCTTTTTCTCCCTTTGCGATCAGCTTCTCCTTGATCTTCTGGATCTTGTCTCGCTTTACATTACCCGCGCTGATCAGTACGCTCTTGAGCGCACGCAAGCCGAAGTCATAGTGAGACTGGTTGGACAGCTGCTCGTCGCACAACCTAGGGCATGGCACAAATATGGAAATTAACTAAGTAAGGAGACGAATAATAAGGGAAAGGGGAACATTTCTGGGACTACCATATCACACATTCCCAATAAAATCTGCGATAAAATATGTTTTTACAGTATGCCTGTATATTAAGTCTGTATAATACATAGGCTAGCCTATGCAGTAGAATAACTTACTTGTTATACTGTATTATTACTTATAAATACTTATTTAACAATATGCCAGTATAATAAGTGTGTAAAAATCCCCAACTGGAAGGCTAGCTTAGCTAACTTATACTGTAGTATTGTAGCATAACTTACTTGAAGTATACCTTACAAAGAAATCTATATAATAACCCAACTGGAAGGCTAGCTTTAACAGTAGTATAACTCACTTAAAGAAAGGCACAATCTTGCTGGCCAACTTCTCAGCAGTCCTAAATCCCTGCGAGTACAACATGACCTCAGCAATCAGCTGCCTGTCCGGTTTGGTCATGGCTAAGCTGCGGAAGAGCTTCTTCAGGTTGTCCGGTAGGTTGGATCGTCCCGCATATCCCGGATTCATGGTGATGAAAATGGCCATGTTGCGACTGACGCGCACCTGCTTGCCAACCAGCTCGATGGTGATAGAAGATGCTAGACGAAAATGAATGAATCACTATCAGCAAAGAACACCAGTCTTAAAGGGAGGCCATTTATACAACTACTTAAAAGTAGAGGCTTAACGGTGGAATGGTGTATTATACTACTACAAGACTTGTTATTGGGTTTTCAAATCGTCAGTTTCGATATGGTCATAATTTCGAATATGGTAAGGACCATTAAATATTTGACATACTGATTATCGCGTAGAGGTCCCCTTTTTTCTCCCCCCCCCCCCCACCCCCACCCAAGAACTTTGTAATATCTAATTATCCATCTCTACGTAGGGGGCAACGGACCGAACATTCGCAATATGTATAGTAGCATATAAAGTACGTACTTGTGTCATCAGCAGATTCTTTCAGCGCCAGCTGGATGGTCTGAATCTGCTGGGATACAGCCGACAACATGCGCTCCTCCAGCCGGTTGAACTCGTCAAAGCACCCCCATGCACCGACTTGACAAAGGCCGACGAAGATACGGCCCATCGCCTGGCGAAAACACACAGTGTCAGTACGAGTAACACCAACTCACAACTGAATTTCCGTCAAAGACAGCTCCCGTTAAATTGAGTCCTCGAAGTATCCAAAACCCTGGACACTAACTGGCCATTAACTGGGTTATCTAACATGGCCATGGTCTATAAGCCGTATTGGAGATTTAAGGTAAACCAGAACACTTGAATTCCTACTAACAGAAGTCCTCGCTATTTTACGCTCCCGCACGATAACGAGCTACACGGAGCATCAACTTCAAGGCATTAATTCAAGTGCGTAACCTTTACCCAGATATCGCAATAACGTATCAGACTGCATTTGTAGATGGTTATTTTGAAGCTTTTTCGTAAATAGACCGTTGTATCTTTAAATATAAATAATAGCAAGGGAGTGGCTGATCAACATTTGTTATCTCCTACCAGCTAAAGTGATCAGGACTTACAGTCCTTGCCCTCTCGAGCCCCTTTTCCATGAGATCTTTTCCCATGTGTGCAACGGTAAGCAACCCTAAGCTAAATGTTGCAGATTTCGTAACTTCAAGTGAACAACATTACCTGGAAGTCAAAAGTCTCATCGCAGTTGAAGACGAGGACAAAGCGACCAAGCTGCTGGCCGAGAGCCTTGACAGACTCCGTCTTACCAGTACCAGCGGGTCCTGCAGAAAGCATATATATTTATGAGGCAAGCGGCGAACATCCATTTTGCTATAAATGTACAATTCAAATGCACTTTTTTGTAAAGAATGACTGGACAGTCTTGGTTTAAGTAATTTAAGCTTGAATGATGACCCTGGGGATTTAGAAGAAAGCTTAAAGTTATTCTGATTTGAGCACTTGCTAACACGGCCATGAATGCGCGCTCACCAAAGGGTGACCCTCCAAGCCTTCCCTCCAGGGCCTGTGTCATGGTCAGATAGCAGCGATCGGTGAGGGGTGTGGTGACAAGCTTGTCCTGTACACCAAGGTACTCAAACCCGTAGTTGAACTTGGCATTCGCCATGTGGATGGACAACTGCTGAAGCACTTCCTTCTGCTTGGGGTCGAAGTAGAAGCGCATCTGGCTCAGCCACTCAAATGCCTTGTTCCCTGTCACGCCACAGTTCAACAAGCTCCGTGTCACGTCACGCTGATGGACATGCTCGATGATCTAAATAGATAAATAAACTTCACCAGCATTCTCTCAGGAAATCTTATACAGGTTTCTGATGGGCTTCCAGTGTTTCGTAAGAATTGTGACTTCACAGGAAACCATCTCATTGTTCTATGGGTGATCTTATTCCAGACCCTAGGCTGCCAAATGGTTTATCTCCGAGAACAGGAAACCTAATAAGAACGCCCTGAGCTAGCCTTAGGTCGCATTAGACATGATGCCATATAGGATGCAGATAGAGTTCTACCCCTATAAGGCAACGTCGGGACCGTGCTAATAGAGACCTTACGCAAAGACGACAGAGACGGCATCAAGAACGGCGTACGCACCGGCCGTTGTCATCCCCGACGGCAAATCTAGAACAGCATTTTCCTATTTTCACGTTCTACGCGCACCTTCAGGGACGTCAACGATCGTTTTGGAATATGTGCACACACCGTTCTTGAAGACGTCGCCGTCGTCTTTGCGTAAGACTAAGCAAGACTAAGATTAAGCTGCCTAATGGCAGCTTAATGGAGGTTCAAAAGTAAGGCAACGAGACAGAATGGTATATCTACTGGTAAAGGCTGCCGCCAAATGTGTTTGTTATATTTGTCGCTTGCTTGTATGTATTACTTGAAATTTCTATTGTTTTCAACAGTAACCTATTTACCTGTTCACTTTCAGAGCTTACCCACCATGAGCCCTAGCAAGATGTCCCATACTAACTACAGACATGAGTGTCATATACTCACCAGATGTTCCAGTTTGCGTCTGCGAACTGGAGGCTGTTCCTGCAACACCGAGTCCGCAAGCACGTTAAGCGTGGCCTCCACCACCTTAAGAACCTTCTCTAGGGGCGACATGTCCTTGGGGTTATTGGCGATTTGCTGAAGAGCATTCTCGCAGCTCTCGGACCAGGAAATTTGGGCTGCCAAAACGACTAGCTGTGCCTGTGAAGTCAAAGAAACAAAACATGGTATGTTCCATTATCTCGTAGATATTGCAGTGCTTTCACGGCTTTAAAGATTAGGCTTTCTTCCAATCATTAACCAGAGTGAACATATGGGGAGGGTGCTTTACTGTTTGAAGGCGTTGCGGGAGGATGGAGGAGGTACGAGATTGCAAAGTTGGGTTCAGCTTACTTCCAGAATTAAATGAATGCAACTTGACATAGCGAGATATTATAGAATGTCTACGTTTTTATGTTCAGTGACAATATCGATAATAGCAGGAGTAGCGCGATAGCTCAGTGGTACAAGCTTTGTCTCCCAAGCAGCCAGGACCTGGGTTCGAACTCAAGGCAGCTAAACTATTTTAGAGGTGTCAAACCTGATTCTCTACATTGGGGACTGTGAATCCCTCGTGTTCTCGGATTCGGATGTTAAGCACAATTAGCTATCGAAAGCTTAATCCATTGGTACATTTAAAAAGGCATTTTCAGTTGTTTTTGTTATGAATAGTTGGTAAAATTTCACATCACCTTACCTGGTAGGTATCAACCCACTTCATGTAGACGCTGTTGTCGACTTGCTCTGTGTTAAATTGGTGAGTTTCCTTGACAGAGGCGGCGAGCAGCGTGGCCAGAGTAGTGCGCATTTCATTCTCCACGCACGTCAACCACTCATTCACCTTCGGGTGCTCCTTCAAGGAAACTGGTTTCTGGAATTCAACCTGGTGAAACGAATACAATGGAACTTCAGAGACGCTGAAAGAAGAAGCGCTTCTAGATTGATAACCTAAACCCTTCAGCGCTATTAAATAACAATTGATAATGATTATTCCACACTAGAAAGCGATTAATTATTTTTTTTAGCAACAACTAAACACTTCGAAACAGAGGCTAATATGAGACTTTTAATTTTGCATTAAGTACCGACTCCGGTTTGGTAGTTAGGATGTAACAATTGGAAACTTATAATGACAAAAGACAGAACAAATCTGGATATTAAATTGAGCAGGACATATCTAGATATTAAAAACGCAGAAATGCTTCTTGGTTTCCTTACCTCCTCGCCTTCCTTGGAGCTGAGCCCTGTGATGAGCGTCTCGTCCTCATTGAGTGTGATGGTGGCGACTCCAGCGAACATCTTCTTGAAGTGTTTCTGTAGCTTGGGGATGCTCTTGCTGTTGCCAATGATCTCCAGCAGATCCTCGTCGCCAACGAAGTAGAACCTAGTAACCACACAAGCAGATAAATATAGCAGCACCACAAATTATTTAGCTGCAGCCTACACTTGTTAGCCGAGGCTACCCGTTTCTATGCCCAAATGGAACATATTCATCTCAAGCCGCATTGTCACCAGTTTACTTACCGAGGTCCGACGGAAACCTCAACCGTTAAAAGACAAAAGAATCTATTAAAATCCGAGATATTTTTAAATATCTTTTTATATCTTTTTATATATTTTTATATATTTAGAGCGGATGGCCTGTTAAAACAGGCCATCCGATCCAAATTATCAATCACATCCTCAAAGAAACTTCCAATAGACACCCTGCTTTCAAAATGTTGAAATATTTTTCGCGTTTTCCATTAAAAATCATAAGATATTGTTTCGTAATCGACCGGTGACTGGTGACAATGCGGCTTTAATTCTGTGTTGGCTGGAAAATATCATAAATCAGCTGCTGCCTTAGATCGCAGTGGAAGGTGCGTTATCTTGGTAAAATCGCCTGACTTTGGCTTCGTTTTACAGAGCCATCTTAACAAAAAACATATGCTGATACTGACACATGTGTGACACATCGTGACATGTGTGACTACCTGGGGAAGGACACAGCGTGACATGTGTGACTACCTGGGGAAGGACACAGCGTGACATGTGTGACTATCTTGGGAAGGACACAGCGTGACATGTGTGACTACCTGGGGAAGGACACAGCGTGACATGTGTGACACAGCATGACATGTGTGACTACCTGGGAAAGGAGGCTCTCTCACGCTCGAGGTACTCTCCAAGGGCCTTCTGGATCTTGCCGAGCAGGTCAGCCAATCGCTCCAGCTGCCGCTGTACGCCCTGGATGTTCAACACGTCCATCATCATGGGGGACTTGGCCACCTTCTTCATCAGTGACAAGAACTCAGTGCTGATGCTGTTAAGAAAGCAATGTAAACTAGTGAGTAGAGACAGCTAACAAACCATTCCAATTGCTTATACTTCGTAAATATTTCAAATTCAAAGGTTTTAAATGCGTAATATTTGCGAGAAAAATAATTGATCCTTTACTTGTTTGAGGCACATTATCCCAGACGTATTCCAGACTGAAAATAAGTGATGATTTCTTCCCATGTTGCCGAGTACACTATACCTGCTGAACCGTTGTGTCTCCACTGGAAGGAGGGTCTTGATGTCGGCACTACCACTGAAGATACCATCCAGGTACACCCAGCGCCGCTGCACGTCAATCCAGACGTCAAAGGTATCGTGGATCCTGTTCAGCTTTTCTTCCCACTGAAGAGCATCCTCCTCAAACACCTACAAAATCCAATGAATGGTAAGAGCCAATGTAAGAGAACTATATGGAGAATACTTTTGATCCAACACATTGGTAGTATCCAATGGTAAGCAGTCATTACTGAGCTCAAGCGCATTGTATGACAGAGGTTAGAACGACTGTATAAAGGACTAACAAACTGGTGTTGATAGATGGAGAATGCTTGTGAACGAGATATTTTTACACAATGGAATGGAAAACCACCACAAGTGAAGGAACACATTTGTTTTCTGGCGGGAGTTGCCTTAGTGCCACTACCCAATTGGGGAATTTCCTTTCCTAAAAGTAAATGTTTAGGTACTATTTTTCAATTTTTTTTTATCAAAAATCAAATCAATTCCACATAGCTTTATCTTTTATTATCTGACATCGGTATTACCGAAATTGCGAACTAAATGGCAGCTACTAGTCGCTTCCATATCTCCACCAGCTAAGGATAACCAGTGATACCCACCTTGTAGTAATGATAACTACCCATGGTATCAGTCACGATACCAACCCTGACACCCACCCCTCGTATCACGGTACCCACCTTGTAGTAGGGTGAAAGTTTCATAGCCGAGATGCTGTTGATGTGCTCCTTAACCTTGGTGAACAAGTCATCCCATCCACGGATGATACGGCATCTGTTCTGGTAGTTAACCAGGTCCAACTCGAACGAGTGCCACACATCACGAACCTAAGGAAATATAGTGGACCGCACTGTAAGAATCAAACTACTACTTCAGGAAACAATCATATTAACTCGAGGGAAATAGGTTAGTAGAATGTTAGTAGTAAGTAGAGTCCTCAGTAACGATCGAGGAGATATATTTTTTATATCCAAAATTCTCTAGATTAGTATTTGTATGTTTACACAAATACGTAAAAACCGTAAAATTGCTATGAATTTGTTTCATCAAGTATTTTCATTTAGGGAGAAAGAACAGAACAATTGTGGTTGGAATGAATATCAGATTACAGTGGAACCTGGATAAAGCCAACATTTCCACGACCAACAGACTTTTACAAGAGCCTACCTGCTTGAGGAACTCCTCTAAGGCCATCTCTCCCTGCGCGACAAGGATTGTATCCTTCACCACAGCCTCGTTCTTCTGCAGGTCAACATCCCAGACCTGGCCGAGGGTGAGGTCCGTCAGCACCCAGTTCACGTGTAAGCGCCGCATCAGCGTCTTCCAGTGACGTTCCTTCAGTGCCTCCGATTTTAGCTCAACAATCAGCATGTTCATCTGTGTACAAATGATAAAACATTTTGTGTCAAACACCTTAGGGTGTAAGTGAATTTCAGGGACCTTATGCCTTATCAAAGTTGAGTTAAAACATAAAAAAAGTTTTAAAGATAAAAAGACAAACAATGTAAGTAGGCATGAAGCATGAAGAAGGTTTATAAAGCGCGTCCAACCTAATACAATATTATACCCACTGATCACCAGGAGGTTATTTACAACAAGTGCCCCTTATTTACTAAGATTATGTCTTGCCTGGAAGAACCGACAGCTTTTCCAATTATGACTGTCCAATATGTATTAATTGTCAATTATTGTTTTTTTATTATGCCATGGTAGCTTGCCCTCCGATGAAAAAAAAAACTAGCATCGTTATCATTATTGGGTGTTTTGGCGATTGCATTATGGCAATTGTCAGAATTGACGTATTACCAAGAACACATTGCCCTCATAGGCCAAAACATGTAATGCATCTAGGCGTGGAACAAACCTTGAGATAGGTCTTGATGGTCTTCTGGACGAATTCAAATGAGGCGTACTGGCGCAGGCGGGCAGGAAGGTTCTTCATGTCGCTCAACAACTCATCAAGAGACTGGCGCAACTAAAACGTAACATAGCATGCGATGGTCAGTTACGGTTTCAAAAGATTCGCGTATTAGCTTTGTAATAATTGCCTTTGTCAGCTATAATCAAGGGTTTCATACTGATATAACAGAGAGCAGTTTTTATATGGCAAATTACCTTTCTAGGTTGAACAGAGAGCCAAGGTCGCTCCTTCAGCTCATCAACCTTTTCCCAGACCTTAGCCAGCTCAGACCAAACGCCCTTTAGATCCTGCAGCTCTTCAAAAGCGACCAGAACCCTCTCCTCACTGGGCGCCAACGTACCTGCAGAAAACATTAGTTTACTTAAGCTTACCTATCCCTTGAACCAATGCCACATACATCCATGACTCCTTGCCATATGAATATCACAGTTTTAGCAGTTTTAACGAAATACTGGAATCCAACGATATTGTTTCAGGGTTTTATCATGACAGATCATGGCAGATGACATAGATGGTGTTAAACTGATCGTTAAACTGACCATTATAATCATTAGTAGATTAAACAGCATTAAACAATGGTTTGGAATGAACAATTGCTTTGCTTTGAAAGGTTGGATACTTTTAAAGACATTCGCGAAGGGTGATTGTAAATATAGCCGACAAAAAACAGCTGAGATAACCAGCATCGAGTACCATGTAAGAAAAACATAAAAGAGCATGACTTGTGATACCTGGTTCCATCAACTCGAGGGCCTCCTTTGCCTTGGCCACGTTGTCTCTGTCTTCCTTGAGACGAGTGAATTTGCCCTCGTAGATGGCGAGGTTGTTCAATGCCTGGTCGGGCCGCATGCTGCCAGCAACTGGCTTGCCTTTCTCCCAGTCCGTCAGAAGATCTGAGGTACGTGTCTCCACAGACTGATCTTCGGTGATGATCTTCATCTGCAGCGTGGCGACCTAGAAAGAAAAAAAGTTGTTTGACATTGCACCTTGAAACGCTTGGAGAATGTGTTGGTTTGTGCGGTTATCTACGGCATATAAAATCGTGAATTTTGATGAAAATAGTGACTACTCTGTAGTACCATAAATACTAGATTGAGCTCAATGACAATAACGGGGTGTCTTGAGGCCGGGAGATCCGCTTGCATGGGCCGATCTAAATCTAGGGGGGTGGGGGGTGGGGGTGACCCAAAAAATTTCATCATTTTACCTTTATAACGATTTTGGAATGAACAGAAACCGCTACTGGCTCGACTTCAAATATATCGTGTTACATATAAAAGTTGCACTTAAAAGATGGTAGGATTTATGACCTGTGTCTGGATACTCGAATCCTTCCTCTTCAGGATGTCGTTGAACGCTCCCCACTCGCCCTCAACATTGTCCACGTACAGCCAAGAAGGGGGGAAGGCGAAGCGCTGCCTCTCCAGAATACGCTGGCCCTCTTTGTACATCTAGCAAACAAGATCCCAACGAAACAGAAACGTTACTTTACAGAAACAGAAACTTTACAGACACTTTAGTAGCCCTCTATTAGCATGTGCAGGGAGCCAGCAAAAAGAGTTTTTTTTCTTTTGGAAATAATTATGTAACGAACAAGACAAGAACAAAACAGTGATGCTAACAAATGCTAACAGTGATGCTTATGAGCGCACATTGAACATCTAACATACAATAAAGAATCTTATTAAGAATCTGATTGCTAAATATATTACATTGATAAAACAAATTCAATACAAAAAACTGAGCAAGGGGCTATCTAAAGCCCTTGACTAGCTATACCACAGAGCCCTGCCTTATCTATAAGGAATCAGAGCGATAGTATGCGCAGACCTAACCTATAATTCGTTTGGTTATTTTTAAATCTCAAAAAAGCCAATTAATATCGATGTCTTGCTATGCACCCCTAGTTTAGTTAGACATTGTGTATTGTCCGATACCTCAACGTTGACGTCCCAGTTCTTGAGCTTGCGTTTAAGGGACTGCACGACTGTGATAAAGCCGACAGCATCAGATGTGGATGCCCCCTCGATACTCTGCTGTTCCATGTCTGAACGAGCCTGGAATGAACATGTGCAATAGAGTCACAAGCAGCCATCTTACGAAGCAATGGAAAACAATAATAATAGAGTCACAAGCAGCCATCTTACGGAGCAATGGAAAACAATAATAATAGTCACAAGCAGCCATCTTACGAAGCAATGGAAAACAATAATAATAGAGTCACAAGCAGCCATCTTACGAAGCAATGGAAAACAATAATAAACCCTTTAGTATGTGTTTGAACAAATGACATCAGAACGATCTGAGATCTGATAACTAGAAAAAAATCGGGAATATCTAAAACATTAAACCCCTATTTGTGCGGTTCTGCCAAATTAATCAACCTGTCAAAGGGTGTAAATGGATATCACAGCTTAACCTTTTACATTTTATACATAGATGGGGGTTTGACACTAAAGGAGGTCTGAAGAGACTATTCGTGGCCCTAAAATGCATATTTTCCACGCAAAAAAAAAACTTTTTTCCTGGATAGGCCAATGTCAGGTGTAGGGTCTTACCTTGGAGATGCTGCCGTAGAAGTCAGACATGTTGTCTCCAAGCCTGGAGGCGAACTTGCTCAGGATGTCTTTATGCCAAGTGTCATATTTCATATTCACCTTAGACTGGACCTGGGCGTAGTCTATCACAATTGGCCCGAACACCTTCTTGCTTTCAGAAGTGTCAAACGTCACACGGGATTTCCTAAAACAGGTCACGACTTAGACAACCTGGTGCTCGTTTCTTGAAACACCCGAAAATTATCGGGCCCGAAAACTTTTTATTTCTTAAATTCGAAAAGCTGGCTAATCCTATAAAAATTTATGGTATCTAAATGTGTTGAAATACCGTCAAACATCGTATTTTACCACAAAGATTCGTGTGAAGGATGATTCTCTTTATAGATTTATAGATTTTGACTTTTCCCGAACTTCTCGGGCCCGAAATTCACATGGCTTAAATATTAAGAAATTTTTCGGGACCTCGCACTCACCCGAGACTTTTCGGGTAACTTTTTGGGTTCAGCAAAACTTCAAAAATAGCCCTATTAAGCATAATCATTTGAAATTCGAACCAAAGGAAGTTCAAACTGTTCTAAAACATGAAAGCGGTTCTCCAAAAGGAAAACATGCGAAATTTTTAGCAAAAATGCAAAATAAAGTTTTCGGGCCCGAGAATTCTCGGGTGTTTCGAGAAACGGGCGCCTGGCATGTTTTAAAACCTACCGTAATTTGTGAATAATACATGTTTTATAATTTGCGTTGCACGATTTAGGTGATTGAGAATCCATGTGCCATAATCACGATGCGATATTGAGATTATTTTAATGGCAATATAACACTTGAAAACAATGTTGGTGTTGAGAGCGGTTACCTCTCTCTGGACAGAAATTTTAAAAGAAATGCTTGGTAGGAGCTAAATCCACATGTTTTATGCATTGGTGCCCCCCTTTGACAAATTAAGGATTCACATCTATCTATGGTATACTATCAGGAGACACGTTCTGCGACATGCAGAATTCATCCCTGTCTGGAATACAATAAGAATACACTGCTACATATAGGATTCCCCATGTCCAGTGTATACTCTAAGGAGACACTGCTACATACTTGATATCCTTGAGCAGCTTCATCCATTTATCCAGCCCTTCTCCAAGCCTGTTGTACACCAAGCCAATGTCCATGTCCCAGAGGGCCTGGTATTGCAACCAAACCTTGGAGTATTTCTCTACTGCCTCCACGATATCCTCGATGGAACCATACGCATCCTGCAACACCTCGGGACCTTCTGGAAGCATTGCCAACAGGTTACGATACGAGATGTCAGACTCGGACTCGTCACGCTCCAGGCCAACCTACATAATAACAATGGAGTTACATGGCAGGAAAATTTAATTGTCAATGTCAATGTCACACAACATGTTCTACTTGATAAGTATCTACCATAGTAGCATTTAACTCCCAAGACAAGCCTGAAGAAGGCACTTTTGTCATGCAAGTCAATGTCATGCACCTTGCTCTATTTGTTGAGTATCCCTCGATACAGTAATGTCAGACTCAAGTCAAGTACGGTTAATTAGCTCTCACCTGGTATCTTGAGCTCTGTATGCGTGGCAGAGTGGTGATGATGCCAACCCAAGCATGCAGTTCATTAATGAGATGTTCTCGAGCATGCTCTACAGGTGGCCGCATAAACAGCACTTGGTTCTGGATGCAAACCTCATGGATGGAGACCTGAAAACACAAGTTAAAGACTTGTTAAATAAGGTCTGTCAAATAATTGCCTCCATTTCATTCCGGAATGGGAATGCGGGATAAACAAACACACACTTTTTCTATTCTAATCATTCTCATTCCAGAATCACGAGTAAAAAAACACACCCTAAATAGGAATAGGCATAATCACTATATCCTCATTTTCTGCTTTTCACTGCATTAAAAAAGTAGTCAGCATGTGGGTAGTAGAAAAATAATTGTAATAATAAGCTGGTGTATGACGTACAATGATCTCTGGGTCTCCTCCAGGCTTGTGGGCGGCCATGGATGCCATGTCTGTGTCATCTACATGTCTGCTACTCTTGTTCCCCTTGAGGCAATCAGTCCAGCTCTTGATACCAGCCTGCAAGCGACGTGAAAGGTGCATCTCCACCTGCAAGCCAGAAAGAAGCATTGGCATTGTAGACTTTGAAATACGCATTGTCAAATGCTGTACTAATAAGACTGACTAACTGTCAAAGACTGTTTTTTTATAATTGTATTTTGGACTGTAATAAGATGTAAGCACTGTCACTGAATATTTTAATCTTTCATTCGCCAGTATCCTGGGTGTTTCTTTTATTTTACGTGTTGAAGATACTGTACACCTATTTTGAATATGTTGACAGTGCAATAGCAAATGGTAAATATCAGCTCTAAAACCTTATGGGTATTTACTATGACCTTTATTAAAAAAAGTTCATTACTCCAGAGATGCCAAAACTATACATTGATTACCTTTGATGTACAACTCTATTACCCATCCATATCCTTCTTCAAAATATAATAAGACCTATGGCACCTTTCAATCTTAGAACGGCTATCTGGCAATTGGCAATTTTCCATTTAAAATGAAAGGTTTTAAATCTATTTAATAAAAATAAGTTGGTAAAAAATATTGTCGAGCTATAATACATCATAAAGCCACATCAAACAAACCTGTTGGTCGAGGGTGTTGACCCAAGAGGGAAGGTTGGAGTAGGAGTGAAGGTTGAGTTCATCTACTGCCTTCTGGATCTTGCCAAGGACATCCCTGAATGTCTGGTTGTTGAAGGAGCAAGTATCTAGAGATCGGACCTCAATGTCGATCTTCTCAACGCTGCTCAACAAGTCATCAACCTGTTGGAGAGAATGTACAGTAACAGATTGTAGGTCTGAAGGTATGCATTAACTTTGACATGATAACCAATGACAAATATACTTGGTGCATCAATTTCCATTGTCTGACTTTACATTTTAAAACAAAAAATTGTTACTTAAGTATCTGACATCAATTATAGATGTTTTAAGGAGTTTAATTTGCAAATGTAAACAAAGAAATGAAGTGGCTGATTGACATTCTTCAAGCACATTGTATTACTGCTGACTCGTTTCCTCTATGGTGTTAAGAGTGCTTCTTTACCTTCTCTTGGAAGTTGAACACAGCTTCAGCGAGTTTCTGAACGTATGGGTCCAGTTTGTATGACTCCCACACCAATCCAATGCCCTAAAGAGAGTTACCGTTACTTTTGGCATTTCTTCATATATCAAGCAGAGGCCATGTTTAGCACATACCTCTGAGATGAGTGCTTGAACTTCCTTCCTCAACCCAGCAACAAGAGGGGCAATAGATTCCTTCTCTTCCACCTAGAAAATAGCATTTACGGTAAGTTCTTCTACTGACATTTTTATATCTGGTCTCTATAAAACAGTAGGAAATATTTGTATGAAACACTTCACCTTTTCACAGGTTCTTTCATAGGTACGAACACTCTCAATCAGCGAGATAGCAAAGGGGTAGAGCTGGTTGGCTTGGTGGGCCTTGTTCACAATTGCAAGTGGGACTCTGAAGCCAAGCCATTTCAGATTCCTCACCTATGAGAAGTCATAAGGAGATCTTAAAGTTTGACTTGTGTATGAAAAATGTAAATGAGATGTGTATCTTGACAGGGAAATCAAATTCTGTGTGCGAACACTCTTTGACCATCCTTCAAAAAAAAACAGTTAAAAATTACATTTCTAAGTATGAAGTAATGTAAGGATAATAATAATGTCAGGATTATAAGAATAGCCCTGCAGCATTTTCTAAAATACTGTATGATACTAACTATTGATGGCCAATTCTAACAGACTCTCAGTTTCAAGATACTTACAAGTTTATTTCTATATCAAAAGGGATATACAAGTGACCCTGCTGATGTTACCTCTTTTGAAAGAGTAATGATCTCTGGCAGGAAGTTCACTTTGAGCTTGAGTTGATTCCCTCTACCACCACCTCTTGCTCGCTGACTTTCAATGGCAAAGATGCGGCCTGTGACCACGAGGCTGCGCTGTTGAACCTACAGTTGTGTATACATACTGTAAGATATATGCAGTCATCTTTCTCAGCTATCAAACTCAAAAAACGTTTTTTTTGTAATTACCCTGACCTGACGCAGATGCATCTGGATTACTATTCAACATTTACACTGTATTCAACTTTTTTCACAGGAAAGTGTTAAAGTGTTTGGTTATTAAATTCCTGTTTGAAATGTTAGGCTACATCCCATCCCTTCTGTCATGCTCATAGCTGAGTACCAGCCCCCCCCCCTCCCCTTGGCAAGATGTACTGTACTGGCTACCGTACCTTTCTAGACCAGTCATCAAACAGTTCCTGTGTGTTGAGTTTTTGTCTGAAGTTATCCCCATCAGCCTTCAGTCTCTGTCCTTCCACATGATTCTCCCATCCCTTTCCTAGCACATCCTCTACACGATGCATGTAGGCTGAGAGCTGCCTGTCAATTTGACGAGCCCAGATGATGGAGCCAGAGACTGGTGGAAGGTCCCTGACTCTGCTCATTTTACAGGCTTTGCTGTATGGGTACTGGACCTGTAAGGGGACAAATGGGTAAAAAGTAGTACGGATGTATAGGATGCACATGAAATTTAAAAACTAATTTTCAATACTGACTACTCAAGAACCTAATTTCTCAAAGCTCTTACTTCAAATTGGGGTTGATTGGGGTTGAAATCTAGATTATGTATTTGGTAAGAGTTTAATTTTTTAATTTTGTTAGGACAGGAAGTGAATCTTTGTTGGAATAATAATGCCACATAGTTGTGTACACCTTAAAATTGGTTCTACAGAAAGAGGTTTATAATAAAGATTATTTGTTAATAGTTCAGTTCATCTAAAATGTTAATTTTTGCAAGAAAGGGAATAACTTCTGGACAGAATAATAAAGATACATAGTTATTAATACCTTAAACTTGTCATGAAGGGCTTCAATGTCATCCTTCACTCTCTGTATGAGCTGGGTTTGATATTCTCTAATGGCTCCTCTTATGTGTGGCCGCACAAACAAGGCATTGAAGCGCGAGAAGATGCGGAACATTTCATTGGCATTCTTAGCTGTTCCAAGCTGGTCACGCAGTCTAGCGGTGATCCTGGTTTCTACTCGGTCTATCCGCTCATCATACCTATGCACATAGAGATAATATACAAACTCTTTTATATACAGTATTATCCAAAATTGAAAAGAAAAATAACTTAAATGTGCAGTATTTGGTGTAGACAAATGTGCTTTCTCTTTTTATCTGACTTATTAACTCAGAATGTTGAAAATATGAGTTGATAAAAGATGCCCAACTGATCAAATTGCATTTGCTAGGCTTGAAAATTGGCTGGCTGCGAGTTAACAAATTTGATTAATAGAGTAATTGCAGCTTGAAAGTCAAGAAAGACAATAAAAACAGTAAAAGACAGTAAAAGCAGTAACTGGGAAAGTAATCTGTAAAAGCAAAACTTGTTGTAAAACAGTTCTGTTTTAACTCTACAGTCTCAGTGGCACCTTTTGATGGCTGCTTCCCAAGCATCCGATCCCTCCTTGGACACATCAAGTCCATCTACTTCTTTGACATTCTCATATGCCAGATTGACCTCTTGTATAGCATTAGCATCAGCAGGGTCAAGCAACAATGTGGCCTTAGCTTCCTCCTCCTCGGGCATGGCAGGTATGGCACCTCCAGGGCTGGGCGGGGCAGCCTGACTTACAGTAGGGGGCTGCAGCACACGCACAATCACTGCCCGCAGCTGCTCATGTTGGCGACGGAACCTGAGAAGAATTGAGGATAATGTCTACAATACATACAAGCTTAAGTGAGAAAATTAAAGGCATTAGCTTGGAGTTAGGGTTGTATGCATGTCTTGTTTGGCAAGCAAAACTGTTTTGTTAGATGCTTCTGTATTCTGTGAACTAATTTTCCATAGTACCTCAGCTAATAGTATGAAAGCCTAATAGTGTTAAGTATTCCTTTTTTATTCTTTCAATAACGAGATTTAGAACTAATCTCTCCATTTCTAAACTGGATAGGCCAAAGAGCTATATAATCACTCACTTCCTCATCTGTTCCAGCCTCGCCTGCAGCCGCTTGTGTGCTGGGTTGACTCGCCATACCATCTTCAGGCTCTCTTCACGCTTCTTCTTCACAATGTCTCGCAGCAAACCCTGCAGCTTCTCATACTCATCATCCCATGTAGAGAACACTTCAAAGCATGCAACCATGATCTGGAAAAAGACACTCTCAAAAATATGCAACCATGATCTGGAAAAAGACACTCTCATAAAAATGCAACCATGATCTGGAAAAAGACGCTCTCATAAGTATGCAACCATGATCTGGAAAAAGAACCTCTCATAAATATGCAACCATGATCTGGAAAAAGAGGCTCTCATAAATATGCAACCATGATCTGGAAAAAGACACTCTCATAAATATGCAACCATGATCTGGAAAAAGACACTCTCATAAATATGCAACCATGATCTGGAAAAAGACACTCTCATAAATATGCAACAATGAACTGGAAAAAGACACTCATAAATATGCAACAATGAACTGGAAAAAGAAGCTCTCATAAATATGCACTCATGATCTGGAAAAAGACGCTCTCATAAATAAGCAACCATGATCTGGAAAAAGGCGCTCTCATAAATATGCAACCATGATCTGAAAAAAGACGCTCTAATAAATATGCAACCATGATCTGGAAAAAGACCCTCTCATAAATATGCAACCATGATCTGGAAAAAGAGGCTCTCATAAATATGCAACCATGATCTGGAAAGAGACGATCTCATAAATATGCACTTATGATCTGGAAAAAGACGCTCTTATAAATATGCAACCATGATCTGGAAAGAGACGCTTATAAATATGCACTCATGATCTGGAAAAAGGCGCTCTCGTAATATGCAACAATGAACTGGAAAAAGACACTTATAAATGTGCAACCATGATCTGGAAAAAGACGTTCTCATAAATGTGCAACCACGAACTGGAAAAAGACGCTTTCATAAATATGCAACCATAATCTGGAAAAAGACACTCTCATAAATATGCAACCATGATCTGGAAAAAGACGCTCTCATAAATATGTAACCATGATCTGGACAATGACACTCTCATAAATATGCAACCATGATCTGAAAAAAGACACTCTCATAAATATGCAACCACGATCTGGTAAAAAAAAGCTCTCATAAATATGCAACCATGATCTGAAGAAAGACTCTCTCATAAATATGCAACCATGATCTGGAAAAAGACTCTCTCATAAGTATGCAACCATGATCTGGAAAAAAGAGGCTCTCATAAATATGAAACCATGATCTGGGAAAAGACTCTCTCATAAGTATGCAACCATGATCTGGAAAAAGACGCTCTAATAAATATGCAACCACGATCTGGAAAAAGACTCTCTCATAAGTATGCAACCATGATCTGGAAACAGATTTGTACACACCTTGATCTACCCCCTTTTCTTTATCAGTTTTCCCTGCAACCCACAGGGTCAAAATATCCTGTCTGTCTCTATTGGTCAAATGCCCTTAGAAGATTACAGTGCCTACTATTCCTTAGAATCTACTATGACTTACAGTCTATAAATAAACTAGCTTCATGCATACATATGTGACATAGTAATGTATACATATTTCACCAACCTTCTCAAACTCCTCATGGGTGATGTGCATTAGTCTCCTTGTGCCCAAAACCTAGAATAAAACAAAAATTGTTCATTCTATCCTTCTGCACAAATAGGGACATTTCATAGCATCAGATATTTCTTGATGTCTAATTGTAACAGGCACAAGATTAAAGTGAGAAAGGCATGAGCACAAATGTTCCACTATAGGTGCAAGTTTTCTGTTGTCAGGGTGCAGGCTTTCTGCTAAAAGGGCTTTCTGTTATTGAGGCACTAGTGCCCTGCAAAATAAATGTTGAGAGTTTTGTGAATGAGCGCAAAAGTTTAGTGCAATTGACTCTGGTTTTCTACAAAATAGTGGAAAACATAAGGCGCATCTTTTCAAGATGAGCCATGGCATATTGTTGGAAGAAGGCAAATCCCCAAAAGCGTGGCACCTTACCAGAGACCTGAATGTACAAAATAATTAATGTACCTTTAAGAGCTGTGAACTCAGGTCACGTGAGATAGCTTCCACCAGGCGTAATGCTCTCTGGATGGGGTACTTTGTGCTTCTAATCTTTTTCAGGTGGGAGAAGATGGCAACAAGAGCCTGTCGGATCTTGTCTAGTTCAGTGGCTGCAAGAAGGTCATCCAGGGGAAAGTCCTTCATCAGAGGGTTGTAGTCATTCACTGTAGCCAAAGCTTGCTTCAGACCTTCAAAAAATAGACAAGGATGTAAATATAGAATTACATACAGGGTTTCATAATACTAAGCTAGTCTGAAAAGGAGTCCAATTCACTTTACCCACCTTGACTAAAGAGGATGTGGCAAATAAACAGGGTACAGAATCATAGAAAGCATTTGGATCCTTAAGAGAAAAGCCCTATATAAATCTACTTATTATTAGTTATTATGGGACAACAGTAGCACGGTGGTCCTTAGGTTGAAATATTCAGAAAGGATGTCATGTATTTATTAATACAATACAGTATGAATTCTTATCAAAAGAACTTAAGAAAACTGCTAATTTTCCTAGTGCTCAGACCATAATCCAAAATAGACTTACTAGTCACAATTGCATTTTGATAAGCAGAATTAATGCATGAATCCTGGAAATTTGCATTGATAAGAATACCCAGTTTGACAGCAATAAGCTCAATCCATAGTTACACACCAATTATTGTGTGAACAGGGGGTCGTTTCTCAAAACTCCTGGTAATTACCTGGCCCGTTAGGGTATGGGGGAGAGTTTTCAGGATACTTTTCCGGGCGAAGAAGAGCGTTTCTCAAAGCTAGTGGTAGCGTCCCGGTTGTTCACGGGTTCCCGATAAGCAAATTATAATTTTCAGAGTTAATAAATAGATCGGCCAAATAATTATTATATGGCTGCGATAGTACGTGCGCTGTGATTGGCTAATAGGCAGTTGTGACATTCCCGTATTGCCCGTCTCTGAGGGCATTACGGAATTCTGTATTGCCCTACGAAAAAACTTTTACAATCTTCTGTTTTTTTTTAATGTTTTTTTCACCTTCACACTGCAAAATGAGCGACAGAGAACATTCGAGTAGTGAATTCTAACACCCAGAAGAAGCAGAAATGGTTGGTTGGCAGGCCGTCCTTTTCCGTATCTGGAGCGGGAAATTTTGTGAGCTTTTTGTGTTGTTTTGTTCGGTTGCACAAATTTCACTTAAACAAAATCGACCAAAAAACCAAAGCCACCAAAAAAAATGGGAATGGACAAGCATTCTGAGTCGGAGTTTTATTATCCTGAAGTGATTGAAAAGGAAAATTTTGACAAAAAGAAAAACAATAAGATGACAAGCCAGCGCCACCGATAGCCAAGAATAACAAAGCTTTAATTATTTATATCGGATAAACAAAGACAAATGAATAAATAACAAGGGGTGTAAAGACCCAGAAAAGTCTCTTTAAGATAAAAGTACTACCTGTTATTTGTAAATGAAATATTTTCATCAAATCATAAAGCAGCAGAAAGCGATTAGCCTTTTCATTTTACTTCAGAAACTTGTTTTTTTCCATACCATGGAGTTTTCAAACTAAACGGTCCATTTATCCGTGAAGACTGGCATCTGAGCTTTCTTTGTTATTGTTTGGATAAACTTCAACTATGATAAAACCTGTAGCTTCCAAAAGGTGCAAATAATAGGGAAATAGCCCGAAAAGTTGTCCAATTACTTGTTGAATCTTTTCACTCATTTCAATTTTTGATTTGGCAGCACTTGAGTGTTTCTTGTTTTCCCGCCTTTTTGAAATCGATCGATAAACTAATCGATATTCGTGCGAAAGCGAAAGTTGATCTCGCAAAGCCTCGGTCCATACGCCAAAGCCTCAGTTTGATATTTCCCGGCATGACCTCACTCTCTGTTAGTAAGTAGTTATTATTGAATCTCAATAACAATTGTAGATTTGTCAATGTCTGTAGACATCCGGTACCCCAAACACTGCTGTGGCATCGGCACTTTCCGAAAAAAAAGACAAAAAACAAGTAGATAAAGCCTCATTTGTAGCAAAACGTCCAATACCTTCGCAGAGTTGTTTACATTTTCTAGGCGCACGGTGACAGCTAAATGTCAAATCATTTGACAGAAAAGAAACCTGATTGGCTGGTAGGGAATCCCATAAAATTATGTTAGCCATATTTGGCTCACTTATCGGGCAGTGGAATGGTTTCATCAAACTCACTACAACTCGACACAATTTGAAAATGGCGAGATTTAATCGGAAAAAAAGCACCAAATTGGATATTTCAACTTGGCTAATTCAAGATGAATAGTTTATCTATGAACTTAGCTGAAAATATTAAGGAAAAACATCATTTTGGGTATCAATTATCGCATTAAAAGTTATTCCCGGTAAGTTAACGGGAGCTCTTGAGCTCCCGTAAGTTACCGGGCGAGTTACCAAGATTTTTTCCGGGCCAAAAAATAGCGGGCATTTTAGAAACACCCGTAAAGTTTATCGGAGGCTTACCGAGTAACTTTCCGGGTTTATCGGGACTTTTGAAAACGACCCCCAGGTCACATCAGTACTTATTTTACCCTATAGACACAGTACCTGTATCAGAATCAAAACTGACAGTTGCATGGAATCTCTTGCCATGCTTTAGAATGTCTAGTGTGAGGGCAATGTCTGGACTCTCGCGGATGTCTTGAATACGCAGCAAAGCTCGTTCAAGGTTCAGCCAGAAACTGATCTCTTGTAGAGCGGTTCCAGACGCTGGGTCCCTGTCCAGTTTTGTGACCTTAAATGGACGAGAGAGAGTCCCATTACTACTAATTGCAGCAGTTAAAGTGTGTTATATTGAGATATGTTGTGATATTGCTGTCTCATAACATTGATTGGCTGTTCTGTAAACTTTTGCCCTCACACTTGTGATCAAATTCTAGAATTAAAGGGAAGTGCTATATTTCTATAAACAGGACAAACCCAAAGTAACTAGCAAAAAGTAAGCAAACATCTCGTTTTTTTTAATGCAACATGACAACATACTCACAAGTACTGTATACAATGTATTAAAACCATGTAGAATTTTTTTGTCTTTTTAATGTTGTCTAAACTGCTGTTTCACTTATCAAGAAATGATACTCAAAACTGGATAAATGTTAAAAAAATGGAACAATGTTTTAAAAATATTCATACTTGGTAAGATATCTGTTCCATACCACAAAGAATTACTCTGTAACTACAATATCCCAGCATACCTTCTGTATCTCTCTGATCCAACGGTTAACACCATTCTGCAGCTGGTTCAAGAATGTAGAATCTTCAACTTTGTCACCAAAATCTTGTACCTTCGGACGGCGTCCTTCATCATTTGAACACTTTTTCACCATCATTGTGATATACTGATGAATTGGCAGGGTTATCTCAGGGATATCAATGTTTTGCTGGAGATGAAGCAAACCCATCTCCAGCTCTGCAATCTTCTTCTCAACAGAGGGCACCATTTTATCACCATCACTTATGAGAAAAAAGAGACATTAAGATATGGTCATAACACAATTGTCAAAATCTTATTTGGTTTGACCTGTGAAATTCTTAAAAAGAAAGGTTTATTATTCTAACTTAAAAAAGCACTCGTGATCTTAAAGCTTTGTTTAAGATTAGTACAAAAATGTCTTACTTCTCTGCAACCTGTATATATTTCGATTTTCTATCACAAAACAAATAACAGTTGATACATCAGCCGCCAGAAAAAGGATATTATAATATTGCATATTGCAGGGATTGATTGACACCATGACACCATAGTTCTGTTCACTTGTGAACCAGTGTCTCCTGGAAAATCTCTTTTTGAAAAAAAATATTTATAATACTTGACTCACCTCTTAAGATTAACAGAAATTGAAAATCTTAAAAATGCCATATTCGTTCCTTTATGTACTAAATGTACATAAATATTGAAATTCAATAATTAAAATTCAGAGGAAAATTAAAATCAAAGCCCACAAGGAAGGCACACCCACGGTGTATTTCACAGAAATTTACACGCTTTTTAGACGTGCTTTATACGAATTTAACCAGTAGGATATATCATGGAACAATACAGAGTGAATTAATATTTGTTCGTGTAAAATCGAAACGAGTACAGCAAATAAATTTCTGATCCAAGATGGCAGTGACAGTGTGCTCACTCACCGGTCAGCTTTTCCAGATTTCCTGACAAAGGACTTGAAATAGGGAGCCACAGCATTGCTGATATAAGCATGTAGCGTCTCGTAGGGCGATCCTTCATTTAGGTTGATGACTCTGATTTGGGAAGCAATCTTTTTGTCAGCTTCGACCACAGCTCCTCGCTTGATGAACGCCACACTGGCGAGCTTCGGTGCTGTGTAGTGGACATCCAAGTCGAGCGTGTAAATCGCACGTTCTTTCTCATTATCTGAACCACTTTCAGTAGAAGCTGCCTCTTCGCCTTCTTCCTCATCTTTTAGGGGTGTTCTTTGGACCAAAAGACTACGAATTTGGGCATCTGCGAGGAACTTTTTTACATGGTCGAGATGAACCGCGTCCTTCAGAGCAGAGTCAAGTTCGAGAGGGACTTCTGGCTCCCCTTCGAGCAACAACGGCACAACTCGTCTTAAATAACTCACAAATATGGTAGTCTCGACAATGGCGACCTCTTCTGAGGCGTCATCGCCGTCTGAACCGGCCTGCATGGTTTACAAAGACCAAATTTCACTTCTATAGAGAAGAAGACTTTTCCCTCCCTTCTCTCTTATGAATCCGGGCTGATCTCATTTGCATTTTTCCACGTCGGGCAAATTAGACACAGGGAGCCCAAAACTGGGACACAGGAGTCCCAAATGAAAAATGTATGAGGATTGACGAGAACACCCAAGGGCCTTCAAATGGTTGGTGCTACTTTGCGAGCACACCGTCTTTTTTTGTGAGACCGAACGTTTTTATTTTTTTAGATAAATTTCGAACAGCGAGCATCGAAACTCAATGCGAAGCTGAAATTTGCACAAACATGAGCAAGTCGAGAACTGCGAGCACACGAAATTTCGGCGAACCATTCAGGTACCCTCATAAAGGCTTAGTCATTGTGACCTCTCATATTTATTGCTCGCGCACGGGCTGAAGGTGGCCCATGTACAAAGGAGACAACTTTTATGGTTTCATTTTGCCATTTTATTATTAGTTGTTTATGACACTTTAATAAAGTTTCTATCTATCTATCTATCCACGATACAAATATGAATGATGATTCTCGATAACGGTTTGCATACTCAAACAGAATAACTTTAACAAGTCTGATAACTTGTTTGGATAACATCTCACATCACCCCACCCTCCTTCTTTTTACCAGTCAAACCCCTCTTTTACCTTGGGTACCAGAGCCTTCAAACTTCTCTCGCCCAGTGACTTCACGGCATTTTGGCTGAGCGTCACTGGACAAGAGAAGTCTGATGGCTCTGGTACCCAGTGTAACCCATCCTTCTGACCGTCTCACAAATAAAGTCCACGCGTAACCAGTAAAACTGTAAAACTATGAACACCTAAACTATGTGTGAAATACTAATTGTTCTCTGACAAGTCACAAGCCGGAATAATCTGACTGATGGGATATTTTTCGTGTGTTTCGTTGGAACGAACATTTCAAACATAAAGGCACTCTCCATTGTTTGGGTGGTCAAATTTCTTATTGGTCATTTTATGAAGCTGGCAGCTTGTTTCCTTCCGCTGCATGTTTTCTATGAATGTGTTTATTACAAAAAGTACAGCCATCACAGTAGACGCGCGAGCTTATACCTTTTTGGTGTCATGCATATTTTAAATTGCACTTCATAACTGTCGACTTCATAGAACAATGCTTTATCTTCTGGAATTTCCGCCATGGCAAGGGCAGTAGAGACAGGGTTTGTTAGACTAAATTCTGATATTAAACCACGCAATTTCCCTCCTAATTTGGCTAAATTTTGCCTGGGACTGTTCGCGCGCTACAGGGTAGTAGCTCAGTTACGGAAACGTAACTTGATCATGTTTTCTATATGAACACGGGAAGCGCTTCTCAAATCAAGGCACATTCCAGCCAAATTAGAGGGAATTTCGTAGTTCCGTGCTCCTTCGAGTTCCTTTTGCCCTTGCGATGACCATAACGACATATCTGCTTTATTCGCATGGGGAAAAAATCATCTATTTTTGCAAAGATGTAGAATATTTGTTTAGATTTTAATTATTTAAAACAAATCAAAATCTCAGATAAAACACAAAAGTTTTGGCGATTGGCTTAGTTTACAATCATCGATATGGTGTCATAGATGAGAAATAAATGTAGGAAGCTAGTTAAATCAAGCTTCCAATACAATTTTTGTAAACTGGCCTTTCTTGATGGCCTTCAACCTGGTAAGGTATATCGATTGAATAGCATTGCCACACGCCCTACAACCGTGAAAAATAAATAAATAAATTATGACAACGGTGTAGTAAAATGAAAAGACTCCAAGTTATCAGATCGCACTTCAAATGAAGCAGCACGGGGAATCGTGCTTTCGACGACTGTTTTCCCTCGTAAGGCGGGGTAGGCGATTTGCACTATACGCGGGAATTATTGCACTAATACTGATAGCTCTTATACATAGCTACTATTCGGGTTATACCACTGGTTCTACTATGAACAAGACTGCCTTGACACGACCGATAAAAGTTACACGCGACGCAAACCATGAAAACATCCCTGCTTGCAAGTTACCGGAACTAGACCCATATCACAAGGACATCATTTCGAGTATGGTTAACTATGACCGACTGCGTTGTTACGGCTCCCAACACAGCGAACTCAGAAATGGAATTCTAAATATCGCACTGCACTCCTGGGAAAATATAAGAGCTTCATACAGAAAAATAACTAGAGCTAAAAGAAAGAACGAGAGTGACTTTAAAGTCGAACTTGGAAAGGAAATTCCTATTGGAGGTATGTCTTGAGTAAACGTTTGAAGAGGAGAGCTCATTTTTTTAGATATTTGAAAGCCATATATTTATCAATGACGGGCTCCAACTTTCCCTTACACGACTAGTAGAACCTTCCCTTTCTAGAAGTTTCGAGTTTTTTTTATTGCGAGTGTACTAGGAGACGGAGAAGAAAATCACAGAAACACGCGTGTAACTGCCCCACTCCACCCCTTTTCCGACTGCCATCCCCCCTCCCCCTCCCCCTCCACAAACATCTTTCACGAAAACTGCATTTTCTTCTGAATTTCTTTGTGAAAATAGTTGAATAATTATTGGGTTTATAAAATGACTTTCGATCTCTCCGATAAAATACGATTTTGTACCCGCCCACCTCCCCCCCACCCCCCACCCCTCTGGCCTGGCAAGCCCCTTGAAAGGTTCAGCAAAAACATCTTTATTGCTTTCCCTCAATATTGTAAGACAAATGAGGTGAGGAGATCTCGGAATAACCGTCTAAAAATAAAGTTAAACATTTTATTTAGCAAATTTATTTGATAATATCGTAATAGTTTGCCTAAATCAGTTGATGGAAATGGATGCTTTTCTCACGCTTGGTATTTTGCTAGGATGACAAAATGGCGGCTGAAAAGGACAGCCCAAAATGTTTTTCGTGCGCCAAGTCATTTATGCTGTTATTGAACAGACGAATAAATAAAATGTTCCATGTATATTGTTTTACAGGGAATGCTAGTTCAAGTACTACAATTAGTGTCCCAGTGAGCTCTGAATTCATAGAAGTCAGTATACACAACGCAGAAAATGACCAAACACAAAAAGAGGTCCACATGCAAATCGTGCGCAAAGAGGATATAGCAAGTCGACCTGTATCACTTGGCGATCTACCGGTTAATGTCTTCTTTATCATACTTGAGTCGACATCAGCTGCGCAATTTCAGCGGAAACTAAAAAGAACCCGGCAATATTTGATAGAGCAAGGCCATACCTTGTTTTTCAAGGGCGAAGGGATAGTCGGAGATGGCACAACCGCTCAACTCTCAGCCCTACTCACAGGGATGCCTGTGTATCAGCAGACCGAGGCAAGAAAGGGGGAACCTGGGGCCCAGACTGTTGATGGGTGGAACTGGATTTTTCGAGATTTTGTGAAGCACGGGTACGCCACAATGCATTCTGAAGACGATCCATCGTTAGGCGCGTTTAATTTGAGACTAAAGGGGTTTCATGAGCCGCCCACAGACCATTATGCCCGGCCTTTTTGGATACATGTGGACGAAACGATTGTCCAGGAAAATGATAACAAACGTTGTGTTGGAAATCAAGCTATTCACAAGATTTCTCTGAACTACTTAGAGGACTTTGTCAATGCGTACTGGGACCGCCCCAAGTTTGGGGTGGTATTTTTCTCGTATTTGACGCACAATGACGAAAATGCACTTGGATACGCGGATAAAGACCTAGTGGAGCTATTCAGTAATCTAGAGAGGGACTCTCATCTTAACAACTCTATGGTCTTTATCATGGGTGATCACGGAATCAGATTCGGCGAATGGCGGAAAACAATGCACGGTAAACTAGAGGAACGGTTGCCTCATCTATCGCTTACCCTTCCACCGTGGTTTGCGTTTAATTTTCCCGATTTATACAGCAACTTGAAAAGCAATTCCGAGGTACTAACGTCACCATTTGACTTGTATGCCACACTTAGACACATCTTGAGCTACCCTAAGCAGCCAACAGGAATTCGCGTCGGTCAAAGCCTGTTAAACCGGATTGAACCAAGCTCTCGCACATGCGCATCAGCGGGTATTGATAGCCACTGGTGTCCTTGCCTGACTTGGGAGAGAGAAGACGTCCGTCAACCAATCGCAGGGATCATTGCAAACAGAATCGTCAAGTTCATCAATGAATTAACAGTTAAAGGTTCGAAGACTCTTAATCTGTGTGAAAAACTAAAACTTACGGAAATCAAATCTCTGTCCAAACAAATGCCAAACATAAAGGTGCAAACGTTTATTAAGACAAAAAAGAACGATATCTGTGACTCGTGCGGTACGGTTCATGGCAGAAAAGCACGTGACTCAATGTCCGAGGGGGGGTATCAAGTTCAGTTTGTCGTCTCGCCCGGAGATGGCATGTTCGAGGCAAGTGTAGGCTTGAAGGACGGGGAGCTTGTGGTAGACCAGCGGTTTATAAGTAGGATAAACAGTTATGGTGACCAATCATATTGCGTTAAAGATCAGCCACATCTGCTTAAGTTTTGTTATTGTAGGTAGTGCCATAAACACTGGAAAAGAGGTTTAAGAGAAACATTTTAAATAGTATAGCAATAGTAAGTTACACACACCTTTCATGACAAAAAGTCAGTTGGATATCAAAACGTGGATTACTGCATATGTTTGGCGTCAGGTGGATATCAAAAGGTAGATTGGTACAAATGCATATCGTCAGTTGGTTTTCAAAACATGGATTACTGCATATGCTTGGCGTCAGGTGAATATCAAAATGTGGCTTGGTGTATATGCTTGGCGTCAGGTGAATATCAAAATCTGGCTTGGTGCATATGCTCGGCGTCAAGTGGATATCAAAAGGTGGCTTGGTGGGTATGCTTGGCGTCTGTTGGATACCGAAAGGTAGCTTGGTGCATATGCATGGCGTCAGTTGGACATGCTTGGAATCAGGTGGATATAAAAGGTGACTTAGTGGATATGCTTCGCGTCAGTTGGATATCGCAAAAGGTGGCTTGGTGAATATACTTGGCGTCATGTCGATATCAAAAGGTAGCTTGGCGAATAAGCTTGGAGTCAAGTGGATATCAAAAGCTGCCTTAGTGCATATGCTTGGCTTCAGGTGAATATCAAAATGGGGCTTGGTGTATATGCTTGGCGTCAGGTGAATATCAAAATCTGGCTTGGTGCATATGCTTGGCGTCAAGTGGATATCAAAAGGTGCCTTGGTGCATATGCTTGGCGCCAGGTAAATATCAAAAGGTGCCTTGGTTTATATGCTTGGCGTCAAGTGGATATCAAAAGGTGGCTTGGTGCATATGCTTGGCGCCAGGTAAATATCAAAAGGTGCCTTGGTTTATATGCTTGGCGTCAAGTGGATATCAAAAGGTGCCTTGGTGCATATGCTTGGCGTCAAGTGGATATCAAAAGGTGCCTTGGTGCATATGCTTGGCGTCAAGTGGATATCAAAAGGTGGCTTGGTGCATATGCTTGGCGTCAGGTGGATATCAAAAGGTGGCTTGGTACAATGCTTGACGCCAGATAAATATCAAAAGGGTAATTTGGCGTCAGGTGAATATCAAAATGTGGCATCGGGTGAATATCAAAAGTTAACTTGGGTAAAAGGAAATCAACAAATTACTAAACGCCATATGAATATCAAATAGTGAGTAGACGCAAAGTGGGCATCAAAATGTGGTTTGTCGGCAAATTGATACGATGAGACTGTGCGCCACGTTGTAGGGGGTAAGCAATCTTAGCCTGGCAACAAAATGCTTTAATGCGCGTAACTAAAACCATAAAAACACGCAGGTACAAAAGTAACTTGTTTATTATCTATCAATCTCTTCAATAGAAAATGCGAAGCAACAACTACAAACCATGTGTGCGTAATACCGCAACCATCGCCCAAGTGACCCTGGTCGCACAGCGTCGTGTATTATAAAAACTGCTTCATATTCGAAATCAAATGCGATTACTAACATTTAACTATGTACAAACTATATACGGCAATTAAATTGCATATTGACTAACGGCAGGCACTGTATCACCAGGGTAATTTGGGCTTTAAGGCAAGCGTGTCCTACACAAACCAATCACAATTTTCCTAAAAGCAACAGTTGTTAAATTAACGAAATGAAAACTCGGTGGGCAAGGCGCACAACACTTATGGAAAAATATGTTGCGGCTCACAAAACTGTGATGGAAGAAATACGAAGGCTAGATGCTGATAAACGAAACGCATGCAAGACGCCGGCTCACAGCGTCAAATCTGGACTGAAAATTTTTCAACATCACTACCATAGGATATGATCACTTTGTGCAAAACCCAATTGAAACTGGGTAAATTGTTATTGCAAAAATTATCGAAATTGCCGTTAACATTCATTATATTCTACATAAGATAGTTTCTGGCGAAATAAACAAATCGCGATAGATTGTGGAAATGGTATAACAAGAACCAATTTATCTAGAAAACAGAACACCACTTAAATCAACATATAAAATCTCGAATCGACCAAATTTAACAACTGAATTGGGAAAGGATTAAAAAGGGATTACGATCACTAAACAAGGTGTATAATTAAGTGCATTATATTAAAAAGAAACGTCCGTGAATATATTGGAGGCAGTCAGGAAGTCAGGCTCCCTGTGGTATCTTTGCTGATGACTCCAGGAAAGGCAGCGTGGGGAATGATGCGGTGTCTTGACGAGGTGAATCACGCAGTCAGGAAGTCTGCCAGGCACCCTGTGGTATCTTTGCTGATGACTCCAGGAAAGGCAGCATGGGGGAATGATGTGGTGTCTTGACGAGGTGAATCGCGGGGCAGGGCGCATCAGTTGGAAGATCGCGCAAACGACACGCGAAGGTGGTGTGTCTCGCTTATTTTGTAGTTATGCATTTTCTATAAAAAAAAAAATAGAAATTAAAACATAAAAAAAAAACAATTTAGTAAATGTCTATTTAACATTTTATATGTGGATACATTAAAGGACATTTAGTGACCGGTTAAAATCAAATGCCTGAGCTCTATTTACTGGTAAATCACACCATGAAAATCCTCTAAAGCATAAATCAACAGCAACTGTAGAAAGACTTACAATCAAAGCATCAATGGCCTCTTCAGTCGTTGCCATCGAGAGATGTGCCATCTTTCTGTCTTTCCTGTAAATCAACATCGGCATGGTGATGACAAGGTGCGTAAATAAGAATTCAGTTACACCCCTCCACTAGCAGGAAAATATCAAACAGTAAGATCCTTTCGCAGAAAGGTTTTTTTATTGTGTACGACACTATAAGTAAACTGGTCCAATGATTCGACACTTACGGTAAAAACCTGAAGTCGGCGACATCCCCACAGTCCTCAAACATGCTGGTGAGCTCCTCTTCTGTTACACTTTCCCTGCACAGAGAAGCAAAACAAGTCAAGAAAATCGTCCAGGAAATAAGCATCCCAGGGATTAAAATCAAACAAATTTCTGATTTCCATGTCTTATCTTTTCTTTTGCATAATAATGAACCAGACTCGTGTCGCAGACCTGCTTGTACTTACGGGATGTTCGAGAGATGCAAAGTTCTGCTAGGCGGGAAGATGTTCTGGAAGTTTTTGGAGCCTGGCTTCTTGAATCGGTGAAGTGGTGAGTTCATGTAGTCTTTGGTCAAATTGGTGTCCTGTCAGAAAAGATATGTCATTAAAAATATCTCAGATATATATGAATAAAGGTAGTTTCTGTAGTAAACAAAGAAAATTGTGGACTTGTTTTTGTGGGTACATTAAGTCTACAGAAAAAGATATAAGCAACCACACAAAAAAAACCCAACATGACTGAATTTCCGTCAACAATGTCTTTAAAAACTATAAAACATTCTGATTTGATTTGAGACATGTACTGTACAGTTATTCAAACTTTGCATTCAAGACATGGTCTGCCAGCATGGTCTGCCAGGTGCCAGCAAGTTTCACCAGCTATGACTTTTTTTTAGTATTTTAATATACTTAGTCTGCTCAATATTCTAGCCAAACTGCATACAGATTTGTTAGGGACAACCCTGCCTTTATTTCTAACAGAATATCCCTTTAAGCAGACACCACTGACCTCTCCTTCCTTGGGAAGTGACACTGAGGTGTGCTTCGAGTTGGTGACTTTCATCTCCTTGCCAAAGACTCTCACACCATTCAGATGACCAATAGCTGGAAAATAAAAGGAAAAGTGTGGCTATACTGTAATGCAGTAACATTAGATCAACACATTAGGCTTCAAGAACATGGACACTGTGAGGTCCTGTAGCTCTGTATATTTTGGTGGGTTGATGCTCAAACCAGTAAAAAAATATCCCAAAAGTGCACAAATGAAGATAACAGTGGTGCTATAGTTTTCCATTTGGTGAATCTTAAAACCAGCGCCTATCCTATTTTTCGTCTGTAAGTTCGCGAATGTTTTGAAATCGCGAAAAACGTGAATTTAAGTACGCTCAAAAATTAAGCTGAATAAGGTAGGTTGAAAGGTTTCCATGCTGTCATAGACAAAGTTAACACTCTAGAGGAAACAAGCACTATACTGCAACATGGTGAGTGCCCCAATCCATCTCCCTAGAGAGGATCATATCTTAACGTTGTGCGCAGGCGGGTGAAAATGGCAGCTGCCAGAAGACTGATAGAAAGCAGTACCGTTTGATAGGCTGTCGTGTGGACGAAGAAAAACCCGTGTCCTATCCTTATAAGCCATAAAACGAGCAACATTCTACCTGTTTGTGCCTGGTGAACATTTGCAAACTGTACTAGAGCAGTGTCTTTTTTGTTAAACAGTATCTTCACACGCTGCACATCACCATAGCAACCTAATCAACCACAGAAGAGAAACATATAAATTCTGGTAAGTTTTCAAAAGCATCCATCAAAATTCAAAATAAGGTTGGGTAAACCAAACTATCTTAACTGGTTAAAAATGATTTGTGAATTGAAATAACAAACAAGAAATAATAAACCTTATATTAGCAACATAAAATAATAAAAAGCAAAGCCAGAATGTGAATAAAAAGGTTTGGAATGGCAAATGAACAAGAAATTACTAGAATAGTGTTATGGATGGATACATTAGGGGTCTGCTTTGATTATACTGTATATTGATGATTTTTATTCACAGGTGAATTTAATGATTTAAAAATAAAGTATGAGGAACGCACCATACATAGGGTTACAACTAACACTTTCACACAGGAGAATATGCATATATATATACTTTACCACACAATAACTACCAGAGACAGTAGCCATTCAAAACCTTTTATAACACATGAGTGAAGAGAGTGGATATGAGAGACGTACCGAACAAAGTGAAAAGTGCATCACAGCTAATCATCTAGAGGGAGAGGAGATGAGAATCCAAGTCAGAGAGGGCGCAGCATCGGATGCGAGTAGAGAGAGAAAAAAATACAGGAAAAAAAAAAACAGGTTCAGTGAATGAAGAGGCTAGAATTACAGACGCAGCAAGAATGCAAAATAAAATCAAAATCAAATAAAGGTTATCTAATGGTAAATAACACTGGGGATTAAAGACACCATGCTTTCAGATGACGTGGTCAAGAAGTTGAAAAAGTTTTGTTCAGAGGTGGTGAAAAATTAAGAGTAAAAAATGGTGCAACAGGAGTGTTTGAAGTCATTAAGTGTCCTTTACTTGAGAAAGAGAGTACACTGGCTGGAGTATGTCAAAATGATGAGTAGACTTGTGGTGATCTACAAACCTCTTCATTAAGATTGCTAACTAGAACTAATGGGCTGCCCATTGGCATCCGCTGAGGGGCAGCATTCGCTAGGGATGCAAGATCTAGAAGTAAAGAAACAATAAAAAACATTTATAAATAATATATAGTCAAGTCAGGACAAGTGGATCTAGAAGTCTTTTTTATTTTGTTTTACACTGATTACAGCATTAGAAAGAAATATAAACTGTCTAGCAATAAAACTAATACTTGGACCTTTGGCTCCGCACAGCTGATTTCACAAACATTGGCCACATTGGTTGATAAACTTGTGTGGGAATTTTAGAAGCTTATTGTCAACTCATCAATCAAATCCTCAACTTTGTGACAATTAGTTAGAAGCTTTCTCTGTGCCTTTGCTACAAACTTTCTTACCAAGTTCCCAACAAGTTTGCAATCAGCATGGGTATTGTGTGAAATCAACTATAAGGAAGTAGTGTTCCAGTTAGTCTTACTTGCTAAAGGTAGACCCCCAAGACCTGGGAAGCCAAGAAGAGCTGCAGGGCTTCCTAACACACTGGTTCCTCCTGCTGCAAACAATAACTGCAATTAGCCTAGAGATAAACATACAGTATGCATCACAGAAATGTGTAATGCCAGAAACCTACAAGTGAGTTGAAACAAAAATGATACAAGCAGCCAGCTTTGCTCAACACGCCACAAGAAAATGATGGCAAACTACCCAACATGTACTGGGCTTTAGCTTGACACCACAACAATTTGACTTACCAAGTCCAGCAAAACCCAAGGCAGAGGGGTCAGGGGTACTCTCCCCAGATGGTAGATCAGGCCGTGTGTAATCTCTAAAGGGATAAATGGATTAGACATGCATTCAGCAGGCGTGTGGTGTGGAGTAGAATGGAATGAGGTGTGAATGAATGCTTGTGTGCATTACCTGGTTTTGTCATTGTTGTATTTCACACTGAGCGTCTTTAGCTTGGAATAGTCTATCCGTAATGTGCAACAGCCATTGTAGATATTTTGACCATCAAGACTCTGGTAAAGCAAACAAACAAACAAAAAAACAGCATGTTGAATTTACAGTTTTGTTATAACATGCAGAGAAAATATGATAAACTTTACTACTGTAAGAATTAATAACCTATTTAGCATTTCAAGTAAGCTTACACATTTTGCAGCTCTTGCTTCTGTTGACTGTGAAAACTGTACCAATGCTTGAAACTGATCTAAGAATTAAAAACAGAAATCAATAAAGAACAGCTCTATAATAAAGCACAATTAGTCTAAAGTTTACTCTCCCTGATTTTTTTTTAGAAATGGATATTGAAAAATCCACAAGAGTATATAGTCCTAACAACAATTGTCTTTCAAGAATTACTTGAAGAGAAAGATCTAAACAACTTACTATTTCTAGTAAAAATGACAATCTTTAACACTGTTCCGTATTTTGTGAATATCTGTAAAAAGAGATGAAAACAGGTAAGATGTTGATATTAATAGGTGTGCATTGTATTCTACAGTAATAAAAGTACCAATTGCTAGAATATGTTTAAAACTGTACCTGATTAAGCACTTCAATGGTGATTGGATACAGCATGTTTTCCACTATAATCCTGAGTATACATCCATTGACAGAAGGGAGTTCTCCAGCAATGCCGAGCCCTGAAGTTAAAGAGCCTATCCCTGCACCAAGATGACTGGAACTGAGCCCCCCTAGAGCACTGTTAGCAGCTGCTGACATCACTTCTGGAGTGCCAGCGATTGCCAAGATATGTGATGTCTGAGAAAAACAAACAAACAAACAAGGAATTATACTCTTAAGTAACCTTTCTTCCTTCAGCCCATATCTATTGTTGCACATCTGTTAATTAATACACAACCAAGATTAATACACCAAGCTTAAACATAGATTTAAACTTCTGACAACCAAATCCACTCACTTGAATTGAACCCAATAACCATCACATTAATTTGTCATTGGTCTAAGAATGACAAATTACACAGAATACTCAATAACTAAGGAGGAAAGGGCAGTTCTACTAATAAATATTTTATAGTCCCCACAAGCAATAAAGTTTCATTTTTCATTGTTTTGTTTACATTTGATCTGTCTTATATTCTTGAGGATGGTGTTCAACTCAAGACTCGCTTCCTCCTTATTCATCAAGGGCATCAATGGGACTCACCCCTGGAGAGTGCTGGGATTCATTTGTTGTCAATTCTTGATGATTTGAGTATTGAATGTAGATCTGCCGACCTCTGATGGAAGGTGGGATGTATGAATAGCTGTTCATAAGAGCCATGGCATTTTCTTTTGTCTTCATCTCAAGAAAGGCCTGAAGCCACAAAAAATTAAAATTATGTTGGCTTCTAGACAAAGTGGTTTCATAAAGAAAATAGATTACAAGTTTGCAGTAATGTATTTATCAAATGGCTCCAACAAATTGAGAAAAAAAGGTGAAAAAGGACTACTTTCCTACCTGATTTTTCCCTTTTAACATCAGAACATTGGTGACTCTGCCATATGGAATCCCTAATGCAATAATCTAATGACAAAATATACATAATATTAATACAGTAAATAGAAAAGCATTTTTTATTATCATAAAAATGAAGGCCTTTAACAAGTAAAACTAAGTGAGCATCAAATAAAGTATGCCAAGCTCAGTGAATATTAAATAAGCTATGCCAAGCTAAGAGGGAATAAAATAAACTATGCCAAGCTCAGTTATTATTAAATAAGCTATGCTAAGCTAAGAGAGCTTAAAATAAACTATGCCAAGCTCAGTGAGCTTTATAAAAGCTATGCCATGTGAGCATCAAATAAACTATGCCAAGTTCAGTGAGCCTCAAATAATACATGCCAAGCTAAATGAGCATCGATTTTATAGAATCACATATTTTCAGGGCTTGGTTTTACCTCTTCTTATTTGCCCAAAGTTCCAAATAAAACATAAGAGGGTCTTAGTAGGAGCTACTTCTATCATCGGAAGCTAACATAACAGCACTTAAACAGCCTAACAGCCTTAAAATTAAATCCTTATTTGACAACCATGAAACCTGAGTGTATCCTTATTTAAAATATATAGGTATATGTATAAATTTGTGAGCCTTGAATATATGGAAGCAGACATATCTACTGATCATTCTAAAAATACTGTAGCATGATTATCGGTATGGATATAAGAAGGCTGCCATATCGTGCTCTACACACCTCAGCATCAGTAGCCTCTGCTGCAACATTACGAAGATGAAGGACTTTTGACGGTGGGTTTGCGTCAAGACGAGGCTGTAAAAAGAAATAGGGTGAATTAAGGTAAAATATCACAAGTACAGTATCAAGGACAATTGATGGCTTGCAACTTCCAATAAACAAAAAAATTTAAACAACAACAACAACAACAAAAAAAAAGGCAAGCTTAATTTAATTAGTGAAAGTTCCTTAAATGAGAGAAGTTTAATCTAGTCATTACATCTCAGAATTGTTGCCATTAATACTGATAATACCAACAACATCTGAATAGCCCCTTATCACTTATGCTGCCTTCCCATAATTAGGCCATTTCTTTTCTAATTTATATTTATCATGTAAAATTGGGAATTTAATAAAAATAAATTTTGGTTAACTGCTGGAATGCCATAGAAAATGTAATGAATAAAAATAAACCAAAACTTTATATGTGCATACTTTCTTCTGATCTTGGGAGATCCCTGCCATGTTGACTAGGAGGTCGTCGGCTGTGCGCTGTAAGGGAAAAGAAAAACGTAAATATATCAATGTTGAAGCTTTGGGCATTCATTTAAGCATGTTAAAAGTAAAGCCCCATAAGCAATGACCCAGTCAATGACCTTTTATCATCACACATTAACAAACATTAAAGTAATACAACCTATTCACTATGGCTTCTAGCCAAATATCTTTTAGAGTTTGGACATCACAGTAAACATGCATAACTAATAAAATGAAAAGATAATAAAAAAGGAAGAGAAACTACATGCCAACTGGTAAAAACTGTTTTTATTGATTTTACTTGAGGAAAGTATGTTAGACAAGACCCATGTGTAAAGGATTTGCTTTCTCTAAAAATGAAAAAGGACTCACAACATATATGAATAATCATGTAATACTTTATTCACTCTAAAGTTCTAATGTGATGATTGAAGCAGACCTAGTAAATTAAAAAACACTCTTTTTTGACAAAGGTCCGCTAGCTATCAACACCTGGGAAAACCGATACTCTTGGCTTGCTCTCATCATCAAATATTCCATATGCTCATTTGCTTGTTGTTGTATTGTTAAAGAAAGTCACATTTTCTTAAATGGCTAAATGTTTGAAGCAGAAAAGCTAAGTACAAGGGCATAGAAACTGTATGGTTAAATTTGGAAATCAGCCTTGTTGTCTGAGTGTCCATATATTATGTTTCGGATGAAATCTTATATCACCACATATCTTGTCATGTCCTGAGGTTAGGGTTGATGGTAGGTAGTCTTGTTTTAGTGTTGTGAAGGGCTTGGTGGGGGTAATTTCAATGACAATATTGTTACTGGTATATTTTCCATTTTGAAAAGGGCTGACATGATACCAAGAAGGGGTTGTCATTTAAATGGATCAAATAATTCATATAGCGATAACGTAGCAGGTAGAAACTAGAAGCTAAACAGGAAATTATCCCAAAATGTAGCAATATATTAGAAAAATAGAGGAAAAACCTAAAGACATAACAAATGAGATTTAAATGAAATGGTATTAACGAGGGAGCGACATTCTTCGTCAGAAATTTGGTGACCATAGTTTCATGACATGAATATGAGTCATTGCGGTAATTATTTTTTTTTTTTTACAAAATAATGGATATCTTTTTGTTTAAAGAGTATAATATGCATTTGCCCAAATAAAGTTATAAAAATCAATCTTTTTCTTCGTTCAAATGGTGCAATCTATTAAAAAAATGACGTAACAGAAGTACCAGCGACATATTTTTATTCAAAACGCTTCGGTAAATACACTCGTGTATTTACGCGTGTCCAAATATGCAAAGTTATTCTATGTAAAGAAACAAGTTGCCTAACCAAAATACCAAAACTAGTAATCTTAAAAGGAAATTTCCCTGAATCCACCTTTATAATTAAACAAGATTTACTAACCATGGATATTATCTTTGGCAGTCTAAAGAGGCGCAATTATATGTACGCAAGTTCAGGGATGCGATATTTGCCTCAATTTGTGAGGTCTAGCTATCGCAGAATACATATCTTCCAACAATAAATACGCTGAAAAGTACTTTATCAGTTAAAGCTACGATATCTTGACGTTTATTTGACTCTAAAGTGTAAAAACAACGAAGTAAAATTGCCTTCAAAAGCGTCTCATAGCATTAAATATTCATAGAAGTCGCTCTCTCTAACCTAAAGCTTCCATTACTAGGTAACTGAAACGTTTGCAAAGAATTTAGCCCAGCGTTCGCACTTGTGCAAAGAAAACACTCTCCTAGGGCAAAATCACAACACAGGAAGGATTGTTACAAGGTTTAAAAGAGCTGTTTAAGCTTTGTTACACGTTAGATTGCAGATAACGAGGTATTATTAGGAACCTGGGGATCTAAATTTTTCAACAAGTTTCGCGCCATCACGACTTGCTCTCGCGAAGGAAGTTTTGCCACGTAACAAGACACAGACTCGACAGAGAAAATACACTGATTTCTTGAAATTCCCTCTTGAAAATACCAGACAACTATCGACTGTTGTAATTAAAGAAACCGTATGCTTTTGAGTTTATTTTGCTTGGTGGAAGTTCTTGTTTTTAGAGCTGTGATGTTTAAGTCTACTAGAAGAACCAGTCGAATTTGCAAGCGGAAATGCACCCACAACGTGGTCCAAAACAAGACAGGAAACGTAAACCGAGCAACGCATAAAATAAAGAAATTTAACATCTTCTTCTTAGGTTTAAACAAATTATAACAGACCGCAGCCAGACAGGATTGGTTACTCGATCGCAAATGAGGCTATATTTTACCACGAATTTCACACTCAACGATGAGGAGAAAAATATCAAAAATCACACATCTCCATCGTTACAACCAAGCTTTCGATAAGCTACACAACATTATAAAAACTCAAGAGGGTATCTTCAATAGTTTATAGCAGCAAAGCAGGCTGTGTGCAGTGGCCTGGCTGGAAAGGGCAACTTAGGGTCGCAGCGTTAGCTTTTTCGCAGTTGCCTAAACTCGACCACATGCACACGGTGCGAAAACACGAAGGTGACTTACAAACCTTAGTTCCCGAGGCCAATCCAGCCAGTGCAGCGACAGTTGTCATACTTTCCGTCTCTGAGGAATAAATAATGAGGAAGTACGGTGAATGCGAATTCTTTCGACTCTAGCCCAACAGTATAGAGTAAGCGAATTAAATGGAAGCAAACAGGTCTACCTCAGGCGCTTTACACCACAGGAACAAAATGGCGACCGATCGGAATCTTCAAATAAATCCGACATGGCATTCTGGGATAGGAGAACGGAATCTGACCAATCAGGGGCAAGGAAATGTAGGTAGTCTTTTGCGGTTGATTTTAGTCCTGTTTCTCCCGAAATCAAAAGTTTGTAAAAAAAAAAAAAAAAAAAAAAACAACAACAACAACAACAACAACAACAGCCACACGCTAAGAAAAAAATGGCATTGCTACTAAGCTTCTATTTGAGACCGCCCAAAGATCGTCTCTCCCACTTTCCAACCTTTAGATATATAGACTGACACAAATTTGCATATCGCTTTGTGTCATTTTATAATTACACAAAAAGCTTAAGTTAGCATTAACATATCCTAGATTGTTATTAGAATATATAATTGGGATGAAAATGCGTTTGCGCGGTAGGTTGTCTATGTAACAACATCTCGCACCAGCTGAAGCCTTCGAAGCTCGTCCAATCACGACACGAGACTGCATAACACAGCCATCCCATATAAGGATGTTTGCACCCCGACGAAACACACATCGCAAGCGCGAAACAAACGCCGAGAACGCAGTGTAGTTGATGTGCCTTTGCTAATGGAATCCAAATGTCGGCCTCATGTGATGGTGACTGCGGGCCGCGTCTGTGTCAGATCGGCAGGATTTTCCTTGAGTGGGAATGTTAATCGTTAACACTGTGGGGGTGTGGCTAGGTATAATTGTATCGGGGTCACACCAGACAAGGGAGCATATGATGTTCTCCTGATTATTAGAGGAGCAAGCTAATCTTCGCTCAGCGCCTGGTTTCACTGTTTAAAGAACGTAATGAATTCAGTACTCCTTTAAGAGCCACTTTTCTTAACTCCGACGTGTTGTTTATAATATCATGGTATCATTTAAAATGCTTGTTTTAACAACGCCTTGGTGGCTTTTCAATTTCTTGGGCTCTTGGGGCCGCAGGGGTGCGCTAATTCGATAGTGGGCGCTTTATTTGCTTTATGTCACATGCAAGGCCGCTTTTCGTCGAATCCGCCGATCCGCTCAAAGTTTCGCTTTAATCCAAATCCGCAACGTATGATAGGAGAAAACAATCTATTTTTTTTAATCCACAAGTCGCGTGCCATTTTAGGTCGGATCCGCCGATCCGAAAACCTTTTCACCCCCCTCCCCCTATAAGTCTGACGGATAGAGGCATCGAGCTGGCAGTGGGCTTTGATAATACAATTACATCTTATTATATTATTCACAGTAGCCTAAGAGTTTATTTGGCATAGAAACTCGTCCATAATGCTTTATTTGGGCGCACAACCCAAGCTCGCACGATACCATAAGCATGTCATAGCGGTCACGACAACCCCATAAACACCAGAGAACAGGATGTAGGCGAATTATGATAATGAACAAGCCTCATAAGCTCACTTTGACGTATCTCTAGTCTTGCATTGGTTAAACGCATAAACAGGCCGTCGGGTCCTTACGAGTCTTTTAAAAGGCAACAAGCCATCCAATGATAACGACTTTGCCTGCAAGACGTCGGTATCCTATAGATTTGCGCAGTGTGTTTGTGCATTGCTGTCGTGGTTAAGGCGCTATATCTATGCATAAAAATGTCCTTGGTCTTGTTGCGCCGTTACCAGTTTGGTGGTCCATGTTTAACCTCGATTCATAATCGACGGAGCACGGGTCATACTTATTAATAAGAAATGAGCAAGTTACTCCCCATGTCTAGACAGTCGATTGTTTTTTTCCGATTTCAATTAGCTCTCACCGTTATTGTGCCACTTAAGAATCTAGCATTATCTTAAAGAGCCCTTGACAGCCACACATTTGTCATGTTTCCATTTATTATTGGAAGGCGCATAATGTGCTAAAATCTCAAAAAAGCCATCTTTAAACTATCCTGGGTTCCAGAGGCTCCGACCTTCGCAGCGACAACGATTTGAGCGGAGCACGGTGCCTATGGTACTCAGGGTATCTTAAAACAAAGTTTTATAACTTGATTACCTAATTCAATAAAAAAAAATCGCATTGGCTTCCCCAACCGAAGGAAATGGATGCTTTTTCAAGCTTAGTACATTGCAAGGATGAAGATATGGCGGCTGATAGAGGTTATTTTAGCAAAATAAAGTTTTCGTTTCTGACCTAGTTTAAGGTAGAATATGAATGTTGATTTTTTGATAATTTGATACACTAAATTTCTCTCTCCACAGATGTGCCATAGCATATTTAGCTTCAGGCCTTTTCCGTTTAAATATGCGTAGCGAATACATGGCGAGCGTAACAGGAAAATAGGTTTTAGAATAGGTGCGCTGAAGCTGAGCTTCTGACTACTGCTTGCCATATTACTTAATACACACATCGCCAAGACTTACAGAAGATTGTAAGGTTGCCTGTTTATAACAACAGGGGCGGGCCCAGTATTTGGCTGAAAGGGAGTTTGACCCATGACCAATAGGGGGCAGTAAAAAGCAAAATTCGTTAGATTTGGCTTTTTGATTCCCGCAGACACAAATTCCTATCTGCGAAGGCAGCTTTATCAATAAAACGTGCGCCAATGTACGTGTTTAGGAAGAAATACAAACCCTTCATTATATGGGCGTTTTGTTACAAAACACAACAAAATAGGTTGCACATAACACTGTGTGATTACCACATCGGCGTCAGCTAACTATTTCTCCTATCGAAAGCAAGGCTCCAAAAATTTTAAGAAGAGAAAGAAGATACGGGAATGTTTTTGAATTGCAATAAAAGCTACCTTCTAGAATCTGAATGGGGTAATCATCTCTCTTGTTCATAAGTAAAACTGTGAGTGGATATAGGATGATGAATGGTGTCAGAACTAATACTAACCATAGCTTTATCTACTTTAAACTCTTTCGGACTATGAAACGGACACGCTCAGACTCAACAGGAATTAGCGCATTTTCTCCTATACTGTGGGCACATAAGACCAAAGATAATCACCACTTACCGTGAGGGTTAAATAGAAGCGCCTGTGACAGCAACCTCAACATCAATCCATGATACCCTGGCAGATTGGCATATGCCATGGCGTTAATCGTGAAGTACGGAGACAGTAAGCATTTAAAGTCGGGAGCTACTTTTAAAACTCGACGCTTAAATCTCAAATTACATTTTTAAAATGGCATGGGATAATTCGGGAGGCTAAGGAGCTCGAAGCTCTAATTCCCGGTAGGGTGAGATTCTTAGCTAAACTGTACTCGAAAAAACAACATGCAGCCACAGTTTAATAGCATTCCGCGAATGCATTCCCGAGCATTACCAGCATGACAAGGGTAATAGAGACCATTTCATGTTCACATGAAATGGTAATAGAGACCATTTCATGTTCACACATTGTCTTGCAATAGTGGAAGGCTCAAGGAAATAAAAAAAATCCTTGCTTGTTACGTGCGATTTAGTTAGAATATATGGGCACATGTGCGCAGTAATGAATATAAAGGAGTATACAAATGTGAAGTCTACATTCTAAACAAGTGGTGAGTATACAAGTGCGCAGTGGTGAGTATACAAGTGCGCAGTGGTGAGTATACAAGTGCGTAGTGGTGCGTATACAAGTTTGCAGTGGTGAGTATACAAGTGTGCAGTGATGAGTATACAAGTGCTCAGTGGTGAGTATACAAGTTTGCAGTGGTGAGTATACAAGTGCGCAGTGGTGAGTATACAAGTGCGCAGTGGTGAGTATACAAGTGCGTAGTGGTGAGTATACAAGTGCGCAGTGGTGAGTATACACGTGCGCAGTGGTGAGTATACAAGTGCGTAGTGGTGCGTATACAAGTTTGCAGTGATGAGTGTACAAGTGCGCAGTGGTGAGTATACAAGTGCGTAGTGGTGCGTATACAAGTTTGCAGTGGTGAGTATACAAGTGCTCAGTGGTGAGAATACAAGTGCGCAGTAGTGAGTATACAAGTGCTCAGTGGTGAGTATACAAGTGTGCAGTGGTGAGTATACAAGTGCGCAGTGGTGAGTATGCAAGTGCGTAGTGGTGAGTATACAAGTGCTCAGTGGTGAGTATACAAGTTCGCAGTGATGAGTATACAAGTGCGCAGTGATGAGTATACAAGTGCGCAGTGGTGAGTATACAGTGCGCAGTGGTGAGTATACAAGTGCGTAGTGGTGAGTATACAAGTGCGCGGTGGTGAGTATACAAGTGCGTAGTGGTGAGTATACAAGTGCGTAGTGGTGAGTATACAAGTGCTCAGTGGTGAGTATACAAGTGTGCAGTGGTGAGTATACAAGTTTGCAGTGGTGAGTATACAAGTGCTCAGTGGTGAGTATACAAGTTTGCAGTGGTGAGTATACAAGTGCGCAGTGGTGAGTATACAAGTGCTCAGTGGTGAGTATACAAGTGTGCAGTGGTGAGTATACAAGTGCGCAGTGGTGAGTATGCAAGTGCGTAGTGGTGAGTATACAAGTGCTCAGTGGTGAGTATACAAGTGCGCAGTGGTGAGTATACAAGTGCGCAGTGGTGAGTATACAAGTGCGCAGTGGTGAGTATACAAGTTCGCAGTGGTGAGTATACAAGTGCGCAGTGGTGAGTATACAAGTGCGTAGTGGTGAGTATACAAGTGCGCAGTGGTGAGTATACAAGTGCGCAGTGGTGAGTATACAGTGCGCAGTGGTGAATATACAAGTTTGCAGTGGTGAGTATACAAGTGCGCAGTGGTGAGTATACAAATGCGCAGTGGTGAGTATACAAGTTGGCAGTGATGAGTATACAAGTGCGCAGTGGTGAGTATACAAGTGCGCAGTGGTGAGTATACAAGTTTGCAATGGTGAGTATACAAGTGCGCAGTGGTGAGTATACAAGTGCGCAGGGGTGAGTATACAAGTGCGCAGTGGTGAGTATACAAGTGCTCAAAGTTGAGTATACAAGTGAGCAGTGGTTAGTATACAAGTTTGCATTGATGAGTATACAAGTGCGCAGTGGTGAGTGTACAAGTGCGCAGTTGTAAGTATACAATTGCTTAGTGATGAGTATACAAGTGCGCAGTGGTGAGTATACACGTGCGCAGTGGTGAGTATACAAGTGCGTAGTGGTGCGTATACAAGTTTGCAGTGATGAGTGTACAAGTGCGCAGTGGTGAGTATACAAGTGCGTAGTGGTGCGTATACAAGTTTGCAGTGGTGAGTATACAAGTGCTCAGTGGTGAGAATACAAGTGCGCAGTAGTGAGTATACAAGTGCTCAGTGGTGAGTATACAAGTGTGCAGTGGTGAGTATACAAGTGCGCAGTGGTGAGTATGCAAGTGCGTAGTGGTGAGTATACAAGTGCTCAGTGGTGAGTATACAAGTGCGCAGTGGTGAGTATACAAGTGCGCAGTGGTGAGTATACAAGTGCGCAGTGGTGAGTATACAAGTTCGCAGTGGTGAGTATACAAGTGCGCAGTGGTGAGTATACAAGTGCGTAGTGGTGAGTATACAAGTGCGCAGTGGTGAGTATGCAAGTGCGCAGTGGTGAGTATACAGTGCGCAGTGGTAAATATAAAAGTTTGCAGTGGTGAGTATACAAGTGCGCAGTGGTGAGTATACAAATGCGCAGTGGTGAGTATACAAGTGCGCAGGGGTGAGTATACAAGTGCGCAGTGGTGAGTATACAAGTGCTCAAAGTTGAGTATACAAGTGAGCAGTGGTGAGTATACAAGTTTGCATTGATGAGTATACAAGTGCGCAGTGGTGAGTGTACAAGTGCGCAGTTGTGAGTATACAATTGCTTAGTGATGAGTATACAAGTGCGCAGTGGTGAGTATACAAGTGCGCAGTGGTGAGTATACAAGTGCGTAGTGGTGCGTATACAAGTTTGCAGTGGTGAGTATACAAGTGCTCAGTGGTGAGAATACAAGTGCGTAGTGGTGAGTATACAAGTGAACAGTGGTGAGTATACAAGTGCGTAGTGGTGAGTATACAAGTGCGCAGTGGTGAGTATACAAGTGCGCGGTGGTGAGTATACAAGTGCGCAGTGGTGAGTATACAAGTTCGCAGTTTTGAGTATACAAGTGCGCAGTGGTGAGTATACAAGTGTGCAGTGATGAGTATACAAGTGCGCAGTGGTGAGTATACAAGTGCGCAGTGGTGAGTATACAAGTTCGCAGTTTTGAGTATACAAGTGTGCAGTGATGAGTATACAAGTGCGCAGTGGTGAGTATACAAGTTCGCAGTGATGAGTATACAAGTGCGCAGTGATGAGTATACAAGTGCGCAGTGGTGAGTATACAGTGCGCAGTGGTGAGTATACAAGTGCGTAGTGGTGAGTATACAAGTGCGCAGTGATGAGTATACAAGTGCGCAGTGGTGAGTATACAGTGCGCAGTGGTGAGTATACAAGTTCGCAGTGGTGAGTATACAAGTGCGCAGTGGTGAGTATACAAGTTCGCAGTTTTGAGTATACAAGTGTGCAGTGATGAGTATACAAGTGCGCAGTGGTGAGTATACAAGTGCGCAGTGGTGAGTATACAAGTGCGCAGTGGTGAGTATACAAGTGCGCAGTGGTGAGTATACAAGTGCGTAGTGGTGAGTATACAAGTGTGCAGTGGTGAGTATACAAGTGCGCAGTGGTGAGTATACGAGTGCGCAGTGGTGAGTATACAAGTGCGTAGTGGTGAGTATACAATTGCTCAGTGGTGAGTATACAAGTGCGCTGTGGTGAGTATACAAGCACTCAATGGTGAGTATACGAGTGCGCAGTGGTGAGTATACAAGTGCGCAGTGGTGAGAATACGAGTGCGCAGTGGTGAGTATACAAGTGCGCAGTTGTAAGTATAAAAGTGCGCAGTGGTGAGTATACAACTGCGCAGTGGTGAGTATACAAGAGCGCAGTGTTGAGTATACAAGTGCGTAGTGGTGAGTATACAAGTGCGCAGTGGTGAGTATACAAGTGTGCAGTGGTGAGTATACAAGTGCGCAGTGGTGAGTATACAAGTGCGCAGTGGTGAGTATACAAGTGCTCAGTGGTGAGTATACAAGTGCGCAGTGGTGAGTACACAAGTGCGCAGCGGTGAGTATACATGTGTGCAGTGGTGAGTATACAAGTGCGTAGTGGTAAGTATACAAGTGCGCAGTGGTGAGTATACAAGAGCGCAGTGGTGAGTATACAAGTGCGCAGTGGTGAGTATACAAGTACTCAGTGGTGAGTATACAAGTGCGTAGTGGTGAGTATACCAGTGCGCAGTGGTGATTATACAAGTTTGCAGTGGTGAGTATACAAGTGCGCAGGGGTGAGTATACAAGTGCGCAGTGGTGAGTGTACAAGTGCGCAGTTGTGAGTATACAAGTGCGCAGTGGTGAGTATACAAGTGCGTAGTGGTGAGTATACAAGTGTGCAGTGGTGAGTATACAAGTGCGCAGTGGTGAGTATACGAGTGCGCAGTGGTGAGTATACAAGTGCGTAGTGGTGAGTATACAATTGCTCAGTGGTGAGTATACAAGTGCGCTGTGGTGAGTATACAAGCACTCAATGGTGAGTATACGAGTGCGCAGTGGTGAGTATACAAGTGCGCAGTGGTGAGAATACGAGTGCGCAGTGGTGAGTATACAAGTGCGCAGTTGTAAGTATAAAAGTGCGCAGTGGTGAGTATACAACTGCGCAGTGGTGAGTATACAAGAGCGCAGTGTTGAGTATACAAGTGCGTAGTGGTGAGTATACAAGTGCACGGTTTGAGGTATCAAATATTTAAATTTATCCTATTTCGCGTTAACTTATGCACGTTAATTTCAACAACGTTCGGCGTTTGTAATGTCATTTTATCTTTATACGGCATTGCTACCCTATCTAATGACAAGTATTCAATTACACGGTTATATACGTAAAGCTAATCGGCTTGCGAGATATATACATTATTCATTAACACAACTGAACACTTTAGTAAACACTGCGTTTAAAATTAGCCTGGAGATCGGCTCGATCGAAATTTGATCTTCTGTTCATACGTAATCTCGATAATTTTAGAATCTTAATGGAGTCTGTAGACTAAACACTATAATTTTCACGATCTCCGAATTCTGGTAGGATACTACAGTCAAAATTTGACAGGTTGCCTTAACTCCAGCCGGGAGCTAACATCAGACTGCCTTTCATATCTTAAATCATTTTTTGAAACATAATGTTTTGAATTCAGCCTAGGAGACGAGAGAGGGCATCTAACATCGCTGATTTTTTTTATCTAGAGATTTTTTAGTACCATTCATAACAACCTTTTTTAAGACATCTTGTTTTGCCAGTAAGAGCTAAATTACAACTCTATTTTAATTGCACTGGTCTCAAAAACACAATCGACAATCTCCCTAAATAGCAACATATTCCTATAGATTCATCGCGTCTTTGTGGGCAATAACCGGATCATTAGTGCAGCGCTCGTTTTACTTTGGACCTGAATTCTCTGTGTATGTAGTTCCTTCTGCTTGATTCTTAAAAGCAAAATCTGTTACCTACGAAGAAGAAATAAAAAAATATTGGGGTAAAGGACCATGTATTCATTCAAACAGAATGAAAAGGAAAGAATAAATACCTCTTCGGATACACTTACATTGAAAAATTGCTGTGAAGATGTGTTTTTTTTTATCCCTCGGGGAAAATTCTTTAAAATCGGCTGTTTGATCTCGTATATTTTTCGTTTGCTTGTTTTTTTTTTTTTTCCATTAGCTACATCGTTTTATGGTCTCAACACCGGAGGACAAACTTTTAGTTTTTTCCTTTGACATCACATGAATACTCTAATACCTATTCTCTATCTAAACTAAGTAAATATTAAAAACAAAGCAAGGAGAATCTGATGCTAGGGGAACTTTAAGTTGCGGGATGGTTAAAACCCGTTGGCAACTGGCCATTTATTCAGATGAAGAAAAAAAGATAACAAAAAGCGCGCGAAAAGTAGAGAAAGAGATAGTGAATGCAAAGCTTTTCGCGTGAAAATACCCGAAGTATTGACATATCACAAAGCTCTCCTTTTCGGACGATCAGTCACTAAGTGATTCCACTAAAAGATGCCGAAAATTGCACTAATCTATCCCCTAATGGTTTCCGCTTTGCAACACAAAACTGTGATGGCGTTTGAATATTTATAGTTTATTTTCTACGAGCAATGCTAGAAGGGAGTCCATTCATGGAAGAAAGAGGGGGAGCTGCAATAATATATTAAGTCACGGGCTATTATATTATCTATCGGCAAAAAAAATGCTCGTACTTTTTGTTAGAGCAGTCATTTGATATATAACAACATAAGTGTCACCTTACAGTTCCAAAACAAATACAATTCATGTATTCACTAGGCTTGATTTCCATCTCGTCTCTGTGAGCCCGCAGTACGTGGCTCCCATCATTAGTGGGGCCGATGCGAGGCCTAGCGACGGCTGGGAATATAGCCTATGTATTCACAAACAATTCATGTCTCACCTGTTATGTAAAATAAAATACACAAAATATATGAGACTTTCCTTTCATTCCTTATCTCATCCGTAAAAAAAATTGTCTAGGATAAGACCACTGTTCTCTGGAACAAACTAAATTATCTTTTATGTACAAATTGACAAGGTTTTTATCTTTCAAATCATAATCACTTTGTATAAACACTGTTATTAAGGATAATAATAATGATATTCAATCGCGTTATTCTTGGCACAAAAATCGCTATTTTAAACAATCTGTAACGTAATAAAATGATCGCGTCTGTGGCTATCCTATACCTTTATTTACGCCCTTTCCCGCCGTTATAAAACCGCCGATTTATCAAACACACCATCGACATTACAATAAAACCTAACCCTCGGACCAAGTATTCACTGCTAAAAGCATTTTCCAAAGATCGAAAAGACTGATTCCGTTCGGTACAATTGCTTTTTCTAGTTCTTCGCACGTAGCATGTCTTCGCCCGCGTTTCACCATTACCAACTGAGCCCTCACGTATTCCTCTTCGTCGCTTGTAAACCCCAAATTTGAGCACTCATTTGTGTTGATTGTTGCGCTGTTTTTTCGCGAGCCGCTAGCAATATTGTAAACATTGTGCTGCGAGTTTAAAGAGCGCGGTAAGGAGTTGTTTTTTGATTCATTTGACTGAGACGTTTCACTACCACCATCTGTGCTTCTGCCGTGTAATTCGCTGTTTATAGTTTGACCTGCAGCGCACATAGTTCCTCTTCCACTTTCTTTAGGAGACCGGAACCTCGACAAACGAAAGTTAATTTTGAGTGCGTTTTTGGCGTTCTCACGGATGCCTGCTGATTCGATCGACCTTTTGGCGACTGTTTCGTTTGCACCTACTAAAATCTTATCAGACATTGCGCTTTTGTCGAACTCTTCGCCGTTGCAGACTCCTCTTATCGCTATAGAATCAGCAATTTTACCCTCTATGCTGTTATCAAACGATGCAGAGGTTTTTCCACTGCTCTCGGAAAACACACAGTCGGTAGAATTCGATTGATAGTGGTCTAAAAGACTCGGCGTTTGCAAAGATCCTGTGTTGTGAGCAAGCCTCCTAGATTTTCCTTTTCCACGTCCCTTGCCTTTTCTCCCTTCTTGTATTGGCTCTATCGGTGGAAGGCGGGCGGGAAAGCAGGAAGGGAGACTGTGAGGTAGCTCGTGATAGCTTTCACTGCTCGTTCGTATCGGTGGTAGCACCATAACCGGGGACTGCGTCATTGAAACAAGAGGCAATGAAGCGAACGGACTAATGCATGGAGATTCTCCACTCTGAGAGTTTCTAGGACTACGTTGTCTTGGCGCTTTAGGCGGGATTTCAGGGACTGATAAAGTCCGCGGTTTAATGCCGTACGAAAAACTCAATCCACTCGATTCATCTGATTCTTTATCCTCCAGAGAACTGCACGGTGCGCGTAAAATACTCTCACACTTTGCACTTGGACGTCTTTCACTTAATCTTCCCTTTGCTTCTAATTTGTCCAGGCCGTAGAATATATTCGAGAAAAGCATTTCACTTGAAGTTATAGAACACGTCAATTATCAAATTCAGAGTTCAATGATCCTAAAAGCAAACGTTTTCACGCCCTTGTAATGTCCAAGTCGCAGTTGTTTACAAATTCAAAGGCCTATCGAATAGCTATAAATCATTCTCTTTGTCGTTTCATCTAGTTGGAGCGTCGGAAACCCCTCTTCAACCTTCAACTAGCATTAACGTTTTCGAATGATTACTTTGTGATGACGCTTTCTATAACCAACTCGAACTCGAATTCTCCGAAATGATTACCAAAGCATTTGCTGTAAGCAGTGCTTACCAATAATTTAACGTTAGTGTCCGAGAGACGTAATCAATGTTGTTTCTGCTAAAACTTATTACAGCCCCTTTTAACATGCGAGAGAGACGGAAGTTCCATTTACAGCGAATAGCGCGACGTTTAAAAAGGCCATGTTCATGAATATTTAGAGATCGTATCTAAACACATCGCAGATGGCTTCGCAGTAATAATTCCGTTAGAATAAAAAACCCTTTAGTGTAATACAAAGCCTTACAACTTTTTTTTACCGTTAGAACAAAAATATTAAAAATCTGTATTTGGTTCCTTTTATTATAAGTTCAATCCAGTAACCTCAAGAAATTTTTGTGACAAACATACACTTACACAGCAAAGTTCCATAAATATTTTACGACTAGTAACGACAAGAAAAAGCGTAAACGTTTCATATTTGCCTCTATTTTTGTTCAATTTAAAACATAGTAAACAATGTAAAACTCGTTAAAAGAAAGAATGATAGACAGTTTGTCAAAGAAACGATTCTGTTTTAGAGCTTTTACTTGGCACTTGGCGGACTGGATATCTCGATATTGCGCCAGTAGCCTTTAGTCTTCGCCTTGCGCAGAATATCTGCCGAGTATAAATTAGTGTTAGCCATTGTACGAGCAGGCGCTAGAAGTATACTCAATACTCAAGTTAACACTTTGCACAGTAGCGCAATATCGCATTTTATTTTGTTCAGGCAAAGAGCGGATACTATCAAACGCAAATCTCAGAGGGCTTGTCTTGCAAAGCATCATGGGGAGCTGTGCTTCACGACAAGGAAGTGAACTCTCAGTGGATAGCAACACACGTCATGTCAACATTTGTCTTGGTCTATGAGATAATTGGAGTGGAGTAAAAGAATGCCTTTGGTAAAAGAAAACGAGTGTTCCTGGACACCATTAAAAATGGCTTCCACAAAAGAAGGGCAAATCTAAAAGTTTCAATTCATCATTCAAATTCATCGAATATATTAATTATTCATGAACAGCGTTCAGCGATTAAAATAGTCTAGACTATTTAAGACTTTCTCGTTTAGAGTTCACGCTTGCGGGACTACCCAGGGGCTCGTCTCTCAAAACTCCCGAGAATTCTCGGGCCCGAAAACGATTTATTTCTTTAATTTGAAAAGCTGGCTAATCCTATAAAATTTATGGTATCTAAATGTGTTGAAATACCGTCAAACATCGTATTTTACCACAAAGATTCATGTGAAGGATGATTCTTTTTATAGATTTTGACTTTACCCGAACTTCTCGCCCCCGAAATTCACATGGCTTAAATATTAAGAAAGTTCTCGTGGCCTCGCAGTCACCCGAGACTTTTCGGGTAACATTTTGGCTTCAGCAAAACTTCAAAAATAGCCCTATTGAGCGTAATCATTTGGAATACGAGCCAAAGGAAGTTCAAACTGTTCTAAAACATGAAAGCGGTTCTGCAAAAGGAAAACATGCGAAATTTTTAGCAAAAAAGCAAAATAAAATTTTCGGGCCCGAGAATTCTCGGGAGTTTCGAGAAACGGGCGCCAGGAATCCTTAAGTGTTCAAAATATCGTACACTATCCGAAAGACAGGTACTCCCACCCTAAGAAACCGTTTACCCGGTGTTGGTGGAATTGAATCTCGCACACGGTTATCTTGTTTTGTTCTGTCCGCAATAGCACCTGTATAAATCAAGTCAAGCTCCATGAGTGATCGTACGAATTTGTTGGAAGTGCGTCTATTTCTATAAACACCTATATCAGTAAAAAAAAAAAAAAAAAAACGCTAGATGTGGTATCCTGAAGAACCTATTGTGGACCCGTATTTCAAATAAGGTTGAACTCGATCTAGCATTGAAGCTTTGACTCTAGCGATGTCTCTGAGACAAGGATATAACTTCTATGAAAGAGCTAGAAGGCATTCACAGAGGCGAGGAACCCCGAAGGCCGCACAAATTACTATTGAAAACAACAAACCCGAAGATTAAAGAAACTTAAAGAAATTCTTCACTTGAACTTCAGTTGAACGAGTTGGTGGCAAGGGACATTTAGATGTCCTCTTAATTCATTGCAAACGCATCGTGAAAAGAAGTAAAAGTACAAAATTGGCAGAGAGAAAATGGCTTTATGCTGCGATTGCGTTTATTTTTCCACCAGGCACACCTTTTAAAGATCGTTGCTGTGACAGGAAACATACCTTCTAAGGAAAATCTGTAGACCATCGCATCCCATTACCGACTCTTTCCCCGCACAATCTCCCACACTACTCAAACAAACAGGATTTTACTTAGAAAACCGTTACTGCGCCAGAACATATAACTTGTTAAAAGGTTCTTACTCATACGAACACGACTCTACTGAGCGCATCGTATAACCGCGTCAGTACTTATAACTTGTTAAAAGGTTCTTACTCATACAAACACGACTCTACTGAGCGCATCGTATAACCGCGTCAGTACTTATAACTTGTTAAAAGGTTCCTACTCATACGAACACGACTCTACGAGCGCATCGTATAACCGCGTCAGTACTTATAACTTGTTAAAAGGTTCTTACTCATACAAACACGACTCTACTGAGCGCATCGTATAACCGCGTCAGTACTTATAACTTGTTAAAAGGTTCCTACTCATACGAACACGACTCTACGAGCGCATCGTATAACCGCGCCAGTACTTATAACTTGTTAAAAGGTTCTTACTCATACAAACACGACTCTACTGAGCGCACCGTAACCGAGACAGTACATATACCGTGTTATAGGATTCTTACTCATACGGACACGACTCTACTGAGCGCACCGTAACCGCGACTGTACTTATGTAATAATGGGGGATTTCTCCGGGATCGTTTACCAGGTAGCCTGCGTGCAGCCGGAAATAGTTCCATTATAGCTATTTCTGGCTGCACGCAGGCAATTACCAGGTAGCTTCTGTTTCTTCACCAACAACTTTATTGTAAAAGCAACCACGCTTAGCGAGCAGGGAGGCATTCGATCTCGTTCTAGGAGACAACGATCAGACGATTCTCAGAAGGTGAGGCTGATAGAAGGGAATCCTTACTAGGCCTCTTCCTTGACTAAGGATTGTCTTCACGAAGCCAACAGAACTTACTCGGTAGCCTCCGCAGCAAGCTGTCGTTATTACAAGTACAATAAATTTTACAGTAAACAATTACTAACCTATTTATACTGACTAATTAATAATTTGGTACTAACTGGTTTGACTTCTCTAAGAGAGGTGATGCAAGAATTGCAAATAAATGTTGATCTTAGGGAACAGAACAATTTCACAATTGAGGATAACTATAGTAAGAATCCGTCGATGTTAGAATAATAGTTAATGGACTAGAAACAATAATCATATAAAATACTATAGAATAATGAGGCTGAGGAATACGTTTGGCTTGTTGGAAATATCTGGAATAAGATGTTTATCTTGAGTAAACGGTAAACTGGTTTTGGAGTAAGTAACACTGCGCATGACCTGTATGACTAGCCTCTGACTAGCAGGTGCATACTTAGTATTCAGATGAACAGTGAAAAGGTGACGAAGGTCAATATTGAAAACAGGTGCGAACCATCGTAGCACTTTCTAGAACACATATTTATGAAATATTGGCGAATAGTCTCATAACACTTATACCGTTTTACAGGGTTCTTATACTCTACTAACAGGAATCTACTGAGCGCACCGTAACCGCGCTAGTACATGTTATAGGGTTCCTACTCATACGAACACGACTCTACTGAGCCCACCGTAACCCCGCCAGTACTTTATACCGTGTTATAGGGTTCTTAAGAAGATCGTTTGCGATCTTGAAAACCGCGCAAGGATACGTTTGAATTTAACTCAAGATTCCGGGCTTGGAACAAAAACAAAAAATCTTACATTGCGATGGCTGCATTCTTCGTCATGATTATGCCGAATCTTGTTTCTAAAATACCTCGATGGGAGGAGGTGGTCACATGATCGCTGGCGGCCAATCTTTAGGGGCTTCTGCTTTGTGATGTCAATCTCTTGTGATTAGTTCAAGTATTAGTTCGAGTATCTAGACCCGTGTAATCTGTAACTGTTGAGCTCCGCACCGATGAGATGGAGGGGGGGGGGGGGGGGGCAGGGGCGTGTCTAGAGAAAAACGCAGGTGGGGTCCAGATTAGTAATTCACTGACCATACGGATCAATCAAGAGTAAAAATCAGCATCCGATAGCTTTAGTAATAGGCCACTAGATCCATCTAGAAACTTAATTGTAATTGTTCATTATGACGTGTAAATCTAATGAGCGCACGCACACACACTCTTGTAACAACATGGAATTAGAACAGTAAAGTCAGTTTTTAAACTAAAGTGTCTTATAGTACTACACCCCTTTTTACGATACCCCCTCCACCATGGACACACGCCTGGGGCATTGAAGGAACGGCCTTGGTTTTCTCAGTTGAGTGATGAAGGTAGCTAGGCAAGTAATGTATAGCACAACAGTTGCTCCGAAGTAAAATGTGGAGGGCGAAAGCGCGCTGGTGTTTAGGTCCCGGGGTGCTTTGCGCCGGGGTGCCACCCGGATTTACCGAAAAACGAGGAAAGTTAACAAAAATTGCAAAGCGTATGCAAGCAGCCTCCGACACACCGAAGCCTCGCTTTCAAGCTCTAGTTCCAATACTGAATACTGAAACCGGCCAATTTTGATAGCAACTGTAAAAGCAAAAAGGCGACCTGTACTAAGAAATCAAGTGACTTTTGGAAAATTGAAGCCCAAATAAACACGCTGCGCCCGCCACACCAGAGAGGGACGAAATAATAGAAACTCACAATAAAAATAAGCCCTTTATTTCTCACAAAGAGACTTTCGGACTGATTCGTAAGCGCTTTTTGTTCTTGTTAAAAGCCAAATCATGCGCGAGATTGCCACCCAAAAATAAGTCACGCGAATTCTTACTTTAAGTCTCCTATTACTTGTTAAAACCCATTTATTATATTGTCACCCTAAGCCGCGATTGGCAATAATAATAAAACTTGTGACGGGCGTAGCTCGACTGAAAAGGATGCGAAGGTCAAGAGAGGGAGGGACGGGGGGAGGGAGGTAGGGGATGTATCACCCATAAATGTCATAACAACCATAAATGTAATAACACATCGCCCATAAATGTAATAAACAGTCAACCATAAATGTAAGAACACGTCGCCCATAAATGTTATAAACCACGTCAACCATAAATGTAATAACACATCGCCCATAAATGTTACAACTTATAATTTCGACTCGTAGAAACATTAGGTAACCAAACTTCTCAGATGTCATGTTGGTGTCAAGGGGGTGCAACGATATGTCAACTCAGAATGACGTCATCGATGACGTCACTAAAAACGGCAATACTCTTATCTCATCCTAGAAACATCATAAGGCGGTCTAACTTGGCAGATGTCATGTAGGTGTCAAGGGGGGTGCAACGATATGTCAACTGAGCATGACGTCTACGATGACGTCACTAAAAACGGTAATACTCTTATCTCATCCTAGAAACATCATAAGGCGGATTCAAGATCGGCGGATTCAAGAACGTCGTCTGGTTTGGGATCGTTTGGGATTAGCGCGTAGTCAATCAAGGCCTGACCTTGGGGTGATCGAGACCAGCCGTCGCATCCAGTATGAATGGAAATCAATGGGAAATGGGTTTCCAAGGAAAATCGAACTGCGTTTAGCGGGCTCTGCAGATAACATATCCCAATTCTATGGTTTATGCGCGATTGTGTTAAAGTGTTTCACCTCGGCTTTGTTGTGCATTAATTCCAGAAAGAATGCACATTCCATCATTATTTCATAGTTCTAATCATAATCCTTATTATTTTCAAAGGAAATAAAACGGTCATTTTTTTCCCGTACACACTATGCAGTCAAATGATTCACAGCGTCATTCGTGCAGCTCTCGTTGATTGATCTCTCGGTCTAAACAATGAATCGAATACCAAGTTTGCAGGAAAGAACCGTAAAATTTCGGCAGAAAAAGAACTTGATGACAGCAGATATAGGAGAGCCTTTGAAATCTTTGAGCAAGGAGAAGTGAGACCTCTCATAGTCCTGCTGGATCACTCTCTTGCCGTAGTTTTCGATCGCGATTCACGACTTGGAAGTCGCAGTAATTGGGATTCGGGCACGATAAAATACGGGCCTAGAATTTTGGTTTATCTCGTAAACTGTCAAACTATTTTGTTGACGTTTTCTATTTAGTATTGCGAGAACAATGCTGTTTTAATTAGCTGATAGCGCCTGTATTATTACCGACGATAAAGCCGGAAGTATCAACCGATTAGTTGAATTGTGGTTTATTGTGAAATACATTTCGGGCGATAAGGGCCACCATTAGCGTGAGACTAGCAGAATTGGAAAAAGTCTTAAAAATCCTCTAAAGGATAGCAGTTGGTAAAAATTGTATACCATAAAAGATAGTTCGATCGCCCTGATTACTTTTCTGGAGAGTCCCCCACGGGCTGCCCGCGATTGACTGATATGATTGAATTATATGCATAATGTTGCACACCCCCTTCACACCTAAATGACATCTGTCAAGTTAGAGCGCCTAATGATGTTTCTATGATGAGATATTAGTATTGCCGTTTTCAATGACGTCATCGATGACGTCATGCTGAGTTGACATATCGTTGCACCCCCCTTGACACCTACTTCGCATCTGCCAAGTTAGACCGCGTAATGATGTTTCTATAATGAACTATGAGTATTGCCGTTTTTATTGACGTCATCGATGACATCATGCCGGGGCACCATATCGTTGCACCCCCCTTGACACCTACATCTGCCAAGTTAGACCGCCTTATGATGTTTCTATGATTAGATATGGGTATTGCCGCTTTTAGTAACGTCATCGTTGATGTCATGCTCAGTTGACATATCGTTGCACCCCCCTTGACACCTACATGACATCTGCCAAGTTAGACCACCTTATGATGTTTCTATGATGAGATATGAGTATTGCCGTTTTTAGTAACGTCATCGTTGATGTCATGCCCAGTTGACATATCGTTGCACCCCCCTTGACACCTACAAGACATCTGCCAATTTTGGTTGTGTAATGTTGTTTCTACGAGTCAAAATTATAAGTTATAACATTTATGGGCGACGTATTATTACATTTATGGTTAACGTGGTTTATAACATTTATGGTCGACGTGTTCTTACATTTATGGTTGACTGTTTATTACATTTATGGGCGATGTGTTATTATATTTATGGTTAACGTGGTTTATAACATTTATGGTCGACGTGTTCTTACATTTATGGTTGACTGTTTATTACATTTATGGGCGATGTGTTATTATATTTATGGTTAACGTGGTTTATAACATTTATGGTCGACGTGTTCTTACATTTAAGGTTGACTGTTTATTACATTTATGGGCGATGTGTTATTACATTTATGGTTAACGTGGTTTATAACATTTATGGGCGATGTGTTCTTACATTTATGGTTGACTGTTTTACATTTATGGGCGATGTGTTATTATATTTATGGTTGTTATAACATTTATGGGCGATGTGGTATTATATTTATGGTTGTTATAACATTTATGGGCGATGTGTTATTATATTTATGGTTGTTATAACATTTATGGGCTAAGTGTTATTATATTTATGGTTGTTATAACATTTATGGGCGATACAGGGGAAAATCGTAGGTTTTGGTAGCGGTCGATTGGTCCAACCAAGTTCGAGTTCCGTCATATAGGCTGCGCGAGGCTGGGACAAGGTAAAAAAAAATCCTGAGGGAGGGGAGAGAGGAGGGGGAACCGCCGCTTTAAAGAAGAGGATTCTGGATGCAGGGTTCTAGATGTGTGTTTTCTCATGAAATAGAGGCGATGTTGCTTCAGTCTATGATTTTATTATTCACTTTCAGCCAAACCAAGTAAAATAAATATCTAAAAATAAAATTAAAAAATGACTCGACATGACTCCACAGAATATTAGGTGATTTGTAGGACAAAGATTCCACTCCAACATCGTAAGATTACTTGGGCAGTTCATATTAGTGAGACTTCGAGCAAAAACGGGGGGCTTACACAATAGCATATCATTAGTGTAAGCGAGGAGAAGGAAGGGAGCTTTGTTCGTATTAGCGAGGTTAAGATACCGACAAGTATATATCAATAATATTCAGCCCTCAAAAATGTTTTTACTGCTAAGGTTTACATTTACCTGACGCGATATTTACGGAAGTGCTAGATGATAAAAAGGTGCTCTCGAATATTTACAAAACCCTCTTGTTTTTGTCTTGTTTTGTTTTCCCCTTTTCCTTGTTCCGTGCCTCACGATTAATGCAACGAGTCGGTATTTTCGATAACATTCGAATAGCGACGACGGTAAAACAAGAAATAATCCCTACGTTCCGTAAAGAAAATTTTTCATTTCCTGGTGCGTCATGGATTAAAAGGGTTTTAACTTTTTAAAGAAATTGAACATCCTGCTGAAGACAGGCGAAGAGATTTGACACATAACAAATATCATGCACTGGTCAATTCACACCTTGAAAAAGCTATTATAGACGAGGTAGGGAACAAAACAAATATTGACAACTACAAAAAAGTATTAGGTAAAAGAAACTGAAGAGGGTCTAACCGGAAAAAAAAATGCTAATGACAATTGGTAGAGAGAAATTCCTTATCTCGATAATTGACATCGCAGAATTAAATGCGCGCACAGATCCATTAGCAAGTGATCAAGAAATGACGTCATGACTACTTGTGACGTCATTGTGAAATGGAATGACGTCACTGGCGACTTTTTTTATTATTTTTACGTTGTGAAGGGTGTCTGGAATGGTGGCTGTACTGAGTGTATGCTTCAGATAATTGAGGTCATCATTCGACTTAGCCATTAAGGAAATTTGGCATTTTGTTACATCATTACCTAACATTCGTTGCACGTAAACGATGGCAGAAAGTCTTCATCAGAAAGCTAGGTCTTCCCTCCTTAAAACAATCAGGAAATCAACATTAGCTTCCACCGTTTCACAAGTTCAACTTGCATTTTAAGAAAAACTTAAAAAGTCTCACTATGGTAGCGATAGAGATACGAGTAATTTGAAGTGAGGTCCCGTCGCCGGCGCGGAATAGAATAGCCATTACAGCGGAACTTTCTCCGGTGTTTTTTCCTTCAAAAAAAAAACAAACATTAAAACCACCTTTGTATCGTTATCTACGCTATCTACTCAGATAAACCTTTCTGGTAATAAACTCGTAATTTAGCAGAAGATCGTCTTTTCCCCCATTTTAATTTTTTTTTCTTAACTTTTCTCGATGCTTTAGTTTTTCTCTCTTCTTTTTTTCCATCCTACTGATTTGAGTCAAAGAGAAAAAAAACATGGACATCTCGATCTCGAAACGTTTACTTGCCTTAGCCTCATGCAACCAGCGCGAACAGTTGGACAAAGAAGTCGTACATTCCGAGTAAAGCTAGATTTAACGATGTTATAGATATTATAACTTAATAAATGTAGATATTTATTATACTTGTCAATAAGAATATTGTAAAGAAAAGCGCGATGATACAAACGTGACTTTTCCATCTCTGAGAAACAATAAAATAACGCACTTGTTTGAGTTCAATTACGTTCCGCATTCGTGAAAAAATGTGCGCTCGTGACGCGAATGACGAGGGTGCATTCAGCATTGATCTGTGGAACCTTCCGAATAAAGCCAAAAGGAAAATAAACATTTTAGTCATTGTGCGATTAGATGTTAGCTTAAATTGACGGTAATATGCCTTTCCTGCCGAATGCCGACATGTCTATAGTATTGTGAAACCTGAAAAATAAACCCCAAAAAAAAAATGACTGACAAAAGCACAGTTAACTAGCACTTTCTAGATTGAAAACAAAGATAGCGAACTCATAGATGAATTGATTTATTGCCTTTGAAAAAAATGAAATCCTCAAAAGGATTCTACCGTACCCAAATGCACTGTAAATGTTTCTGTTTTAATTTTAATTGATCGTAGTACAACAATAAATCAATAGTAATAAAATGAGTGAGATAAAAAGTAAGATACGATGGTGAAAAAGTGACTTTAAGGACAAATCACTATGCGCATACGAAAACCAAGCTATTGATGATTTACAAAACACAACAACGCGATAAGAGCAAAAACCAACTAACATCGGCATAACCAACTAGCAAAGCTAGCCTAACTGGTTCGAGAATCTAATAAAATAAAAACATAACTTCGTTGTGTTAAAAGTGAAATCCAAGCTTATCTTCTTAACACTAACCCTCTTGGAAAATAAATGCTTTAGGAATATTCAATTCAAAAGGAATGGTGTTTCACTTGGCTTGTAATTTCCGCTCGCTGACTACTTAACGATAACTGCATACATTCAAAAAACGCGACAAGCAAAGTATGTGATTTGTTTACGATGTGACATTGACGGCACGCGAGCGACACGGTATGTCACCATCGGAGAAGGCGTTGCTATAATGAACGTTAATAATCCGGTACATTGGCAAAAGAGGGTTGATAAGAGAAGCTTGCAAGGAGCTCTGTCAGGCCTGTCACGGATTCTACGTGATATGGGATACGCCGTTAAGCCTCAAGCTCTGGATGCGACTTGGCGAAGTATCAGACTAAAAAACTAGAACGCGAAAGCATTAGAGCTTCCGTCACTCCTGAGGTTGTCTCAGCGAACAGCTTTTTCGGACCGTTGTTTCGATTACAAGGTACGTATTCATATGCCATTTATAACCATTACTAGGGACCATTATCTTCGATTCACGCTGAGGTATTAGATATAATATCACTTCGTAAGTTTACAAGGAAGACATAGAAGGGCTTTAATTCGCGGTTATCAAATGAGGTCTCCTCTAAACTCTTGGCAACAACACGAAAAGGAATACAGATCGCTCGGGCAAGGCTTGTTGCCTGAGTATGATAAACAAAGAAGGTGCGAAAGTCAAAAAAGGTATGGTTTGATTATGTTAATCAAAAAGGTTTGTAATAACCAAAAATCAAACAAACGGCTAGTTATACTTTTAGACTCGATTTTCGTTATTTCTTCTTGCGAATAAAACAGTGGTATAACTGAGTTAATGGAGAGTAAGTTATCGCCCGCCGACGTGTGGTGTATACTTGTTTCAAGTTAATCAAAATGATTGATGCAATTGTGCTGTTACACAAAAACTCGCTAGTGAATGGTGAAAATGCTGAATGAAGTTTTTAAGATGATTTAAAAGCTTCAGCAAGAGAAACATTTATGCTTATAAAGAGCAAGTTTTTGAACGCAAAAAAGCAACTTTGATTAAAAGCTGTAATGCATTTTCCTTTTTTTTAGTATATGATGAATGGTATTTCTGGTAAACACCACATATGAGGTTGATAAAAAAATTCGCATGCGATCGGATAAAGGCAAAAAATTAAATTAGCAGAGAGGCAATGCAGGTCGCCGCCTTCAAACGCGCATTTTGCTCATCGCTCGCTCCAGGTCATATCCTTATTAGATGGGAACTGCTTTCCTTGACAACATTTTTATATTTTCTAAACTGGTTGGTGTTTTATTGTAAGCTTAGAATCCCATCTTGTTTATACTAATCGAGGAAACCAGTGCGAGAAATCTGACGGCGATAAACTAACTAAAACGCGAAAAAGACGCAAATTCAGCTTATAGTTTTAACTTCTGGCCTTAGTGATTTCGAATGTCAAAATGCTTTTTTTCTTATCAAATGTGTAGTAACAAACTGTAGACAATACAAAAACAATCCCACAAAAAGGTTCTTATACGAAAAAATGTCAAGCAACGAATGGGAAGTAACGGTGCTAGTTAAATAATAAACGGTTCCATTAATGAGTGTAAGCTCCAATCAACATCATCAGTGTATAGAAAATAGAGATAAAACCGATAAATTCGCATGTCATATTAAGAAATATTGTTTCCGAGTGAATAGCATCTGTTTTGCTTTCGTTCTTTGATTTTCACCGAGCCCCGAGTGTACTGAATACGCAGTAAGGGATTTAGCAGCATGAGACATTTTGAAACAAAAATAAGTATAAAAATTTAATTAAATGATTTTTTTTTCTACGTGTAGGCAATTTCCACGAAAACCAACAGACTAATGCGATAGCCGTGGGGCAAGATTTATATTTACAACAATTAAATATATTTTGCGAAAGTAAACAAGCAAGCGTCGTTACACTTCGTATGTGACGCAAGTAAGGTAAATTACCAGATGCCTATCATATACGTCAGCAGTGTTTTTAAGACCTTAAAAAGCTCAACCAGTTTCTAGGGTTTCTGGGTAATGTTCAAAATGGCGTATAGCCCCCCCCGGATGGACAAAAGCCTGTAAAAAATACGTTTTAGGGGTTACTGGGTAAATTTCAAGTCTACGTCAAACTGACGACGAACAACCCAATCGAGTACCCAGAACAGCCTGGGAACAAGCTTGATGAAAACAATACAATGTCAATCAGCATATACCTAGGCAGTCAAGTAATGTTAATACAACACCAATAATAAGATTATCAGCAATTAAAATTTATTCAGAAAAAAAATATATACCCTTCGTTTTTAGGGGACTATTTGATGCCTTTAAGAAAAGAAATTCTAGGTGCAGCGTAAACGTAGCGTGCAAACCAAAAAATCCTTGTTACATATGTCTACGTATTATATCGGCTGATTGCCTGGGAAATCCTCACAATGTCACGTGGCAGCTTTGAAGGCTATTCAAAGGATTTTGACGGAGCTGATTCTCAATCCCTCTAATTTTGCAAAAATGTAGTTATGAATATAGTAGTTTTTGGAAAAAAGTGCTGCAAAATGTCGACGAAATGAGCATAGTAATTTCGACTAGCAAAACTAATGTTATGAAAAATAAAAAAATCATTTTCATGCATTTTTCTTTATTCCGTTTAGCGTTTAACGTCTAAAAATACACCGTTTTGCTGACGTCTCGAGCAAGAGACTTCGATGAAAAAGCTAATGCTCGAAATGACCGCGAAACAAATCTATGTCCCTGTTTCCACAGCGATTACGCAGATCACCTCTCGTCTGTAGGCTTTCTAATTGTAACATTGAGTTGTGATTCTATAATTCACTTTTTTTTCTACGTTTTATTAAGCCAGTCAAAGTCACTGGCCGGGACTAAATTATTCGCTGCAATCATCTGCCGCGGACTAGCGGGCGGAGATGTGGCATTGCACGTGTAAAGAAGATGTCGTCTAAAAGACAAAGAGACGATATGAGTATTTGCTGAGGCAAAGAAAAAATGATTATTTGCTGAGGCAAAGACGGAAGACATAAAAATGCTAGAAAATTGGAATTTTCTTAAGACTGGAATAACAACGAGCTAAGCTTTCATTTGTTCTATTAGAGCGTGAATTTTTTTTAGTTTATTTAGTACTAAAACACTGTAATGTCTTTGCTCTCTTTTGTTCTGGCTTGACTATTTCACTTTAACAATTAAATTTTGTTGCACGGGATTTTGAAAACCACTCTATTCAAAAACAAAGGTTGGCAAATATAATAAATAAAAATCTATAATAGATTTTTATATGTTTTACAATCTACTACTAATGTGTAAAGCCATCGCCCTCTTTGCAGTATGAATGAAGAATTATTGTGAATACGGCTTAGCGCAAAATGACACGACAGCCAAGGACGAAAACACACAATTCGTTATTTGGGTAATATAAGTATCCAATCAAGAATGGGTGCCCATGGCAAAAATATGGCGTTGCTGAATAAAATAAACATTTCTTAGTATAATCTTTTGCTAACCAGGCTATTGCTTAACTCGCCTATAAAATCGTTTCGACGTTGATGATTAAAATGTTTGGACATTTTAAATATTTTGTCTTCATTTTTGCGGTTTAAAATTGAAAATTAAATAAGAAGTAGCCGTGTAACTAATCAGTGGGCGTTTGAACCAACTGCTTTTTTTCATTTGATACAGAAAGTGAAAATTAGGGGGAAATCAGAATTATACTTCTTTTTATAGATGAAATTTTATTTCCACTTTTCAGACTGGGCTATTTTGAGCTGTCTGTGACTGTTGGGTTCAATATTTCTTGAAGCGCTTAGGCTATGGCCATCAAATTTGCAGACAATGATCACCAGCATTTTTAGAATCGCCATGCTCTTTTTTGGCTATTCTTTTATTCAAACATTTTTAACCAAGTGTTTTGTAAAAATTTCCGCCATCTTGGATCCGCTATCTTAGATTTTTATAAAAAAAATAAATGAATAAAAATAAAACTTGAATAAAACAGAAAAAAGGATTTGCATGCATGTATTAACGGCTCATAGTAATGGTAATATGTATAATATTTGCTTTTAAAGTGCCATCTAGTAAATCAAGTGGCATTTTCGGTTTTGAGAGAGCAAAATTTACCAACCCAAAATAAAATTCTTACACTGCTGTGAAACTTGTCACCTAAATAAACTAACAAAGATAAACCAGGCACATAAACCTGAGAAGCAGGACCAAAATATGGAAAAAATAACCAGTTAAAAGATTTTTGGGAACCTATATGTAATAAAATGCTAGGCAGGGTAACATGGAGCGTCACATCGACATATCAATGCTATCAAAATCTCCGCAGGGAAGGTCACGGAGTTTTAGTCTCTTAGCTACTATGGTTTAGAAGTAATAGCAGTTTTCCAAGAGTGGGGGGGGGGGGGGGGGGGGGGGCTGCCCAGTCTTAATAGGTTTAAAATAAAAATTATTAAAGAAATAGTTTGTTCGTTGCAATATTGATTGCAATATCTTAAATCGCTATAAATTATTAAGCTAAATAATTAAATTAATCAGCTTAAATTGCTTTAGCTTCTATTCTGTTATTAATGCGCTGTATGGAGTCATGTAGAAAGTTCATCTATTTGTTCGGATAGATTTGTCGATCGTGTATAACGCTGTGCTCTTAATTTCTTTTGTATTTACTATATTTACTAGAAAGGAGCTTCGAGGATCGATATCCATGAGAAAACCAATAACATCTGGGGGAAACGTATATAATCACAATTCAGAAAAAGCAATTTCCTAACTAGGGTTAGCCTATCAATTCGAAATGGGTCTGCTCTTTTGTCGCATTAGACTGTGGATTCAAAACAATTCAGTGGAAATGAGCAAATAGACGAGGATTTCATTTCTTTAATAAGACCATGGACGTCTTCCTAAAGGCAATTAACGACACCTTGAAGAATAAAGAAAGGCAACACTTTTCGCACATTACAACCTACATCGAATTCGCTACTTCGTATTGTTCCGTGTGGACAACTGTACTTTATATTGAACTGGCACTGTGAATGAGTTTTTTTATACTAGGTTATGTACCAGTTTTTCAACACTCGACGAATATGGCATAAAACGAGTTGCTCATATCATGCGCAGATGTGATTGTCACAATTTGGAAATTTATTTACTTCCAGTCCAGAAATTATAGAGATGGCCCACTTGCGGTGACAGTGAAAGAATTAGTTTGTTCAATATTGATTCCTTGAATCGCTTTAAAATGGGCGATACTAGTCACGCCTCCTTTCTAAAGGGCGGGAAACGGATAACAAGCCCGATAAAGGCATTTAAGTATAAAAAACAAATAAATAAAAAAATACATTTTACCATCTGTATCCGGCCCAAGATTGTTACTTTTTTCCATTTTCAGGCAATAATGGTATTTTTTAAGAGTAATGCTTTTTGTCATGAGTAAAGAAAACACCTTAAATCTTGATTGGCTCATCGTCTAGAGCTTTCATGTTTATCACAAGCCTGCCAGGCCTGTAGCCAGAATCAAAATTTTACTGAGGCAAAGCTAGCCACTGGATGATAAATCCAACAAAAGCAGGTGTTTTATCTCATACTTTTTAATTGTGAAAAATTAAACAGGGCCTGTTTTTGCACAAAGCCCGGATAACTCTTATCCACCGGTTAAATCCTTATCCAGCGGATAAAAGTTATTAAGAGTTGCGTGATTCGGTTGCGCATAGCCCGAATAAAAGTTATCCAGCGGTTAAAGTTATCGGATAAAATCTTATCCACCGAATAAATGTGAAGAAGGAACAAAATTTCAAATTTTTTTGTAGAATTCAGATTAATTTTAGACGCAGTAAAAGTTTAAACACATGTAAACGACGAATTTTACTGTTGGTAAATTTACAATGAACTACGGACTTACGTGCACAGTGCGGAACATTACCATTTTTGGTTATATTTGATAAACAATCTGATTAACCAATCAGAGATGAGTATTACTATGCCCAGTCTCACGCGGACACGCCTCAACTCAGAGTGGGAAAACAAAATGGCGGTTCCGTTGAATCGGGAAAATCATGTTGAACGCCGCTTTTTAACTCTCTGCTAGCAGTGATTTCTTCTTATCTGTTTAAGCAGGGATTTTACCGACTCAGTGCGTCATATATACCCTATTTGTGTTGTTTCTCATCGGCAACAGACCTCATTTGCAGGGTTATTTTTACGACTTCACCGAATCGTACTGTAATGAACGCGGAAGGGTAAGCCACTGCTAGCAGGCTATAACATTGATCACCAATTATCTAGTTGTACGTTTCATCAAGTCATACAAATGCACAAAATTTCCCTGGATTTATCTTGCTTTCGCACTCGGAATGAAGACACTCCAAGAAAAGTTTTAGCTGGATATTGAAACTAAAATGAATCTTATACAGAATGGCAGCGAGTCTCATTAAAAAAAAATTAAGCTAAATCGTATACAGATTGGCCGCGAGTCACTGTTTATTGTATGCAATTTAAAGACACTACATGAAAGTACTGTTTAAATGTTTATATTTGATCCTGGAATAAATAGATTTGCTATGATCAGTAAATCTCAGGGATGGCAGTCATTATTCATTGCTGCATTACTTTGCTATTACTCGTTGTAAAAAAATTCCTTACCACAAATGCTCACATTATGGCTTTTTTTTTTATAAATGGATTATAGAGGGGGCACTTGTTTGAGGGGCTATGTAATGTGCTTATTCAATGAGGGGTGTATGTATACCTCAGTGTCAGAACCATCCCCAAAGGACTTCATTGTATCCAGCTCTGTTTTCATCATGATTCATTTTATTAAAAAAAAAGGAAGTTTTGTGACACAAATCGTGCTTAATACACAGGTTCTAACACCAAGTTAGAGCCATTGAGGGTGTATTTCATTGTGTGTGCAGACAAATGGAAAAAGGCATAAAGTGTAAACTAGGGTGAGGAAAAGGCATGGTAAGGGCAAAGGGGTGGTGACAAAGGGTATGTCTAATTGGGGGTGCTGACACAGGTTGTGAAGATGAAGTAAACTTGTACCATGTTTGATTACTAGGCTTGGAGATAATAGGAGAATGGGAGTATAGTCATACCCTGGGTACCAGAGGCTCCAAGCTTCACTAGAGCAGATATCATATGGAAAATATCTATGTGGTGATACTTCAGGCTTATTTTTTTCTCGCCAGTCTCTATTATATGCGCAAAGAGTCTTTTTTTATTAAAAAGGGAATTAAATTAATTTGATTTGATAGGCAAGTCTGAGTGTTGAAGCTCCCCTTTAAAACTATAGTGATATTAAGAATTTATATGTTAGGGGTATATAGGTTTGAGTAATTGTTTGGGAGGTAAGTTTCTATACTTGGTATATTTTATGTATAGAACTCAGGTTTGGGAATTTTTTTTTTTTTTTTTTTTTTTTTGGGGGGGGGGGGGCTAATTTGACAAAAAGTCCTTATCGCAAATGCTTATTTTAGCATATTATGCCCTTTTTACCCCTCTTGTACCAGGTTTGATTACTAGGCCTTGGAGATTCTAGGAGTATGATTGTGCAGTCATAGATATCGTACTGTATGGAAAATAAATATTTATATTTGGTGATACTTCAGGAGAATTTTTTTATCTCAGTGCCTATTGCACAGAGTTTTTTTTTATAAAAATGGAATAAAATTGATTTTATTTAATAAGCAAATCTGAGAGTTGAAGCTCCCTTATAGCAAGATTTTGTATGCTTGGGCTATAGAATTTAGGTTTGGTTATTTATTTGGGAGGTAAGTTTCTATGCTTGGTATATTTTATGTATAGAACTCAGGTTTGGGTATTTTTGAGGATGAGTAGGGGGGGCTAATTCATCAAAAAGTTCTTATCACAAATGCTTATTTTAACATAATATGCCCCTCTAGCATTAGATTTTAGAGGGGGCACTGGTTTGAGTGGCTATGTAATGCTCTTACTCAATGAGGGCTATTTTATGGTGTGTGCAGACAAATAGGAAAATGCATAATGTGTAAAATTAAAGGTTGAGAAATGCATGGTAAGGGGAGTGAGGTTGTGATGACTGAGGGCATGTCACATGTGGTGTGCTCACACAAGGTGCGAAGACAAGGAAGTAAAGTTGTACCGGGTTTTATGACTAGGGCCTTGGAGGTGAGGAGGATAGAGTTTTTTTTATAAAAAGGAATAAAAATAAATTAAATTTGATAAGCAAATTTTCCTTCTAAAACTGTTTTACGGGACTGGCAAGTTTCAAGCTTTTGTATGTTTTACGAATAGAACTCAGATTTGGGTTACTTTTTTGGGGGGAAGGGGGGGTATCTATTCTTGGTGGAGTTTTGGGTATAGAGTTCAGATGCAGGTATATTCTTAGGGGTGGCGTGGTTCCATTCTTTTGGGGGCATAAAATTTTCGTATCTGTCGGAACCAACAGTCATGTTTACAGCTAGAGTGCCCCCCCCCCCCCCCCTATGTTGTTGTGGTGGTCGCAGGGCAAGACATTTAGCTAAAGAATGATAAGAAGCGAACCCCCGAGAGACAAGGGTAGGGTAAAATGCTTTTCGGCTAAATGTTGACACAAATTTTCATACCTATTCTTCGGCGATTTTTCCCTGTTGTATAGACGTTGGGCCTTGACTCGCACTTTCGTCCTCACAATTCAACCTCCGCTCTTCTCAACTTTCACCATACCCTGTGGGCACTCGTTTCGGCTTGTGGTGAAAATTGCTTTAGTATGCCATGATCCTCATTTATCCTAGTTTAGTCCTTTCAAGGTCCTAAGCCGTAGAATTTGGTCCATCACACTCATATTTCTCTTTTTCTAAACGTAAACATTACGAAGAGAGTTCGATTTTACGGCAGTCTCCAATAAAAGCGCTCAATTTTAAAAGGTTTCCCAAACGATATTTTACTTTCGAGCACAGGAACTTATCAATCAAATATTAAACTTGGTATAGAGCAGGATATTTTGCTGTTTTGGTCGATTTTTGCGATGCGACGTCTCGCTAACAAAACAAATTCAAGTTTCAAACTCCGCGCGGCCATTTTGAATATTTGCATAATAAGTAGGTAAATCGATATAACCAAAAATAGTAATGTACGGCACTGGTGCAGCTTTGGTAGTACTGGAATCAAACTATATTGTCCGTTTTGTCGAGAAATGTGACTCCCAAAGACAGGAAGAAGATAAACACTATCCCCTGTGATCATTCCGTGATTTACATGCACTTTGCTTCGATGAACTGTTTGTTTTCTGGCACTTTTAGTAGCTTTTTCAACGGTCGCCATTTTGTATGAAGGAAAAACAGCATATTTACCATTGAAATGGGAAGCCATTTAGTGGTAATGATGGATGTTCAGCGGATAGTTATCCAGCCTTCTATCCACGCTTTGTGCAACGCTATTTTATCCCCCGGATAACTTTTCGCTGGATAGGGATTTTATCCGGCGGTTAGCGCCTATCCGGCGGATAACTTATCCAGTCTTTGTGCAACCGGCCCCAAAATTTTACCGCGGCAAGTGCCTGACTTGCCTCATGCTGGCTACGGCCCTGCCTGCTAGAACGCGGTGGGTCCCTAAATTAAGAGCCTTTAACTTATCCATGATTACTTGAGCAGACACCACACTGCTCTAGTAGTCACCTACTACCAGGGGGTTACACGAGGATACATCTTTTACGAAAACCGTCATATCACCGGCATACGGAGTACACTTTACATGTTTATCCCCGACGCATAGGCCTTTTATAACCTCGTATGATTATTGCTAGAATCTCCAAGGCCAAAATAAAAAGATATGGCGATAAAGCATCGCCTTTACGTACTCCTCTTTTAGGGGTGGACAGCCGATGGAATTTTTTTACAATAAAACTTTGAATATTGCAGTATATTTAATATATCAGTTTATTTGGAATTTTAACAAGGTTAAAGGGCGGATTTAGCTGTAGAACAAAATTCTGACAAAGGCAAATGATTGCTTGGGTGAGCTCGTTCGCAGAAGAAAATGCAGACTGGGAAGCATTTTTAGATTGCTTTCTGGTTCTAGTTTTCGAGTACTCCATTTTGTGTTCAAAACAATATTTTCGTCTCGATCCGAAGCTAGTTCTCGCATTTCCCGCCCTTTAGAAAGGAGGCGTGACTAGAGAGCACATACCTTTGCATCGGGGCACCTTTTATCGCCAAAACAAGTTCAAATAAATGCGAAACGTGGTTCTGGTAGACTCTAAATAACATCTTACAAGGCGTATCTAACCGTAGAAGTTCAAAAGAGCACTCGATAACGCTAGGTCAACCATTCGATCGACCTCGAATTAAACGCAATCGTACGCCACGCTTCCCGTCGAATTTAGTCCTTCAATAGAAAGCTGTACTAGAAACATTACAGTTTCCCCGCGTAGGAACTAATTTTGGTCCTATTGTTTGTAGCTTGTAAGAGATTTCTTGCCGCTTTTTTACGAATTTGAGGTCGTTTTTCTATCCGGATTTCGCCGTCAGATATAAACAATGAATGCGTGACAATACCACAGGAAGCCCATGTAAGCACAGTTTGCTAAAAAACACGTTTTTTTCGTGTACATATAACGTTCATATTTCTTTTTCCAGTTCTATCGCTGATATAATAAACTATAAAATACAAAATATTCGTGTCAAGGTATCTGTTTATTGTGAAACAGAGCCATAATAGAATGTTATGTTGATTCCGGCTGTACACTACTAGCTACTACTTGTACAACTTACTAGAGCACATAAAAGCTCAAACAGCCAATTTGAGACTGTTAAAAAAATATCCACTACACTGTCATGGAACCTAGGGATAGAAGAGGGGGATAAAGTGGGGGCTGTTTATCGCCTCTTCAAAACTCGTGTTTTTAATTGCCACAAAATTTTATTTGATATATTGGAAGTACAATAAGTGCTGTATACCTAGAGTGAAAAGAATTGTGCAATTGTGCAACGTCACATGGAAGAAAAGGCCTCGTTTTCCGGGCTTATTTACGGAGTACGAAAAACAGAAAATAATTGAAAGTCTGTTAAAAATTAAGAAAAATACTAAAACTACCAACGACCTAATCCAAATATGTACAATTATATAATTTCAATCAATCAATCAAGTCGAAAAATACCGAAAAATCGCTAATTATATTCTAAAAATACATTTTCTTCTCTCAAGCCAAAAACATTTATCCGATTCGTTTCAAACTTTCACAGAATACTAAGGTCATCAAGGGCTATCTCCTGGCAAAAGATGGTATTTTTGTTCTGAACAAAATTTTTTTCTTGGTCTGAGACGGTCACTCTTAGAACCTAAACAGAACCGAATCAGAACCCAAACAGAACCTAACAGCAAGGGGGGGGGGGGGGGGGGGTAATTGTTAAAAACGAAAAAAAAAAATTCAAAATTACCTACTTTCTGCATAGAATTACAGAGTAGGGCTGGAAATACATTTAAAAAAAAAATACAGTGATTTTTGCGCTATTTAGCGGATTTAGGCTTTTCTATTTCAATCACCACTAGCGTAAAAATCTAAAAGTCTACACATAAAAGTCTACACACTAAAAGTCTACACATATACACATAGCTTAATACAATTTTAAAAAAAATACGGGGAATCGAATTTGGATTTTGTTCGTATAAATAGCAGCTGGTAGGTATTTTTTTTCTTTCTTTCTTATTTTTATCTATTTTTTGTTTGAACAGATCAGAAACTGGTCCAAAAAATTATGCAGATCTCATAAGGAAAAAATTCCCTTCTTTCGGATAATTTGATTTTATCCCGGTCAATTTGAGTCCAGTTTATATTTAACTCTCCGTAATTGAAGCGCAGTTTAGTTGATGTAGCTAGCGTGACGTCCAAGCGCGTGATCCAAGCGTGACTTCCACTTCACCGTTCACAGCATTCAATTATGTCGGCGCCAAAAAGTACAAAAGTAGACGGTTGTTGTTTGAAAACTTACCAATTACTAAGCGCCAAATCGGTATTGAAACGTTTTAGAAATGCATATTATTGCTATTTCCTTGTGATTGCATAAAAATTTGCAAGCGTCTAAAACCAGACGAAACCAGACAAGGGAATCTAATCATAGACATTAGTCTAGGATCCACACAAATTACAGAAGTTGCTATAAATAATTCAGGAAACCATATTTATATAATGCCTTCTCATCGATTCTAGCTGATTTTACTCGTTAAAAAGGTATTTTTTTTTATCTTTTATTAGGTTCTGATTCGGTTCTGAGGGATTAGGTTCTAGGATCACCGCGGTATTTTTAAAGCGATTTAAAAAATCAATCTTGAACAAATTATTTCTTGTCACTGCAAGTGGGCCATTTTTTTTTATAATTTTTGGACTGGAAGTAAATAAATGTCCAGATGGTGCCAATCACATCTCCTCAAGAAGGAGCAACTCGTTTTATGACATATTGGTCTAGATATGGGATGTCGAAAAACGGACACAACCTAAAATTAAAAAAAAAAAAATAATAATTCGCAGTGCCAGTTTAATATAAAGTACAATTGTCTACACGGAACAATACGAAGTAGCGTATCGATGTAGGTTGTAATGTGCGAAAAGTGTTGCCTTCCTTTATTCTCCAAGGTGGCGTTAATCGCCTTTAGGAAGACGTCCTTGGTCTTATTAATGAAATGAAATCCTCGTCCATTTGCTCATTTGCACTGAACTGTTTTGAATTCACCGTCTTATGTGACAAAAAAGCAGAATCGTTGAAACATTAGGTAAGTAATACTTTATTTCCAGAAATGAAATCGCAGACTAATTCGAATAGTTAAGAAAGATATTGCTTTTTCTGATGAAATGCCACCGGCTAAAAATATTTTTTAATAATTTGTTTATAGACTTATATTTATCTTCTGATTACAAAGATGTGTTTCTTTTTAAAATCGAACGAATATTAAATATTTTATCGATTTTTCCTTATTTTTCTCGGCTTGACCCCGAAAAACACTACAAAAAATATAAATCGCATAATAAGTATCGCTACCTGCCGCGCGAAAAATAAACAGCGCAGAAACACAACAACACCACAGGAGGCAACCAAGGACATATGCCCTCAATATTATTCTAATCTCGGCTTAATCCAATTAAAATAGAGTATTTGACAGATTTTCTCAAATATAGCCTCGCATCCCATCATTTTGCAAGATCATTAAACGACCGACAAATTGAGGCCTCAAAAGTTGCGTCTGGTACATTGCTCTATCAAAAATGGTCATTTTTCCTGAAAAGATTTAAAATCAATTTTTTGGGATAATAAAAAAAAAGGAGCGCTGAGAGCGCCAAGAAAATACAACAATACACAGGTAAATGACCTTTCAACTTGGGCTAACTGTGACACCAACTGCTGAATTGGCAGAAAAAATTGGCTTTTGCTTACGCTCCCTCCTCAAAACAACTTCCGAAGTACGTTTGCAACTTTTCCCCCATATCTCGAAGTTCTTTTCTAAGTACAAAACTAGCGTAAAATCACAAAAAGAAATTACGAGGACAGCGTTATGCTCGATACACCGTACAAATTGGTGAATTTTTTTCATGATTCCATACAAAGCATTAAATGATGATATCTGAACTTGAAGTAAATACAACAAAAAGTCGGACAAAAAGTGAATCCGGAATTCATCTCTAGGTTCCAAAATTTTATTTTATAATAAATGTCGAAAATGCATTTGACGCAAATGCTCACTCATGGTATTAAAGAAAAAAGTACGTTTAATATTCTATATTTTTATTCAAATGAGAATTTGGAAAACAACGAGTGGAAATAGAAATCATTTATGAAAAGAAATAGACTTCTGATTCCCCCCCCCCCCCCCTAATTTTTCAAGTTTCACTTTCTGATTCAAGTGAAAATAGGCAATTAAATGCAAACGCCCACTGATTGATATACGGACTAGATGCTCTCACGGATCTCTAAAAATTACACAAACAAAAAGAGGAACTAAAGGGAACAAAAATTACCAAAAAAATTAGTTAAGTGGTATTTACTTTAAGTTCAGATATCAAGAGTTGAAAAGAGAATCTCGCAAATTAAACCGAACTGTATGCGAAGATATAGCACAAGAGCTTCCGTCACTCCTTCTGGGGGTTGTCTCAGCGAACATCTTTTTCGGACCGTTCTTTCAATAAGGTACGTACTGGCATGTATCCATGTGAAATATTACGAAACACCATTATTTATAACTATCAATTTACGGAGCTTTTAGCAACATCACTACGTCACAACAAATAAAGAGTGGATAAAGGTACGGTAGTACGAGCAGCAAAATCCTACAACTTTTGTGGCAGTATTTGCAAAAAAGTTCAAAGGCTATGTTGCGCGTTTTACTTCCAGCGAACCAACTTTTGTCGCAGCAAAGGATAGACTGGTTCTTGCTGTTAATCCGCCATCTTTTTTCTCCGTGACACTGATGTGTGACTTTCGTTTAACCAATCACAAACGCTAATGGAAGTGCTTGCGTATGCTTGACGTCTTATCGAGACAAGTTGGGTGGATGTAGTAATACGAGCTACATCTCCGAGTTTTCTAGCAAAAAGTAGAACCATCTTCTACTTTCTGCAGCAAACTATTTCAACTTGCAACAAAAAATTGCTGCGACAAAAGCTGGTTCGCGCAACCCGCAACGCAGCCAAGTTGTACGATTTTGCTGCTCGTATTACCAGCGAAATTAGCCGTAGGAAACTTATGTTTAGAAATGCCTGCCTAAACTAGGCGAAATGTAGTGCGCGACATGTCTCCTAAATGTTTCTAGTTCAGCCACTACCGAAAACATGTAGCGCGCGACAAATTTTGTAGAGCGCGACACGAAAATGTTTATCAACTATCTGAGAGGCTTGATTGTTGGTAACTAAACGGTAGTGATCAAGTTCAAAACCTGTGCGATATCTCTGCGACAAAAGTCGCCGAGGTTGCATCACGACGACGGCAACGCGAATTGTAAATTCAATGAGCCAGACGTGAAATGTGCTCGAAATGGATTCTGTCTGATCTGATGCAGTTCAACAGTTTTCCTTCAAACTACAACGTGAGAACTCCAAATTTCACGGTCAAGCGAAGACGGGAACGTGGGACGGGAACGCGGAAAACAAGACTATCCTTGTTTGCTATGTTAGAAATAAGGTTTTAGGCTTGTCTATAATTTTTGGGTACTACAAAAACGAGTGAAGTTTATCAAAACTAGTTTAGAATTGAGCGAAAACATGAGAGCCTTTTGGGTGGTCAAGGGCCTATGGTACTATCTTTTTAGTCCGTTGCTAGGGAAATTTGTTTGTTTTATAAAAGCTTCTGTTTTTTTGTCAAATCTCTTGGAACTTTCAACATAAGTGTTTTAGACATAAATAACACAAGTGATGACGTCAACTGACTCCTCCCATGGTCACGTGACCCAGAACATAGAAACGGGTCGGAGAAGCTACTGTTCAAATCTGCCATAATTTTTTTGAAGAAATATTTTAACATCACTATTTTCTTAAACTTCACGCATCGGATTTGCGAAATTTTGATACCGCGAGAAATGGCGAATATTTATGTTCTTCGAAAACCACATAATTGGTAATAGCTTTTTCAACTCTTCAAAAATCAAAAACCCAATCCCCTAAGGTGTTAGGAATGGTAATATCAATGGTTTGAGTGAAAAAAAAAATCACAATTGTTGTAAAATGTTCAAAATTAACGTGCTTTTCTCGAGCGGAAATGGCCGCCATCTTGTTTTTTCGCCATCTATTTTTATTCTCGAAAAACATATAAAAATGACATTACTTCTACAAAATGTCGGAGCGCTTGCTTACGAGACAAAGGTGCTAACCACTGGGCCACGGAACCAAGGTGGAAGACGCGCGGCGATTTTAGTCTATTTAACCAAATGTAGCGCTTTTCCCTTTCTTAGCAACGAGCAACGAGTACCATAGGCCCTTAAGGTCTCCGTGCCGTCGCCGTCGTAGATGCTTGAATTCCCTATTGGCGATTTGGAGTTGCAGCGCACGCGAGAGAAAAATCGCCAAAATGTGACAAGAATTGTAGAATAAAACGCAAGTGGGCCTTAAAGCGGCTTTTTGGGGTTAAAATTGTTTTAATCACACATTAAACACTCAAAGTTTATTATAAACATTTTTTAAAATGTCCCTCCTATCTTAGAAACTAAATCGTTATCATGGAGATCAAGGTCAATGTTCATCAATAGTGATATATCTGATACTTCACGATGTATCTTCTGTAATTATTCATTTTTCTTGAGTTTTCAACGCTTTCAAATTGATAGACATGTTCGATATTACAAATTTTATCAAAAAGGTAAATTAGTCATCTTTGTCAAGTTATGATGCATGGCTTTACTATGAGGATTTACTCGAAGCCCTGGGCTGCCAGAAAGCCATATCTAACAACAAAAATTACCCCCTCCCCCCTTTGTCACTGAGCCAAACCCCCCCTTTAGCAAAAGCTAGATCCGCCCCTGTACTTAAGTTCTAGAATTTCCAAATCACGATCATGCACCGTGGAGTGATTTTCTTGTTAATTCGGCAATCTCAAAAACAGTCAAAATCATGCGAAGGTTTACTAAATGACATTTGATCTTTCAGATAAATATCATATTGTTGTTTGAACGGCTCACATCAAGCGCATCAAGCGCAGTGTCTATTGTCATTTTGTATAGAGTTTGATAAAAGTGAAATCTTTAAATGTCGGGCACCATCGTGACCGGACAAGGCGTCCGTTATCAGTGTCTATTGTCATTTTGTATAGAGTTTGATAAGAGTGAAACCTCTAAATGTCCGGCACCCTCGGGACCGGACATGGCGTCCGTTATCAGTGCCTATTGTCAATTTTGTATAGAGTTTGATAAATAAGAGTGAAATCTCTTAATGTCCGGCACCCTCGGGACCGGACAAGGCGTCCGTTATCAGTGTCTATTGTCATTTTGTATAGAGTTTGATAAGAGTGAAACCTCTAAATGTCCGGCACCCTCGGGACTGGACACGGCGTCCGTTATCAGAGTCTATTGTCATTTTGTATAGAGTTTGATAAATAAGAGTGAAATCTCTAAATGTCCGGCACCCTCGGGACCGGACAAGGCGTCCGTTATCAGTGTCTATTGTCATTTTGTATAGAGTTTGATAAGAGTGAAACCTCTAAATGTCCGGCACCCTCGGGACCGGACAAGGCGTCCGTTATCAGTGTCTATTGTCATTTTGTATAGAGTTTGATAAGAGTGAAACCTCTAAATGTCCGGCACCCTCGGTACTCAGGTACTCTGGCAATGTTTTCACCTTGACGTTGTTTTTTTCAATCTGACATTGTTTAATTTCACAGTTTGTCTCGTTTTTTTTTTTCACTATGACATTGTTTTTTCACTATCATTATTGTTTTTTTCACTCTAGCATCGTTTTTTCACTCCGAAAATAAAAGACACACAAAAACGACTTTTGTTTACGTTTGCAAAATCACTTTACTTTTTAGTTTTCTTTAGAATTATTTCTAATAGCTGTTGCACCATTAATTTCACATTATTTCCCGTGTTTACCTAAGAGCAGTAGCACCAATCACCCGCGGATGAATCCTCCATGCACTACAAAACAGTACCCAAACGGAAATCTTCATTTGGATCCCTACAGTTTAATCATGCAAATTAAAGGTTTAGCATTTAGATGGTCACTTTACTCTCATTGTTAATCTGATGTTTTTCAATGAGGTTTTCAATACTGCCAACAGTTTGCCAAAATTCACCACAGTAATAACAAACGAATCCGCTGTTCCCTCGTGTGATGAAATTGCGACAACAGCGCCTCATTATTATACAACCGTTTATGAGAATCGCAGGTCTGGCAATAAGACGGGAAGTTATTGTTTCCTCTCTTTTATCTTGTTCTATTAATCCCTCTTTGTCTAAATGTCTGGTTCTTATAATAGCGCCTCTTCCATTGCTGATTCGGGTCGTTTTGTCTGGGACGCGGATCGGATCCACCGAATGCTTCTCTTCTCAGGGGACAAGGTCCCTTCTGATTCCATATTTTTTTCGTCTCCTGTTTTGATTTTCCCACAGCCAAAGATAGCAAAAAAGCTCTTGAATACTTGCGCGAACTCCTTATTAAGGGTACCATATAGGATCGGATTCAACGCGCAATTTGCCATCGGGAAAACATTAGCGAGCCTGAACACATACATTTTGTAACTAAGCACATTCAGATTACCGTATTTTAACCAGAAATAGATAACATGTTGCGGGAGCATGCAGATAGAGTAGAGTAACACCAGCCCTATAAGCATCTTAGCTATCTTCGTGCTTTGCTTCAGGCGCTGTCGCACCGCAGTCGTTACAATTTGAGAGCGCTTTCTCGCGGAAGAAAAAAAAGAGTTTTGGCGAATCTTCATAGCAGTAACTCGAGAAAGCGCTGCGATTACTGCTAGAGGGATGACATACTGAACTACAAAGATTGCTATCCAGTACATTTCCTCGTAGCGCGTGCCCCTGGGCCATAGCTCGGAACAGTAGAGTTTACCGCTAGGATCTGGTCGATCCGTGCCGGCGACAAATAGCAGCGGAATACTAGTGATGAACGAGAGAAACCAGATGATAGCGATGATAATCTTCACGTTCATCAAGGTAAGTCTGGGCCGCAAGGGATGGGCGATCGCCCTGTACCGATCCGTGGAGATGGCCAGGAGAATTCCAATAGACGCGGATAGGCACAGAGGAATAATAATGTAAGCCACTTGGCACATGAAGTTGCCAAAGGGCCAGTTGTGGTCGTTCTCGAATGCCGCCATCTGAGTAGGCACGTAAATGACAATGACAATAAGGTCGGCGATGCAGAGGTTTAGCGTGAAGATATTATTGCTGGTTCGGAGCCTCTTGCGCAGAATGATCGCGATACCTACTACGAGATTTCCCACTATTCCTATGAAGAACACGGCAATGTATATGAGTCGAAGACTCCAGCGAAGTCCCACGGGCTCAAGGTCATGCTGTGAACCACTGTAATTCATCGAGAGATTGTAAAGACCCATTGAAGCAAATGCGAAATCTGTGAGGGCGACCTCTATTTTGCACCGACTTGACGATTCCACTCAACAAGTCCCAGTGATAACAACAGGCAGCTTCGTTATAATCCTAAGCTTCCTTTTGCTTGATACTCTAACAAAGCCGCTTGGTCTCTTAAGGCTCACGCCGCAGTTTTATTGGTAGACCTCAGGTTGGTCTTTCCGCCGCACTTGGTAAAACCGTAGCCGCTACTGTTCTCGGACGTTGCCGCCTTCTCATTTTCTCCACATAAATAAATCGCTATTCGCCACTCGTTATGCGTTTTTAATTGCCTTCATGTCAGTTCCGAGTCCAGCCCATATGACAAGCGTGATCTATTTTCACATAATGTACACAACAATCCACCAGCCATTCGACGTTTGAGATTTAACGAGCGCGGATGTAGAAATTCATTAACAACTTGAGGCCAAGTAAATAATCACAACTATCCTTTGGTTTCCATAAAAGCTAATGAGGCCCTTGGCGCTCTTCCAAGACTCTCGAGGGGCTTAAACAGCAATAAAGTCAGCAAAATCAGGAGGCGGGAAAGGCGAAATTGGCTCGTTATCAAGAGATCTGATCTGAATACTGCGCAAAAATGTAGACCAGATTTATTTGACTGTGGTGGGCTCAGCATGGGAGAAAGTTGTGATTTTGAAATTCATTATTACGTTGTGTTTTGCATTTGCGCGTTTTACGCTGTTGTTTCGTTCCATTGTGATTACACAGAGTGGGTGGAAGGGCTTTGATAGGTGGGGGGAGTAAATTATAGTGTTTTTTGATTTAAGGATAGAAAAAGTCATTCTTTTAATCGAAAAAGGAAAAGCGTAATGCTGTTATCTGTCAGAAGTTTATAATTGGTATTTATGAAACGAACAAAGCGTGATGAAACTGCGAGATCTTAAATGCATTGTCAGAGGAGACAACAAACTGAACCCCTACGAGAGAGAGTGTAATAACTTTCTCAACCCTTACAATAAAATTCTATATAGGCAAACTTGATTAATCGTGTTTAAGACCTTATATCCAGCCGGGTATTTCTAGTCAGCGATATCAGACAATTGTTTTGTTCCATTTAGGGAAAGGTACAGAATAATTAAAAAGCATTTCTTACCTCTTCGACTTTGGATTGAATCGAAGGCGACTATAATTAACGATAACACGAGAAACCGAGAACCCACCAACAATCATGCCAAGTTCCATCTGCATTAAACCACCCGATTACTGCGATAGCGCAATCACAAAAATGCACCACTAATATCGAGGTCAGAAAAATCATAAAGAACCTTGATTTATACATATTAGATGTACATTATTTTATACAAGAACGTCTAATTTTCAATTGAAGCTGGGCCGTTTTCTTATTTTTGGAGAAGTTGGCTGAAAATGTTCTTAAGGACGTTCTTAAATTTCAGTGTATATAAAAATATAACACACAATGAATTATTAGGAGGAAAATTGCACAATGATCAATGGCAATAATATGTAAGGTGAGCACAATTTAATTCTGCATTTTAGAACGCATCAGACTAACAAAACAATCTTTTCTCTGATATTCTGAGCCTTGGCATGTTCTTAATATGATCTTAAAATCTGGTGAAATATCTAGCTGGATGTTGGGTGTTACACAAAAATAAACGTGGCATTAAAACGTGTGTTTCGTTGCTTGGGAACTGCCGTATATAATAGACGCGTGAGGTTGTTCTACGCTTTGTGGTATTGTATTCATGGACAATCTTATCAATTACACATATCAAGACGGATTTAGTTTACTTACACACATAAATAGTTTAAAAGCAGTTTCGCCAATTCAGTAATCTTATTTCTTCAAGATTATCTTGTGATTTCGAAGATTCGCGCAAAATAATTTTCAACGATGATCGAGTAAGCCGCAAATAGCCTAGTGCTTCTGTTAGTGCTCACTGTCCAGTACTTATCGGTAGTCAAGTGTCCAATATAAGCAGGCATTCCCCTCACCAATATTATTTAATATCAACATAACAACTTGTTAAAATGGCTAATTTTTCATGGGCAAAGCTACGTGTCGCTACCCTATATTCGTTTTTAACGACAGGCGGATAAAAAAAAAATAAATAAAAGTTTATGTGATATTCAAAGCTTGCTAAAATAATGGCTTAGCCGTCAGCTCTAGTTTTTTATAGGCAAAGCTACGAGTCGAGACTCTATGACCATTTTTAATACCAGGCGGAAGAAAAAAACCATAAAATTTTATGTGATATTCATGCTAGCTTATCGTCCACTCCACTAAACCGTGGTCATTGGTAGCCCTTAAAAGTGCCGTCTACACCGGCAACATTTACTTGACAAGTTTTTATTGTGATGCGCCGGCAATGCCTTTGGACAGCGGACATACAAAACATAACAAAGCAAAATATCTAGCTGGCGTTTTTTTAAAAAAAAATGTTCTTAATTAAAATAAAGAGTGTACAGTATATAAAGAGAAGGTTGTATTAATAAACTTTTATATTCAGGGGAAAGGTATAAATTGGGTGTTCCACAAAAATAAACGTGGCATTAAAACGTGTGTTTCGTTGCTTGGGAACTTCCGTATATAATAGATGCGTGAGGTTGTTTTACGCTTTGCCGTCTAGTATTCATGGACAATCTTATCAATTACACATATCAAGACGGATTTCGTTGACATACACACATAAATAGTTTAAAAGCAGTTTCGCCAATTCAGTAATCTTATTTCTTCAAGATTATCTTGTGATTTCGACGATTCGCGCAAAATAATTTTTAACAATGATCGAGTTAGCCGCAAAAAGCCTAGTGCTTCTGTTAGTGCTCACTGTCCAGTACTTATCTCTAGTCAAGTGTCCAATATAAGCAGGCATTCCCCTCACCAATATTATTTAATATCAACATAACAACTTGTTAAAATGGCTAATTTGTCATGGGCAAAGCTACGTGTCGCGACCCTATATTCGTTTTTAACGACAGGCGGATACAAAAAAAATAAATAAAAGTTTATGTGATATTCAAAGCTTGCTAAAATAATGGCTTAGCCGTCAGCTCTAGTTTTTTTATAGGCAAAGCTACGAGTCGAGATTCTATGACCATTTTTAATACCAAGCGGAAGAAAAAAACCATAAAAGTTTATGTGATATTCATGCTAGCTTATCGTCCACTCCACTAAACCGTGGTCATTGGTAGCCCTTAAAAGGGCCGTCTACACCGGCAACATTTACTTGACAAGTTTTTATTGTGATGCGCCGGTAATGCCTTTGGACAGCGGCCATACAAAACATAACAAAGCAAAATGGCGTGTCTGACAAAAAGGTAAACCGTGGCAGCTTTTTGAAAGTGCACGAGTCAAGTAAACGGGGCCTAGGAACTACTTTCAGCGGAAAAAAACTTGCAAAATAAAACTCGATGAGCGTTTTAGGGCGTGGACTTTGTCTTTACGCCAAAACTGTTCCCAATCTTCAGTTCTGACCACCGAGTTATGACGCACGTCTCGCTCAAGGTATAATTTGGTTGATCTTACGTCACTTTTCCCCAGCCCTCTTGCCTCAAGGGCAACCACAGGAGTTCCAAACAGAAATTAAGCTACAGTAATACAGTACTTAGTACTGTACTAAGCTACAGTAATTTGATGCTAAACGACAAAACCAAATTCCGCGCTGACTTCTTTTCGGGGAGGGCGCCAAAACGAATAAATGCATTATATACTTCACCGATAAGTACTATACTCTATTTACAATGCGACGAGCGCTAGCATGACTCTTTAACACATTTGGGAAGTAAACCAAGTAAAAATAACTAAAATGCGAGTAATGTACTATCTGATTGACATGCGCTACACTAGCCAACCAAAAGATGTTAATATGATGCTAATAGGCCATTCCAGCTATAAGCATGCGCGCGTATAGCGGTGGTTTTAGACGCCGTATTAATATAATTTAGGTATATAATTTAGTTCTTGCGGGTTAGCGATAAGCGCCTGCGCTATCACAATGACAGCGGTACATGGCTCGTTTCGCGGGTTGAAACATCTTGTAGCCATCAATATAGTGTCCTAGATACTGTCCCTAACCACCTAATCCATACCCTTACCATATTGATGGCTACATGAAGTATTATGCTTTATCGAAACAAAAGCAGGCATGCAAATTGGCAAAAACGAAGTTAGTGTTCTGTGTGCTTGAATATAAAATTGCGAGCTTATCGAGACGTGGGTTTCTTGTACGTCGCCATTTGACTTCGAAAAAAGAGGAGAGGATACAATGTTCAATGATGCTGTAAAGTGCACAGGCGAAAAGTACATCATTTGTTTTATATGTCGTTCATTGACCGTTCTTTTCATGAATGGGCAGCTTAATCAGCATTTGAATGTCATAACTACATTATGCATTTGGAACGGCACAAAATGAATAAAAGGAGGGCGTCTGAATCCAACACGGTCCACAGGCGTTGGGCACGGGGGAGTAAGGCGTGTGTAGAATGGTCCGGTCTAATTTGATTTAGGCTAAGTTCAAACGTCGTATTATCCATGAGCCGTACTCAATGCAAATGCATACAAATGAATCAAGTTAATTGTTTTATCTCCATTTGCAAGGATTTGCATTGAATACGGCTGGAACATACGACGTTTGAACTTAGCCTTAGACGTCGTTCTTTTCATGTACCTACACCGTTTATTTGGAACGGCAGATGAAAAGAACGGCGTTTAAACTAGGCCTAAGACGCGCGTAAAATAATAATATAATTTTATATTTGCAAAAAAATGATTTTTTTTTTAAATTTTATATTTAGAAAAAATGATTTTTTTTTTAAATTGCTTGTACTTATAAACAAAAATCTTAAAAAAAAAAGAAAGATTTGCGCCAGGAAAGGGCAGTGCATTTTCCGGCGTATTCTTCTATAAATCCTATCCCATATGCACGAAACGGGTCCCTCGTGTTGTTTCGTGAAAAACGCTACAAACGCGCGCGAACATTTGTCACTATCACTATCACTTACTCCATTTTACGCGCGAATTTATTTTCATTGTTCATTTCCGTACAATGTAAATTTAGCGCGAAAAGGGCGAATATGAATGCGTCGCGAAAATATCCTCATTTACATTAGAGTAGCTAGTTCTCGACGCAATCACATAATTGTCGTGATATTCTTATTATCATCAAAAATAGAAAGAACATAATTGCCAATTCCAGACGTTTGTCTGATGTTTTGACAACAAGTTTAAGCTGTATCGGGTCGGCATTCCCTCTAGTTAACGCCAGACCTTACAATTGTCAAAAAGCAAACAGCGGCCAAAATACATGCATCGATCGTAGAGGCTTGTTTACTTCAAACAATTACATCTATCTCTTCAAATACCTATGGAGGTTTCACCCTTCGGCGTCCGTATTCAATTATCCTGCTGTGTAATGAATTGATTCTAATTATCCGAACTGGGCATCTGCTAACAGAGTCTCAACCAAATTATTTGGGCTTCACGGGTTTACCAGCAGCCGCGCGCACGGTTTTGTTCGTACCGATTTGGCGAGGGGGATTTTTTTTGTAGGTAAGTGATAATTGTTAGGGTCTCTTAGATAACTGGTCTTATTCTCTTTCCGCGAGAACCTTTCTGTAGATAAACTAGTACTAATTGCTTGACTGTTGACAGAACAGGGACCACGGCAAAACTTTCTACCAAAAAAAATGTTCTGTTATCATACTAAAAAGAGGATATTTTATGCTTGCCCTTAGGCTATGCAGTAGTTCCCACATATAAGAACCAGTAAATTTAAAACCTGTTAGGCCATAATTCGGTATCTTATACACCTTTATATTTAAACCTTACAGTAAATGTATAAGAAATTGTCATAAAATGTTTAGGCTAACTTTGTAAAAGGCAGGTTCTTTTATGTGGGGAATTACTGTAACACCGACATCGGAACCTTACAGTAGCAAAATTTAATACGCTAAACACAAATCTCATTACTTTTTTATAAAACGTACTCGGATTATGCCACCCGTTCAAATTGAAAACATTTCGGAAATATCAACCCAATTTCAAAAACAGTCGCTCGTATAGCATAGCGTTATTTCTGGGATATATTTCACCGGATATCGCTAAAGCCCGTGGTGTTCAAATTTTTGCCAATTCAAGAGAACATTGGCATACTTGATAAAAACACACATCAAGGCCATAATGACGCGACATAACACAAACATTAACCGATAAAAGTGGCACACCGAGTTTCTCAGCTGGTATTACAAGCTCGCTTTGCTCCCGTGGGGATGACTCCGTGGGGTGGCTTAAATGACATTGGCGCGGTCGCCTTTGTGTGCTCCACTTGAAGAGTTCAGATCCTTACGATTTGTGAAATTACTTGACTACTTTATCATATATATTTATAATCTCTATTATGTTTTCTATTACTGTTGGATTTAGCAAATGCGGGTCTCCTCTAGAATAAAGGGGAAAATAAAAAGGAATTACTGTTAAACGATCGGAAAGTAAATACTATATACCAGTTTAAAATTCATGTCAAGTTCAAATAAAGTAACAATTTGTTTGCACAGTAATCATAGGGAATGAAACACAAGAATGGGGCAAATGGGTGGGGGAGGGTTGACGACTGAGGCAAAACAAACAAATATCTGATAAAACGACAGCATATTGGTTGGGAAATATGAACGCTCAAAAATCGCACAATTGGGACAAGTTTATAGTAAATTCATCAACACTTTTTTTGTTGTAACAATTTAACTTACTGTATCACTCTTTTGTATTATCTATTTTTAGTTGGGTGTTGTCAACAAGAGATTCAAGCTACAAAACGATTGGATTCAATTTATTTTGTGTGTGTAAGATTTATTTTTGGGACTTTGCTATCCGATGGTAACAGAGGCTCGGTTACTGCTTTGAGGGAGAAAATGGAGAATACTTTGAAAAAATGTAATAACAAAAAGGTTAAGTCACCCCCAATGCCATAGCAACACATTTCCGTCTTTTTGCATCTGCTTTTTTTTTACATCAAAAAAGTCCCTTTTAAATAAAAAGTACGATACCTAGGAAATCAAACTGTAAACAGGTCAAATTAGTAGTAAGATTCATTTTAAAATAAGTATAATAATTTCGCCGATAACTGATTTTAGATCTTCTTTTACTTCAAAAATCGATTGTAGTGTGTCTTGACGATAAAGACTGTAAAAGACTAGTACTTAGCGTGCAAACTATTTCAAGCAAGGGACCGATGCCTTTATTAGGCCTTATAACGTATAGGCGCAAGCAATATGGAGACTATAGCTTTAATTCATGATACGAAATGTTTATTAATAGCCTTTTATATCTGACGGTTACAAAATTTAAAAAACTACGGGTATTCCATGTTTCGCTCAGGCCATATTTATGACAGTCGATTTTCGACGGCTTGCCAGGTTGGCATTCGGATTTCGTTTCTCTAGTGAGGCCATTAATTTTGTACATAGAGAATGTCTCATGGAATCGAAATGGCAAATTAGCCACAAGAGCAAGCACGAGTAATTGGTCTGTAAGGGAAGGAGCCAAGAATCAAAAGAAGGAAACTTAATTTTTTTTTTATACAACGGATCTTGAAAAGGTTGTCCAACGTAGACATTTTTATTCTCACGTAAATTATTATATACTCAACTTCTGCGAAGAAATTGATACATATTTGAATGCCCGGCGCTTGATAAATCCACTTATAACAGTCTGTAGCTCAATTGATCTTCTACACGTACGAAAAGTGAAAATATGTAGTGAGTAAGTCTAACATTGGAAATATCACCTTCGTCGGATAGTCTTTTTAAAATCAGTTGTATGCAACAGTGATTTGGGATGTAATTAAAAGACTAAAAAAGACAACTAAGAGTTAAGAGTGTAGTTTTTCCCTACCGTGCAGATGAAATTTGGTTTGCTTGTTTTATCCTTCAGAAGGCGTTGGTTCAGAATTACTATCTGATCTTGAGCCCAAAGAATTTTTTTTTCAAACAATTAATCTCCAACACTCTTATATAGCATTTTTGTATTCGCCTATTAATTATATCCACTTAATAACAAGTGCAAACTAATATAGCGAATCGCGCAAAACAGAGTACAGTTAGCGGACAAACAAACATGCTGTCCAAGAAATCAGCTTGATATCGTAGCTATTGGTGATACATGAACATGAACAGGGTCATGGCAAAACGTTATTTAATCTGTGTCCCTATACTTTAGCTAAACACATTTTCAGCGATACATTTCGCTCATCGGTTCATCAAGTCGTCGGCGAATCCCCTCGTTAATGACCCAAGTCATATTGACAATAAATAATTTTCTTTCGGCGAGTCCTTTTCTACTGCTTCTAACGGCTTCTTGTTAGAGGTTGCGCAAAGTCTCCATCGACGAGAAAAATAGCTTATTGCGAGATTTTTTTGGAAATTCAAGTGAAGTAAAAAAAAAAAAATGTAAAGTTCGCGTTCAAGCAAAATCAAGCGGCAACAGTAAGCATATCATCTTTCCATTGATTTCCTACCACAATAAGTCAACACCAAGACCTTATTTCTACGCTATTATTTCCGATGGTGAATTGACACAAGACGCATTAGTGGTAACAGTGTATTTATTAAAAACTCCCTGGACAAATTAGCGTTACTCGGCCGACTACCATGATTGGTTGGTCAGGAAAATGCGACTGAAATATTGATGAGAAAGAGCAAAATGATGAAAATAGGGTAGCAAACAGAAGGGGTAATGCAAGCAATGGGACGAGCAGGGTAAACAATGTAAATATGCAGAGGAAACACAGTATGGAAACAGGGAGATACCTCAGGGCTAGAGCGTGGTATCGCTTGGCTACTGCCAAAGGAACCAAGTAAAAAGGTTAGAGGGAGTGATGCTATTATAATGACCAGAATATATCCCAAAAATTTAAATTACGAATACTCTTCGTTCGATTTAGGTTTAGTCTATAGACTGTGACCTAGAGAGGCGTCATTCATTTAAGCATTATAACACTTAATTTCATGAAAAAAGTTTCAAAATACAGTGAGCTATAAGAGGTTTGGTTTCTTGATGTTGAGTAGAATAGCAGTAATACTAAGTCTTTATAAATTAGCGATTTAACATGGTGTGTAAATGAGATATATTTTATTCTTATTAACATTGAAATTGGCGGCAGGGAAAAAGTCGGTTCACGTTTACAAATCACTTTCTGAACTTAACGCTGCGCGGCACTTAAATACCAGCTCTGTAAAAATTCCAGTCCAGGACAAAATGCGTTGAAAATCTAGTACCCAATTTTTTTTATAATAGAAAGGAATAGAATAGAGGTTTTAATATCAGGGCGATGCCAATGTTATACTTTAAAAAATTTAAGTCTTGTTAGAAGGGAAACAAAAGAGTAATAAACATTTCATTAACCGCATGGGAGCAGTCATGAGCGTGGTATAAATATCTTATGAAAAAATTACACCTACATGGCTTAGAGACCTCTGCCACATAACACAGAGAAGATAGCTAGCTTTGGGCAGAAAACAAAATCGTGGTAACGCTATAGGGTAGATAGATAAGGCTATGGTGTAGATCCACTCGGTTACAGTGAATGAGAGGAGCATATATTATTGATAGGATAGATAAGACTTAAAACGGCGGCAGAGAGTTTGGGATTAGCACAAAAAAATCACATCACCTGCTGAAAAAGAGTCAGCCAGCAGGCTCTTAATCACTGTCGATTTCGCAAGAGGGTTAAAATTTTGAGCTTTTGGCCAAAACATTAAGAATTCTCACTAATGGCATTTAAATGTTTTTGTAATTTTTTGCGGATAGCTAAGAATGGCGGAGTATCGGGTAAAGGAACTATAATCGCGTAAACCGCAAAGCACTAATGCAAACGGCAAATAACGCGACCCCATTAGACAGCATGGTCACAAGGCGTTCCCGATAAAGTGATATATTGTTGGTCGATCCTTAATGGTGAAAGAGCCATTGAGTGCTCATAAAAAGGAAATTTGTACTTCAGTTGTGTGCGGTCGTCTTTGATTATATCTTTTCTGATTATATCATGCCTGGTTTCATAAGCAACTTTTGGTTAGATTCAATCTTGGTTATTTTGTCCTCACTTGCGACAAAATATTTTCTTTTTTTAAAATATTTTTTGTGTATTTTGTCATGCTTTTTAACTAGCTGCTAGAATCACCTGTTTTCTTAGCATCGACAAACAGGACGGCGGGTATCTACTTAAAACAATTGCCTGAGTCAATATCATGTTTACCTTAGGAATACCAGCTCCCAACAAGACAGCTATCATAAAACCATAACGGACCAATAAGGATTCCAAATTCATATATATATTTATAAATGGAAATATATTAATAAATCATGGTTTTTTCGAATACGAAATTTTTGTATTGTAAAGTTTTAATATCGTTGCTGGATGGGTTTCATAAGACGTCCCGTGAATCACCTGGCGTTCAAGAATATTTAATTCAGTGGTGGTCATCTTTGATCACCATTCCCAACACACAGTCGGATATCGCTTGTTAGCGGACAGCTCTACTTAAAATCCCTTAAAAAACGCTCTAAATGATTTCGCACTTCTAGACTGTAATTTAATGTCATCCATGAGAGAAATCCAACTGTAGTGAATATCTACAAGTCATTACATTTACATCGAACTATTTTTGGTTTCAGGTAGCAACAACGAAAACGTCGATACGTAAATCCACATAAAAAAAACCCACGCTCGTGGAACGTGTCCAATACCTCGCGATGAACGTGAACCACACGCGCGACTTCAACTTCTCATTCCCAGCCGCCAGCAATGCTACCACCGTCGACTGCGGCTCAGATTCGGTCATAAAATGGGCGCTTCGCATCATCAACTGCATCGTGCTGCTTGTGGGGCTTGTCGGTAATGCCATCGTTTGCACAGCGGTCATACGCCGCAAACGCATGCGCACAAGCATCAACCTCTTCACCTTCAATCTAGCGTTCTCGGACTTGATCATCATTGTGATATACGTGCCCTCGCAGATCATCGCGCTGGAGAACTGCCAGCGATGGGTTCTGGGTACTTTCATGTGTCACGTAGTCTACCTAGTATTACCTATTTGCGTGTCAACGTCCATTGGTAGTCTGCTGACCATATCGTGCGACCGATACCGCGCGATCGTGTACCCTATGAAGCCTAAGCTCACTATGAACAAGGTGAAGATCATTATAGGGCTCATATGGTTTGTGTCGGCGTTGACGGCGTTACCCCTCGCGCTAGTGGTCACAACTTTCAGACCCGCACCCCACGTGACCTACTGTACGGAGTTCTGGCGTGACGCATCATGGGGCGTACTCTACTGGGTGGCGATCTTCATCCTCCAGTACCTCGTCCCGCTGATTATCATCGTGTCTCAGGCGGCGGTGATCGCGGTCAAGCTGCGCAAGTCACGCATTCCCATGCTGAGTTCCAGCAGCGAGACTTTGTACAAGAAGACACTGAGGACACGCATCAAGCAGACGCGCAAGATCACCAAGATGTACATCGCGCTAGTGCTGCTTTACGCGATTTGTCTACTGCCCCAGCACGTGGTTGCCACTTTCTGGTATAATTTCGGGGACTTTATGGAGTATAGTCCGAAAACGCGGGACCTCATCTACCAAATCGTGAATATCTTCCCGATGGCGAACAGCGCGTTTAATGCCATCGCGTATGGGACCCTTAATAAGGAGTTCAAAGGGATCTTCAAGATTGTTCTTCACCCGAAGTCTTGCGTGGGGCGGTCGGGGCTCGGCGCGCTAGACAAGCTTCACTTTGAACACAGCGACACTGCGCATGTCATGACTAGTCACAGGCGGGACAAACATCAACGGACTTTGCTGACAGCAGAGGAAAATGGGAATTAAGGGAGGGGGGTCCAAATGGCATCCGTAAACGTCAACGGAGTTTGATGACAGCAAAGGAAAAAGGAATATAAAAAGATGGTAATAGAGCAGGGGTGTAACCTGGCAGAGGGCAGGAGTCCCACCCTCAGAGGGGGTACTGATATTCACCCCCCCCCCCCCCCCCCCCTTATTGCTTATTACCACGATGGATAAAAATACTTTCAAAATACTTTCCGGTGTAAGGGACAGCACGAGAATTGTTATTTCAGAGAAACAAACTTCGAAGAGATTATCAGCAGTAAAATGTTACGTGGATATATTGAAGAGAACTATAACTGGAGGAAAAAAAACTCGTTACTTTTGCGAGAATCGCTTTAGACTAGAGAAACTTGCGTCAAATCAATTTCACGAAAACCCGCTAAACAAATAGCACCTAGACAAGCAGACAAGTGACAAAATACGAGCAGTTCCATCAACAATTATTTTCCGACCGTACAAGTAATGTTATGATGCTAAGGTTTACTCATCAAAAATACAATAAGGAATTCTTACGCATTGATATTGTACATATTAAGAGCAATGCATTCAACCATAAGGGCGAGAGCTCTAACACAGTGCATATTAAAAATAAATTATAACGGAAATTTAGTAAATCGAAGATCTGCACATTTAAATGGAAATTTAGAAGTATGTAATGCTTTCCTGAAACTTGCACGGCACCATGCGTATTAAGGGGTGGGGTGGGGGGGGGGGGGGTAATAAACCATGAAGATTAGATAGTTTCCACTAAGCTGCGACAAGGATTTGCCAAGAACTATTTTTAAATATTCTTTATAACACTCACTTAAAAACACCCTCCTCCCGCAAACCCACTCCCCCCCACCCCCACCCCCAGCTTGAATAAGAAAAAGTTCGTTGCATAAGCGTGATTTTTGGGAATCAATAATTTCGTCCTTTTCGCCCAAAATCTCGTACAAATTACTCACTAGCACTGCTTATCGACGTCATAGAACCAAAGCTTGTCGGTCTTTCTCTCTGTCCTCCAGTCCGTCCATATGGAGAGCCGACTTGCCTTTCCTACATCCTCGAGTCATGCGATAATCCACCAACATTTCTAGAATCTTCCATATTCTTTGGTCCCCCATGGTTTTGCGCAGCATTTCACTATAACGAAAATCACTAAGGATGAAACGAAAACGAACACGCACAACAGATTAGGGTAAAGGGTTGAGCGGGAAGCCTGCAGATAGCCTTATAGCACCTTCATCACAGCAGGGCAAATACGGGCAAATACGCTGTTCCACACGGCATGGCGATTCAGAGCAACGAAATGTTACCCCCCCTCCCCCCCTACCTTAACAGTTGTTCAGCCGCTAGTCCAAGTTGAACGCTCTCTGTACAGGCTAGGATCTGCAATATTAGTATAATACCCTCAGTCTTAGTGTTTTCAGTCAAGCAAATACGGAATTTTATAAAAAAAAAAGGGTGGATCTGGAAATAATGTTGAGACTTTAATTATTAAAATAATGACATGATTTTTACTCAAAATAGAGGGGGGGGCTGCATATTCACTCAACCCCCCCCCTCCCCCAACACACACCCTTACTCACCCCCCTACTCAATCATTGAAAGAATTGTTACAAAGAATTGGCATAAGCGTTGGCATGAGTCTTCCCCTTTTTTTTAAATTACCCTGGAAAAAAAACGTCTGTCTGCCCCTCTCCTCCTCCTCCTATCCGCTCCTGGTTTTAGCTAGAGGGGGGCATAGTCCTTCACTGACAAAAACTTAGGACATAGTTTTCTAAAAACCCGCAGGTTACTCTTATTAGCTTCCTAAGCTTTTTCATGGCAGCTGCAAAAATTCAGGGCTAGGGGACTGGACCCAAGACATGTTTTTTTCCCAGAGTACCTTGCGCCAGCGATGGGTATAACCCGGAAATACGAGAGCGGCAGAGTTTTTCCAAAGTAATTACATTGATATTTCCACGTTGCACAAATTCCGAGTCCAATGGATTGGCAAACATCGCGAAAAACTATCCGAGAACGTACCCAGTACATGTTCAACAATGCGTTGCATAGCGATATCGAGTTTGCAGTAGTCAAAAGCAATGGAGAGCTCGACAAAATCCCCGCGCACAAATTTGTACTTGCTATTTGCAGTCCCGTGTTCGAGTCGCAGTTTCACGGACCCATGGCGGAAAAGGATTGCCGAACTATCAACTACAATGGCACAGTCGAAGGATTACTGGAATTTCTACGCTACGTTTATTACGACGAGGTACAACTGAATGAAAATGTAGTGATGGAAGTGTTGCACCTTGCAAAATTTTACATCGTTCCTTCGCTAGTAAGCATGTGTTCACATTTTCTAGAGGAAAACCTTGGCCCTAAAGACGTTTTTATTGTGTTGCCTGAAGCTATAAAGTACGAAGAGGTGAAGCTACAAGGGATTTGTTGGAAATGTGTGGAATTCGACACCGAGCTTGCAGTGACATCAGAAGCGTTTCTTAATGTCACACAAGAAATATTGTGTGACATCCTAGAAAGGGACAGTTTGAGAATTCGGGAAATTGATTTATTCAAGGCTGTTTATCGTTGGGCAGAGCATAAAATGCAACGACAGGGCTCAGATGGGGAGGCAAGAACAATGCGGGATATCATAGGTGACAAGGCTTTCCATTTGATCAGGTTCCCAACAATGTCAAAAGAAGAAATTGGGGAGGTCCTCCCCCAAGCAAGTGATCTTCTCACTAAGAAAGAACTTTTTGAACTTTTCTTATATTTTGCCAAAGGAGACAATATAATATTGGAATTATTCAACTCTAGAAGGAGAATCGGAGATAAAAATACTAGCATCTGCAAGCGGTTTTTGAAAGTTTGCACCAATATCCGCTGGGAATACATTCGAGGAAAAAAAGATACTGTTTCATTTAACATAACTGGAGCTACTATCAACTTGACTGGAATAAAATTATTCGGTGAACAAAATGCAGAGTACTCAGTTGAACTGGAATTATTTGAAGAAGAAAGACTAATTCATGATCAAAAATGGCCAACAAAATTTCAATCCAAAGAGAGTCAGATGAATATCTATGATTTTACCTTATACTTAGAGAAGTCAGTTTCCCTTCAACCTGGAAAAAGCTACTGCATATCAGCATTGATAACAGGTCCAAAGTCTTTTAGAGGGATTGAAGGCATGTGCACAGTTCATTGTGATGATAATGTGGTGTTCCATTTCCAAAACATTAAAAGTGAAAATGGCACAGGACATGATAGTGGACAATTCCCAGAGCTGTTGTTTTATATCTGACTTATCTTGACTTATACAAGGATCAGTGTGGCAACAGGATAGTTAAACAAAATATGTGTCTTGACTGTACATCTACAGTAAATGCATGGGAAATAATAGCTGACTTTCAAAACATATTATTGTGCAAAACTGAACCTAGTTCCTCGTGTAATGCATGAAAGGCCATATGCTGTGTGGTCTGGTACATCTGCCATAGTGCCTGTCACTATGGAAAGCAATAGGTTTTGAAATTTTTGTACCATTAAGTATTATAATTTAGTGTATAATGTAGTCATTTATTGTATTAATGTTTCTGACACTCCTTTTAATTAAGCTATTTCTGCAAGAAGGTAGAAATAAAAATTATTATTTGTTGCTCAAGCATATATAAGTATAGGATATCATACAGTTTCCAGTTCAATTCGCGATTAATTTCCACAAGAGAGTTTTTCAAAAAGTATTATAATGTGAGCTTTTTCATAAACTCACAAGTGCAAATTTATCCCTAATTGAACGAGAAATCTGTATGATTACTTTATACATGTACAAATTGGGAAAGTCAAGTTTTTGTTTGAAACACGGTAAAACAGCGCGCGCTTTTGTCAAAACTGGCGTCATTCTTCAACAGTGGGCACACGAATATTGTGAATATTGAAAACTTTCGGATAGAAATCCTGACGATTTTCATGTCATTTCTCGCTTTTTCTTTCTGTTTGAATTGTTTTTATCAAAAAAAGGTTTTGAAAATTGTGTAGAGTATTATACAGTATCTATCCTGTAAGAAAATTCTAATTTTTGTGGATTTTGACTTTGATTGTAATTGCCTTGGTATTAAAAGTTTCTGCACTGGTGTTACATGTGAATTGCACTACTCTCAGCCAATCAGAATCTAGAAATTTGTTCATGTATATTATAAAGTGATAAATAGCTGTTTCTAAAAAAATTAAAAGCTATAGCTGACCAAGGAGGATGAAGGCACAGATACAACATGGCCAACTCAAAGGATTATGAAGGCACAGTTTTTGTGGAGCGAGGGGAACCAAGGGACCTGAAACAAGATACTATGTGCCATCTTGAGGATATCAAATAACATAGGAAAACCCTCAGGGCAAAACAAATAAACTCAAAAAGGAACTGGGGATGGTACCACCCCTTTCTCTGTAAATGGCTTGGATAAGGGTCAATACTGTATAAGATAATTCTGTTTTTTGAAGTTGTTTGTTTGCTTAATATTTTTTGTTTTTTGTTTTAAGAGCTCAATTATTTTTTAAGTCAATGTTCTCAAACCACACAATCACTTACTAAATCACTTGATTGAAAATAATCCTTCAGTTCCTGATCAAAATCTACTGACTTGGAGAATGAAACAGCTTCTATCACTGCAAGTACCTGTTAAAATTAAATAAGAATAAACTGTTACCACACAGTATGTTCAGCAAACTAAACAAAAGAGACTGTAGTGCTTGTACAAATTCAACATAATTTAAAAAAAGCAGCATATTGGAAGGCTATAGATGAAAGAAAATAAATGCCAACTATAATAGATGGTACCTCTTCCTCAAAGCTTTCTTGATGCTGATGCCATAAGGCAATCTTTGCAGAATAACTTAATCCTGTTCCAGCTGTGGAAAAGGCAAGTACATACTGAGTAATAATGCCAGAAACTTATCCTTATGTTTCCACACTGTAAATGCATCGATTTCTCTAGCACTACTGTACCATGTTTTCTGCTGGATGCCATCTGGCCACACAGAGATAGAAACTGGGGAGACAGGCAGTTTGTTGCTATGAAGAGGGCACCAGCATTTGAGCTGCACAAGGGAAAAAAGAAAAATATATTTGTGAAATTGAATAGTTAACTAAGCAGGTCAAAAACACTAACAGGATTGAGTAACAAAAGGACCAACAACAGACCTGAATAAATCAGTAGCCTTTTTAGATGACAATAGCAGTGCTTCAACCTATGGAAAGATGGGAGTAAGCACATGTTATTGTAGACATAAATAATATACAAAACAACTACAATCTGGAAATGACCTTAGTATTTGCAGCATGCATTTTTGTGAGGTTTCATAGAAGAATAGAGAAAGTAAAGAGAACGAAACCATAAGAAAAATGGGGGCTCTTTCCCTCTTCTTTGCAGGGTCTTTGCTCCCTATCAATTTCTGCTTAAACCCCACAGGAAAGCTTGTTACACAGGCTATCTCTTTGAAAATGTGTGGGGAGTGCCACCTTTCTCCTCCTGGATATGTTGGGTGCCATTTTGTGAGGATGATAAGTTAGCAAGCTAAACTTACCAATGGAAGAATAGAAGGGTAGTCCATCAGTGGGATAATCATTTCAGATAAGCCTCTCAAAGTCGATCCTTTCACATCCACAACAGGTTCTAAATCACTGTCAATCAAAGGCAAAGTGCAAATTTAAACAATATGAATCTGGTAATGATGAGACTATGGACTAACTTTTCAAGTTTACCAATTTATCAGAGTGACATAGGTCAGAATGTACTTACCTTATTTTTGAGTTCCATTTCACACATTTGAAGCTTGAGAGGTCATGGCAAATGGACTCTACCAACTAAGCAACAAAATGTGCAAAATAATGTGTTATTTGGTCTGCTAACCAGCAGTTCTTCATGTGGTTAATGACCTCGTCACAAGCACGCTAAGAAGACTAGGAGTTATGGCATACAAAGTACAAGACAGGACATATAGTTAGTACTGTACCTTATGTTGGAAGGTCTCTGTAGTCTCTTGTGCAGTATATCCCAGATACTCTCCAATGCTAAGGTTATTTGGATCAGGGCAGCCACAAATAGTCATGTTTCTAACTTGAGACTATTTCAAACAAAGATATAATCAATAAGAGTTTTCAAATTTCTGATATGATTATACAGCAGGAGCATATGAAGGGGGCCCTTGGGTGCACTGCAGTTAAAGAGGTGACTCACGAACATTGAGCAGTGCTGTGACCTCCTCTTTCTTTGACTCACAGCATCCTAGATAAAAAAAAAAAAACTTTTCCTGACCCCACCCCTGTTCTCCAACCCAAATTGCCCAGCTTCAACACCCCCTCCCCCCAGAAAAAAAAACACCTGTATCTTAGTTACTGTATTGACAGGCCAAGCTTAGTCTTCTCATAGCAAATACAAACTTGATATTTAAGGGATGGGAAATGTAAGGTGTGTACTACCCATGATTTGCTAAGTGGGGTGTGCAGTCATTGTTAATGGAAAAAGGAAAAAAGGAGAGTATTTGACAACACTTCAATAAGAAAGTACTCAGTTTTTAGTTTTTTTTTTTTTTTTTTTTTTGTGGCCACGTAGGGGTGCATGCTTACCCTGTGTATGCACACCTGGATGTACCAATGTTGAGGTCACCATCTTTTTACAGGCTCTTACCTGAGCCCAACTGACTGCCTTCCTGGTGATACTGTCTTCTTGGAATTCACTTGAGTGGGCTGCAAGATCCAACACGCAGCCTACCAGCTTTTTCACAACACTCTCTTGGAAAGCAATGATATTCACAGCAATCAAAAAGACACTTTCATTATAGCCTTGGTAGCAAGCCCAAAGGGAAAGAAGAGAGGAGACGAGGTGCACTAGGGATAGGGAAGGATAAGACAGGGCTTGCAGTTGACGCCCTGGTTTTTCTTTATAAACATTCACTCAGTGAACATTTTATTCTAATGATCCCATTCTGATTGCCCGAATGCTATTCGAGGTGTCAATCATTTTTAAATTATGCTAGTCGAGGTGTATCATTTTAGAGCTAGCATCAGTAAGGTTAGCTCAAAACATTTCTGGCATTTTAAATGAACAGCATTATCAGTATTTCTTCTAAATAATTTTTTTTTGCTTTTAGCTCTGGAAGCTTCATGATTTTCCCAATAAAATTGATATTTATTGCCTACGCCAGGGGCATGAATAAACCTAAATAAAACAAGAGCTTACACACGAGCAGATTTTGAGAAAGCTTCTTGCTTGCTTTTATTTAAATTACTAAGGTAAAACAAACAGGGCGCGCACAGCAATCCAAGAGGCGCACAATAAAAAACATGGGGTCAGCTGCAAGTGCTCCCTTTCCCATTTTTACAGTTGTAATCTGAAACACAAAATTTGAGTCTTTCATATATATGATACGAAGCTCACAAAACACACACTGCCTAAAACTTATGGGTCACAAATTACAGTACTGTTAAAAATGGACTGTCTACAATTACTGTAGACAGTACATTTAGACATTTTGACATTTTAGAAACAATTGGAGATGCCAAAAGCAATTGGAGATAAGTGGGTTACCACGATTACCATCTCTTTAACCCATCAGATTTCAAGGGATAAGTCCCTTGAGTCTGGCAGTAAAATTTACTCAACATGAGCCAATCACAATTGACACTTTGGTAAGTAACCCAAACTGAAAACCATATGTTTCCCAAATGGGCAGATTGCCTCCTTTTTATCTCGATACAAAAAAGCATCTGTTTTAAATACATATAACAAGAGTTTCCATGGTAAAAGTTTAATAAATTCTTTGAAACACCTGAGTTTTCTATTAAATTATGCTTGTCATGCCTAAGAATCTTTGCGCCAAAATGCATTCCGGAGTTTAGGATCGTTTTAACAAGGAAATGCTACCTTTGGTATCATTACTATACACTGAACGTGTTGTTACTATTATTTTACTGATTTGTCTTATTTTTAAGGGAATATTATTGTGAAACACCAAAAGTTTTTTATAGCTATGAGTTATTTCGCAGGCTACTTGAGAACTGTTGTTTACACAAGATTATGAGCTATTGGAGTTATTAGAATTAGAGCTGGATATGTGGCAGGTTACATACTTTTAGATTTGCCTCGTACTGATACAGTGGGCTATCAATCCCAATGCATAAAAATATATGTTGTTATTATATAGCTTATGTAGCCTGATTTTAGAATGGAGCCAAATGATTCACTTAGCTTCTATTTATTTACATAACCCACACTCGAGGTTATCAAGAGGTCAGCTAAGTGAATCATTTGGTTCCATTCTAAAATCAGGCTAAATAAGCTATATAACATAACCCACACTCAAGGTTATCAAGAGGTCAGCTAAGTGAATCATTTGGTTCCATTCTAAAATCAGGCTAAATAAGCTATATAACATAACCCACACTCGAGGTTATCAAGAGGTCAGCTAAGTGAATCATTTGGCTCCATTCTAAACTCCGGAATGCATTTTGGCGCAAAGATTCTTAGGCATGACAAGCATAATTTGATAGAGAACTCAGGTGTTTCAAAGAATTATCAAACTTTTACCATGGAAACTCTTGTTATATGTATTTAAAACAGATGCTTTTTTTTGTATCGAGATAAAAAGGAGGCAATCCGCCCATTTTGGAAAACATATGGTTTTAAGTTTGGGTTACTTACCAATGTGTCAATTGTGATTGGCTCAAGTTGAGTAAATTTTACTACCAGACTAAAGGGACTTATCCCTTGCAATCCGATTGGTTAAAGAGATGGTAATCGCAGTAACCCACTTATCTCCATATTGCTTTTGGCATCTCCATATTGTTTCTAAAATGTGTTCCTCGCAGAAGGCAATCATGAAAAAATCGAAAGCAAAAGGGGCAAAATTACAATATACAGTACCTCAATCACACTTCAAATTCAAGTGGAAAAGCTACAGTACATATACTGTTAAAAATGGACTGTCTAGAGCAGTTCCTGGCATTCTTATTGGTACTCCTGTGGTCGACTGAGAGGCAAAAGGGACTAGGGCATTAACCACAGGAAACCAAACAACCCCAAAAAGAAGGCCAATGGTTTCGACTAAAGTTCACATTGTTTACAAAACTTACCAGATGTCTGAATAACAGGGATCTGGATCAATGCACCCAGTAATTTACCAACACTTGGAAATTCCTGGAGAACAGACCGCGGACTGTTCTAAAGAAGAAATTGACACTGACACCTCATATCATAGGATAACTCAGGCTTATAGTCAGGATTTGCTGGTTAAGATTTAGATTAAATCTGTGCATGACAGTAAATAGGCCCATTTTTCTCTTGTATGTCTTATGTGAGAGTATGTGGTCTTTGGTAAAAAAGTATCATGTTTTCATGAAAAATGTTCAAGTGCAAATATTTCATTCTGGATTTTTAGTGACTGACTCAGTAGATTCAATCTCAATAATAGAAGCTTATTTAAAAGATGATAACAAAATATATAAATGGTTACTCTCCTACTTTCTTTTATCTACCATGGTGGCTGGCTCTATCATGGTGTTTGAACCTGTGAATTGTGTCACAAAATATTCTCTGGTTTGGTAGAAGGAATCATGATGAAAACAGAGAGGGTAAAGCCTGGTGGCCTATACTTCAGTGCCGTAGCAGGCCTCGAGCTATTTGAGGGGCACAATACAGAAACATTAGGAAAATATTTGGGGGGCAGAGCCGCTCCCCTACTGGTCATTTCCTTATATATATGCAACAGCCCTGTAGTTAGTGTTTGTAGTTGTACAAGACCAAAACAACAACAACAACAACAACAACAACAACAACACAGTTACGGTTATCTTATTTTATTGCATCTGTAAACCTACAGTCCTGAACTATGCTAATGGAATTATTGGGTTCATTTATTTACTTAAGCTTAAGTTATCAATGGATAAAATAAATGTCGTTTGGTTAGAAAATCCCCCATGGCTTTATGATCACAATAAATACAAGACAAAATCATTAATCACTGCTTGGGATAATATTTAGCTGTTCGCCTAACCTTTCCTTTGATGACGGCGTGTAGATCATCCAAAAAACTTCTAAGATCGTCCATGAGATTCCACATTTCACACGAATATTTCTCTGTTCGCCATTTCTGAGCCAGGCTTAACCATTTCTTGACCATCTCCTCCGAAACCGGTTCCATTCTGGAAAATCAATCTTCTTATCGAACTGCTGATTTCATTATTATTACATCATCGCAGAAGGCAATAATAAAAATGTCGAAAGCAAAAGAGGCAAGACATTGTTCTTTGGCCTGTTTCTTTCGTTCTTTTGGTTGAAATCTCCCGCTTTCTCGCTATCGGGAGAGGAAAACTGGTACTCAGAGGGAAACTGGTACTCAAACACCACAGGAAGACCAAATTAATTGTAGCATTTTTACATTAATGCAAAAACAGTTTTTTTTCTAATTTTTTGATGTGTTGTTTTGTTTTCGGATAATTTAATTCCAAATATTTCATATGGATTTACCCTCTTTTTCCGTGCTAAAATAGGATGTCAATATAACCCTTTTGTCCCCCACCCTCAAGGTCCCTCAAAGTATGCAGGCAGGCCCAGTCCCCTTGCTAGGCATTTTGCGACCGGAAAATTTCAATATGGCGTTCTGACAAGAGAAGAAAATACACGCTAACATAGACTGGTAGAGGGAGATATGTAGCAATGCCACACCAATGGACTTCAATTTTTCTAATACTTTTCTCCATATCAGCCCAATTTTGGTTTTGTGGGAGTGATTTGACCGAACTCAAATGCGACGACTTGCTCCCAGGACAATATCCTTTTTGTTCGTATTATTGTTTTGTTACCGATTTTTGAGTTGACTTGCTCTCATTTGTTTTTAATTTATTATGTTCCGAGAGGATCTGATTAAAATGGCTTTCTCTTTTCGGGCTATCCTTGTATCCTGTGCTGATCAGCTGTTAACTAACTCAATGCACTTTTAGTAAAGCTTAATAAGCTTGCCACAAGACAGAATTTATAAGCACATTATGTAAAATCCTGTTTTCTCTCCTTGACCATCTCTTACGTATAAGTGCGATGAGGCTGAAGTTGATTCTGAGACCCAATCAGCAAAAGGATGCAGCAAAGACCACACAGTGGAAGGTAACAAATACAAAGCTAATTTAAAGTGACTATTTAATACAAAAACATAGCATTTGACTTTTTTGCAATGGCATTGTTATATAGTCTAGTCTCCACAGCCTCTGTATCTCTGTTGTGCAGCTAATGGCTCATTGCATAACAGATGTACAACAGCTATGAAGGAGACTTTATATTGACTGACCTTAACACATTTATCTGTTTACTTTTTTATAGTTATGTGTCATACTGTACCAGGGCTCACATGCGAAAGTACAGAAACAAACAGTACTGAATTCAAAAGAAAGGTCCCATGTAGGCACACGTGAGTTCATCCAAGGGAGCTAGGATACTTTGTCAGTAAATCCTACAAGAATGACACCAGTCTAATGCCAGAAACTTTAGCAAGAAACCCTTGCACATGATTCAGCAAAATTCTTTTGTTGCCTCTTGTTGTGTTTTTATTTCCCATGTCCCAGAACCCTAACGATCAATGTTTTTAAATCTTTAACCCAGTGAACTCAAAAATTTTAAGCAGCCAAAAATACAGTAAATGTATGAGACATTACTGTATCTAAAATAGAGAAGAAAATGCCTCGAAAGGGCCTTTTGCCCCCCCCTCCCCCTGTTTAAAATCCTGGCTATGCCATTGGCACATGTATACTCTAAACTTGGATTTAGGTGTCACTATAAAGGTAAGAGGGAGGTGACACTCCTTTCCATTGTTCAAAAACCTGCCTAGTTACAGCTAATGTTTTGGTGCTCGTTTGAGATACAGTATGGTTGGTTTTGCCATGCTTAATCCTTGTATATTATCTCTGTCCCAGGAATGGCCATTCATATGAAAATGCTCTTCTTCTCTCTATATTCCTTGGCATGTTTGGAATTGACCGATTCTATCTTGGCTACCCTGCTATTGGTAAGATGCTTATTCTGTTACAAAATTATATACAGTAGAGTCACTGAAAAGGGTCATGTAGCAGCTCTCAGAAGATCTCACCTTATTAATGATGCACCAAAGACAAAACAATGGGGAAAAACAAGTAGAATACAATAGAACAATAAGGTAATCTAATCCAGCCAGTTACGTTAGGCCTTATGAGCAGGCTGCTACATCTCTGACTGAAAATGGTCATAAATTGACACAGGACAAGAATTCTATTGTGAGATACTAATAATGAAATATTGTTAATCAAATGTCAGATGAATGGTTATTTGACTTTCTCTTGCCAATAGATCGTTGTATTTTGAAATGCAAACAATAACAAAGGAGTGGCTAATTAGTATGCAAGTCTTGTGTAATATAATTCCATCACCAACATTCCACAATCCTTATTTTTGTTTTGTTGTTATCGTTCCAGGGCTACTGAAGTTCTGCACATTGGGGTTCTTTTTCATTTTTCAACTTGTGGATGTTCTGCTTATTGCAACTCAGGTACTATATTTTAAGTAAATGTTATTATATCTTATTTTATTTTATTAGCTTCACCACAATGGGCAGGGCAGCCGCAACAGCATGGCCATTTACTGCGGACCCTTTAAAAACTACATAATTACAACAGATAATAGAAGATGTAAAAAGACTATTTACAACAAGTTACAGGACGAGCCAGACTACGGCATGAATTACACTTGATACAGACAGTTTTCTACGTATGTATTTTATTTATTATATTTATCATATTTATTCAACAAGTTTAGGACAATGATACTGTACAATACACCTAGTTCGAAATAATGTTCTCAGTGCAAACAGCAAATGGCAGTTCTATGACTGACAGGACCCATGGATCCCAATATATTTGTTCCAAATTCAGAAGGAATAATGTATATTATATCATACAAATTAGCATTATAATTATTAAATTATCATTTATCTGGTTCATTTGCCACCTTTTATACTCATAATGACTAACCATTGCACTTTACAGTGCCATTTGGCAATTGTCATTCACTGTAAGGACTGACAACCTTTTTTGAAATATGTGTTCTTTTTATTTTACTTACTGTCCCTGTCTCTCAACAGATTGTTGGCCCAGCTGATGGGTCGGATTATGTGATTGATTACTATGGACCAAGACTCATACATATTGTCAAGGATAATGCTACATATTACAAGCCACAGTAGCAGTTATAAGATTAGATAGTACTTGCATCAAAGGGAGTGTAGCTAGGGGGTGCAAGTTACCCTCAGGGGCGTAGCCAGGTGGGGGCCTTGCCCCCCCCTTCTAAAAATGCAGTAGATGTATGAAACATTATCTAAAATACAGGAGAAAATGCCTTGAAAGGACCTTTTGGCCACCTCCTGTTAAAAATCCTGGCTACACTGCTGCCCTTAGCTGCCAGTTTTTCTTATCAAGATTCACCGGATTGTACACATTTTCACAAAAATGTATACCTGCACAGCCCCCTTAAGTAAATCCTCACCATGTGCCTGTACCAACAAGAACACAGAGGTGCAGCTGCTTTCCTCTAAAAAGTAGGTAAGGCTTTGAGTTGTACAAATTAAGAAATTTTGTTGTAAATATGAACTACTTTGGCATTCCAGAGCCTCCAAAATTGTCATCCTTAAATGTGCATGTTTTTCAACTCTCTGTTCTCATGGAAAATGTGCTGACCTTGCGTCTGCCCAAGCAATTGTTACAGTAGGTTCCACCTTCAAGCTAAGGGGATGTAGCCAATATTTTCTGAGAAGGGAGTGCACATAAATTTACATATGTAGCTACTGTAATATACTTTATTAAAATACACCATGTCATCTCTTCTAAGGAACACTAAAAATTAAGACAAAAGATGCTCAATGTTTCATGTTTATAGGCATTGTGTGGTTCAATGAGACATCCATTTTTAATGAACCGTTTAATGCATAATGTACTTCTGCGTCCTGGACGTAGCAAAGGCAATATTAATCTTTATTAATCGTTCCTTACGTGTTTATTAATTTACAATTATCTTAAAATAACTACAATTACATTAACTACAAATTTACATTATCGATACTTATACAGCAAAAAAAAAAGAAAAAAAAAATGTCTATGAACAACATTTTCTTTAAGGATCTTTAATGATGCATCTCTAAAATTCTTCAAATATTTAGCGTCCGTCTTTACATTCCTCCCATCCCTTTTGGAGTAAAGAAGTAAAGGTTGTATCTCAAAAGTAGAATCAAGTACCAGCATGTACAGAATAAATGCCTGGTCTCTCTAATCCACGCACGCGAAGTGAACATGAGATTTTTTGCATTAACTACGGCTCATGGATAATAAATAATAGAATGGAAATTTGCCTTTAAAAATCCTTTTCTGTTCTTAGAATGTACGTGGAATTTAATGCCCGTTGTATTGGGGGAATCTCAAGGGAAAACAACTTGTTAGCATAGATCGCAATACTTCGTGCAAAACACCCCAGTACTATATTACTAAAATGTATGGCTCAACTGTTTGCAAATCAGCAAACTGGCAGTGATGCCGTTCAACATCACGACGACTGAACACCCTAGCGGAGACAGAATACACTCAAGGAATGTTTCTAGCAGAGAACAAGACTTAGTCAATGCGAGCAGGGCTCCATGGCATGAAATTCACCGCGGTTTCCCTTCAAGATTTTCAAAAGAGAGACACGGATATACGCTATCCACCGTAAAAGTGTTAACCATAACCAGTGAAGATGACTCAATCGGCGTATTACTTCCTTTAGTTTGTCTTGCGCTATTTCTCTTCTCAGCAGCCTTTGCCTTTCGCTGTCAGAGAAGAAGAGAAAGAAAATACCGGGTCTCAAGCCCACAGAGAGTTTCAAAGCTTGGAACCAGCGAGCAGGGCCAAGATTATGATGCCCTGTCAAGACAGGTTAGGATAATTGTGTGACCGTTTAAGATTTCATCGAGAATCTCTGCTCTGAAAATATGAAAATATTCTTGGTTAATTGCTCGGGTCGAGCCTCCACTTCACACAGCAAGTAAAAAAATTATCTGCTTTACCCACTTTCATAGAATTGATATAAGAGGTCCTTCCCTCCCTCCAAGTCCAGCGAGTCCCGTGCACCCCCCTCCCTACAGATAGATAGATAGATAGATAGATAGATAGATAGATAGATAGATAGATAGATAGATAGATAGATAGATAGATAGATTTTATTCATGGCACCCTATAAAACATTTACATCGGCGTAAATCCACAAATAATGTTTTTCTTACTTTGCATTTTTTTCTTGTTTCGAATGATTAGGTAACGTCACCGTACGTAATCATCAAGCTTCACATTTCTTGCCTTCATACATTCAAAAATATGTTTCGCTAAGCGCCGATTCACGTTTTCATTCCGGCTCAATCCCATAATTCTGACGAACTTATTTTCTTTGTTGGCATGGTGTCTAACATTGATACCTGCATGCGTTTTAAGGAAATCCAGTAAATTATCCCGATCATCTTTATAGGCCGGACATTCTAACAGAAAATGCTCTTCATCCTCCACTTTACCTGTCTGGCATACTAAGCATTTTCTTTCGTTAGGTTTTTTATATGGCTTTTCATACCTTCCAGTTTCAATTGCTAGCTTATGATTGCTTAGCCTGAATTTAGTAAGGGCAATCCTATGGTCAATATTTTTTTACGTCCGTTAGATAATCTTCTAAATTGTGGGACAGTTTAAACTTTCTGAGCGTACGCAATTTCTTCTTTTGTTCTTGGTCTTTTCTGTTGTCATTTTGAATAGAGCTAAGCCATGTCTGTTGTTCAATGTCATAAAGCCTTTGTTGAAGAAAACTGTAAGTTGCTTCGGGAGTGTTTGTGTCAGTCAGCCAAATATCGCTCCTACCCGCAAGGTCTAGTATTTGTTTAATTTTTCTATGCCAAAAGTTCTTGTTTTCATAATTAGATATGGTAGCGAATGCTTTGCGGGATAGTTTTTCGTTATTTCCATTGTTGTTTGAAAGTTTAAGCCAAAGTTTGATCGCTCTACACTTTGCTTTTGTTCTGAGAGGGAATCGTCCTAATTCAGCCCTACACTTGTCCGAGCTACAGTATCGGTTTACGCCGAGAAGCCATTTTAGAAACTTGGTGTGGACCATTTCTATTGGATCTTTTTCTAACTTTCCCTTGTAGTCCGCTCCCCATATTTCGCTTCCATAAAGTAGGATTGGTTGTATCAAGGTGTCAAAGAGGCGGAGAGTTAGTTTGATATCTTGTCTGAAGTGCTCTCTCATTTCTTTTCTTAACTTGAACATCGCTTTTAATGCTGCTTTTTTTAGCTCCTCCTTAGCCAAATTAAAATTTCCATAAGGGCAAAAATGGAGTCCAAGGTACTTATAAGTTTTGACATTTTCTATTTTATAAGTTCCGTAAAAGATTTGGTAATTATTCATAGTTTTCCCGGTGTTATTAAAAATCATTACTTTTGTTTTATCTAGACACACACTTTGCCCCCAGCCCCCCCCCCCCTCCCCAAGTATTTTAAGGCTTGTTACGGCCCTGCCTCTTCTTCTAGAGCCATAGTTTAAAAAAAATAAGCCCCCTCCCTGCCTCTAAGAAGCATGTTTCGTGTTACCATCTTTCCAAGATCACAAGTGTCTGATTAATGCTTAGTTTTGGCCCACAAATGCCATTGCAAACGTAGAGGCAAGCGTAGTAAAACACTATTTTAGCATTCGAGACTGTTAGGTGGGGTTGGGGTGTGTTTACATACCCAGAGCCTATCAACACTCTTTTTGTGACGCCTACGCCGTTTTTTAGCAGAAAAACAGCAACGGCCATCGTCGCAAACAGCAACTAAAGCAAGGAGGGCAAAACGTCACCCACCTTCACCGTCCTGTCACAAACGTTGTGCCTCCTCCGCTATGCACCAATTGTCGAATTGAGAAATGGCGTCAGGACGGTAGGACCTGGTGTCATTCCTTGGGGGATCGACCAAATGTTGGAGCATGCGCAAACGGAAAGCTGCCTTACCGCGATGCAGAAGCGCATGTTATAAAATGTAAGCCAATTCTGACAAAACCCAAGTTGCATTGGGTAAACTTCCATTTTTTTTCACACGCAAAAAAATACAGACATATACTACACCTTTATGATCTCACATATTGTATGGTGTTTTATTTATATATTTTTTTATTTTCGAGCAGATTACGCTACACCAAACAAGTTTGTGGACTCTCCCGAGTTACTGTCCAGTGTTTTCTTCACTCCCGAGTCAATGATCGTGCCTTATCCTCCCCTCCACGGGATAACTCCTGCACCGCATCACGCGATGGACACGTGCTCTAGCATCCATGAGGATGCGGCCAGCGAAACTGGTTGGGATGATGGCTCACCTTCCAGTGTTGCTAACTGCGCCTGCAGGCTGATCACAGATAAAGTTGTCGAGCCTAATAGCGGTATTCCTGAAGTTTGGGTATGAAGGGCAGGAGCCTAGAGATCCAGGAGCCCTATTTCGAACAATAAAACCCTACCGCAATCGGTTGGTACTTACTAAATATGGATTGATCCATTTGAGACAACGCACAGGGAGCTCAAACTCCCCTTGTGATAGGACGCTAGTAGATAACCCGGTGTTTTCTTTGAAATAAATGACGGATAAACGAATAAAAGACGAATTTGCCCCAATACGAAAAAGAGAAATCAAACCATACTATATCATAAGGATATAAGATATATCATAAAGATATAAGAGAATAAAAGCTTTAAATACGGTCGGTCAATATTTTTCGAAATGTTTATTTTATCCAACAACAAAAGTGGTTTATTTTACTATAGCGAGTGGTAATTACAAGAAACGGGCGTGCACACTCTAATAACCAAGTCTCCTTGGCCAATGAGAGCTCGCATGTTACTAGCGTGATGTATGATATATATATATATATATATATATATATATATATATATATATATAGACCAAAAAGAATGCAGTCCTTACTGCGACTGCGCTACTGCGAGGTAGCGAAGGGTTCAATACAAAGTTAGTCATAAAAATAATTTACAGTAGGACATTGAGGCTCTGCACTGCGGCCTCGCCACATTTTATAATCCTCAAAAGGGAGAGGGGCCACCACTCATACCCCTTCTTGCCCCTGCGAGAAGGCAGGGTCCACCCCTCATACCCCGTTTTCTTTCCCCTGCTAGGATACCATTTCTGATATGCTTGTGACTTGACAGGCCTAAGGCGGTTCGATAAAAGAAAAAGCCAATGAGAAATTTAGTTCTGTACTGAAATCCTTCGAATAGAAAATGTTCATATTGTATATTCTGCATAAACAGCACACAAGATCTTACAAGAGTAACGCGTACCAGTTTATTGGAGACCATATTACAAGCGTAAATGTAATGTAAAATATACAAACATGTTTATGTATCAACTATAGCAGAAAACTGGGGAAAAACAACCCCGGAAAAAAAACGACGCGTTATGAAAAACTGGTAAGGTCAAGTGAAAGACAAATGTAATTAGCTAAATATATAGGCATGTGAGTGAACCTCTAGGGAACGCGCAAGGGGCGAATTTCGAATGCCTAACATAAACACATGATTCTGTTGCATTTCCAAGGTCTCGAAACACCCTAGCTCTGCCATCATAAACATGCTGTTTACATGAGTGCTACATGAACTATATTTACATAAACTACGGTAACATAAACTGAAAGCGGGCGTAAGAGTCCATATGCGTAATCTCGTATGGACAAAACATATGGGTTATCCGGTTTGTATGAGTCCACAAGTTTAACCCTGTATGATTCCAAGCATATATCATTTCAAATGGCTATTGTTTATTTCATGCGCAAGTTGAAGGCTCCTCGAAGCGTGCGTTTCCATGGTAACCGAGATTCGCGGCTCCCTGATAGAACTCCGTCCACGCCAGCACCGTACCCACCTCGTTGCCACACCCCCGTCCCAGGACCTTGATGTACTCGTCCGGCAACACAACGCCCCACAAATTCACGCGTGTGATTGTTCCTACTAAAGCATTACCAAAGCTAAAACCACCACCCAAATCATCTTGTTCATTACCAATGATAAATACTCCACCTCCAGAAATGGTTCGTCCAGTTGCCAAGTTCTTCTCCTTTGTTACCAAGCTGTTATCCACGTAGAATTGGAATTCTCCCTCCGAGTTACTCCACGTTGCGACCACAGAGTGGAACCTGGAATCTGCTATTATGGTGCAAGGAATTCTCCTGAAAATGAGGACAAGAATAATATAAAATTATATTATATTATAACAAGAGAGCATATGCTCTCTTGATTATAAACAACTGTTTATTTATTTTTTCTTCAAATTTCATTTTTTTTATCTGTCCATCCGTCCGTCGGTCTGTCTTCTAATTTGTCGTTTCTTTAAAAATATAGAGTTACTCCACTTTAGTCAAGTTTGTTTGATTAGGCCCTGTTTTGTGTTAGCATACTTACACTGCATCGCCTTGGACAGCAAATTTAAATTCATTTGTTGCCTTTCTAATCATGATCCCGTTATTATTTGATGATGCGTAGGAGAAGAATGTGTTGGGGACGTTTTCGTCAATCCTGATAGACAGACTTAACGTAAACTTGGTCAGCTCAACTTTCTTGTCCAATCTTACGTAATCACTTGTTGTTCTTTCGGCAAATGAGATCTGGAAGTCTGGAAGATTGAAAGAAATGACAGTACACTGCCAAAACCACAAGCAGACATGGGTAGATAAAGGTAAAATACAAAATGGAGGAAAAGGGGAGAAAAAGCCCCGCTAAGGGAGCATATTATCTAAAACAAAAATGCTTTATTTCTTTTCAACCGGACTATGGCCCGAATGTCGCTGTTTTCAGCATAATTGTTAGGAGCAATGTTGATTTTAACCCGTATTTCAGAGGTGTAAAGAGCAAGGGAGGCCCCAATGGAAATGTTCTCATTTCGTGAGCAACGATTAACCAAACGTACATTCTTCCCTGTGCAACACAGGGCAGTAGCAGGGGGTGGGGCACAGAAGACATGTGCCCCCCCCCCTGCCAATATTTTCAAAAATAATAAGGAAATGACCAGTAGGGGCGTGGCTGTGCCCCTTTGGCTTTCTTACTGTTTAAGGCCTGCTGGCTATGTAATGCCAAGTGCACGGCCAATCACACACACGGAGTCCCTATTAAAATCATACGGACTAAAAATTGTAAAAACCTAAATAGAAAACATTCTAACCCGAATTCTTATTAACGTATCTTTTTATTAACCCAATCTGTTCTATGCCATAACTTTGGAAATGAACGGGTATTCGGAAATTCAGTGATCATGGAAATTATTAGAACAAATGAAGCTAAAGATAAACGAAAAATAAGAAAAAAAAAGAAGCCACACTTGGGATTAACGATGCTCGGTTAATAATCCTTGATGATCCTACTTGTAAATGTATGATCCAATTGATCTGTTCCGGGTATATTATTGTCCGGGGTCACAAATATCTCTTGCAAGCGCAGAGGCGTAGCAGGCCACGTCAGATTGGAGGGGCACAATACAGAAACATTAAGAAAATATTGGGGACCTAGCCACGCCCCTATTGGTCATTTCCTTATATTTTTTCAATATTCGGGGGTGGGCACATGCCCCCAGTGCCCCAGCCTCCGCTACGGCCCTGAAGCGTACCTGTTTTAGGCTTGCACTCAAATAACACGTCGTGACTGTCCAGTACATCATGACAGTCGTATCCAGCAGGGCACGACGACGGCACACATGCAGACTGATAGAAAGAGGGGCAAACATATCGACAATTAGAATGATTAGCATTAGCATCGTCACCATCCTCAGCATCAGCGTCATCTACTTCAGTGAAAGAGGTATCAGAAGCAGCATCATTATTGACATAATCACCCTTAAAGTATCAGCAACATCAACACATCAGCACTATCTTTATCCTCATAATCAAGCAATTAAAACTTTAAATTTAGTTAATTAAAACTGCTAGCCTGCTTGCTTGCTCTCCAGTTTGTTTATTAGGAAATTACTGTTTCCGTAGTTTCGGGATTCCTCTTGGAGGACTCCATCCACAGGACTTCTTCCACAGGAGTCCTTATTTAGACTTTACATTACGTTTTTTCCCCTCCCTTAAAACAGAGTAAGTCGAATAAATTCCACGTAAACTTCCATGAATTCGTGCTTACTACGATTTTGCTGACTGCCATCTTGAAAACCGGCCCCAGACCCACATTATGATAGTCATCAGCGACCTCATTATCATCAACAGCAGCAACAGTCTCATTATCAACATCCTCTTTAACATCATCATAAGTAGCATAAACACCAATTCTAGAATTTTTTCTTTAATCGTTCGTTATTATTGTAATCAATAGTATCAGTATTACCATCTTACAAAACATCAAAATCACACAACATGTTTTTATGATCCGATTTCAGATAACACAATTGAAAAGCATTTTTCTTTTAACCTTCACTGGTTCCAAGAATGTGTATCCCTCCTCTGGGATGTAGAGGTTTTTTCTTGATCGACTCGTTTCACTATTGAGCTGACACACAGACTGCTCAGCAGCTTCTTTGTAGTTGGCCGACTTGCATCTTGGATCATCTACGCAGAGACGGGCACATTCAAACTCTGAGAAAACTTGGACAGATTTGAACTCTTGGTCAGCCAACCTCCAGCCTGAAATGAAGGAATCGTAAATGGTGTTAATCAATCTAAACTTGTATTAGATAAAGAAAAAACAATATTTATTTTAAAGATATATAGATAATTAAGACATATATATCTTAATTTAAAAAGATGATCAAAATAATTGTTTATCACTTGTTGACTAAATGATTTGGCCAAGCCAATCTGTTTTGTTCTGTTATTTCGTGAACTAGAAGCGTCTCTGAATGGGTTGTTAGCTCCTGCCCTTTCCTGATAATTATCTCCCATGGAGGAAGTTTAGAGGTGATGTTAGGAACGAGACTCTACTAGGGGGTAGCCCTCCCTCTTCCACCGTGCTAATGCTTTGCCCCACTCCATACATGCCGCGTATGACAGAGCAAAAAAATGGCAAGTTTTCCAAAAAAAAAAAGGTCTGGTTAACTCCGGTAAGCTTAAATTTTTGCATGTTGGTTCCTTATGCCATGTAAACCAACATATCAAAAAGTATTTTTTTCTAATGGATTCGTTTTCGAGATATGAGGCTTAAAGTGCAATTTTTAAATGGTCAAAGTACAAATTCTCCTTGTTTTTAGGGAGAAGTCTGTTTTTTGTCAGCTTTTTGATTAGCTATTTCCTTGTCTGTTTGGCGTTTATCTTAAACAAGTTTCTTTCTCAATGGTACATTTCCTTACCTTTTTCTTTTCTCCTGAACAAGTAAGCTCCCTGATGGCAAACTTCTTTAAATTTGTTTTTGTTTTTGTTTTCCCTGAACAAGCTAATTCCCCGATTGGATGCTTCCTTACATTTGTCGTTTCTTCTCAACATGCCAGTTCCCCTATTCTTTACATATTTCGCTTCTCCTGAACAAGCTACTCTCCCGATAAGATGATTAACCTTTTTTGTTTACCTGAACTCGCTAGCTCCCTTGTGAGATACTCCTTTAACTTTTTCGTTTCGCCTGAAAAAGTTACTTTCCCGATGGAATACTTCCTTACCTTTTTGTTTTTCCTGAACAAGTTACTTTCTCGATGAGATACTTCTTTACTTTTTTCGCTTTTCCTGAACAAGCTAGCGCCCCGATGAGATACTTCCTTACCTTTTTCGTTTCTTCTGAACATGCCTGTAGTTCCCCTCTATCTGCATGCCATCTCTCGAGTACGCGATTGACAGTCTACACCATGTAAGGAGAACAGCGAGAAACTGCTCCCTCATGGTCCCACTAACTGAGTATTGGCTGCAGATCTAAGAGATAGCGTTAGAGATTTAAGTGGAATTGTATTGTATTTTTAGTCCTCTAGGACGCTAGCGGTAAAGTAAACAATATTTCAATAAGGCTGTCTTAGAGTTTACACTACTTTATTGGAAATAAACAACTGGATATCTTACAACATTTTTTTATGAAATTAAACGAAAATCGTTTTAAAAAAAAACAACATTAATTTTTCGCATTTAAAATTGCTGGATTCAAACTGTTGAACGTTCTTCAGCCCGGTTATCAAGAGGCGGGTAATTAATTAGACCCGGCATATTATGATAGGAAGGTGGGACAGGCCTTCTCTTTTGGACTAAAGTTTTGTTTACCCTGTGCTTTATTACTTATTATTGGTGCATTAGTTATACATTAAATATAAGAGTCAAATAGACTTATTGCGTCTGATGTATTTCGAGAGAGCTTTCTTGCACTTTGCAAGAGAGGTAGAGCGCTCAATGATCGAAAGGTTTGAAGAGTTTCGGAAGTGTATAACCCCGTCTATGGTCCACACTTTGGCCACAATGCCTTCGGGAACAGAACGAATATAGTATATCCCTCCTGAGTTGCGTCGTTGGCTATTGTCAAAGAGGAACCGAAATCACATGTTCAAGAAGGCTAGAAAAGCTTGCAAGATCACTTTGTGTTCATTAAATTTGTGAAAGCTTTGTGTGGTTAATTAGGTAAGTCAGGCACCTGTTTTCTGTGGGTTGAAAAGAATTTTATGCAAATACGCGTAATAGTAAAAGCCGAGATGGGTTTGAGATATGGTTCTCCTCCTTTTAAAGAGAGAACATCCAGGCGCCCGTTTCTCGAAACTCTCGAGAACTTCTCGGGCCCGTAAACTTCTTGGGTGACTTTTCGGGCAACTTTACGGGCCCGAGAAGTTCTCGGGAGTTTCGAGAAACGGGCGCCAGGTCAGATCAACTAGGATGAGGGCGCTCATACTTCTATACGCTTTTTTGTACTCAACAATACATATTTTCAAAGTGTTTTAAACGTGTTTTTTTGTTGTTTTTAATATTCAAAAATTACCATTGGATACAACCCAAACAGGGTGATTGATGTATGTATGGCTTGCGCACACGGCGCATTTGGGTAGCCCTTGTAAAGCAGAATACCAAGGTACAGTTACAATACAATCTTTGCTACAAGAGGAAACCCATAGCATGGTAACAACATAAGTTAAAACGGATAGCGTTTAACGAGATAAGAGACTCCGAGGTGTAAAAATCGGAGACCGTGTTAGAAAAAAAAAACAAGGTTCGAGACCCTAGAATTTAGACATAGAAACAAAACTTCAAGAGTTGCGTAAATACGCCGAGATTCCGAGACTATCGCTACCCTTTGCATACGCTAGAGTATTTTTGTACTCAACAATACATATTTTCGAAGTGTTTTTTAAAACACGTTTTAAAAAACGTGGCTTTTTTGTTTTCTTTAATATACGAAATCTACCATTGGATACAACCCAAACAGAATGACTGTTTTAATCATGTATTTAATATTACTTCCCTTACATGCGCTCTAAGGCTCGTACGCACGGCGCATTCTTTAGCCCTTTTTAAACAGAATACCAAGGTTCAATTGAACTAGTCTTTGTCAATCTTGTCCTTATTTCGTCATGAAATTATCATCAGCGGACGTGACGAGTTTTTAATGTTATTTTTTAATGTCATTTTTGCCTAGCCCTTGCAAAGCAGAATGCCAAGGCTCAGTCGAACTAGTCTTTGTCAATCCTGTCCTCGTTCGTCATGGAATTATCATCAGTGGACATGACGAATTTTTTTAATGTTATTTTTACTAGATATACACGAATTTAGAAGCTTAACCTGTTATTACGCACTTGAAAATTCCTATCTTTTACTTTAACACAGAATTGCCAAAATATTGGCGTAAACACATTTCAACAAATAATATCTAAAAGTATATAAATAATAAACTCACCTTTCTTTTTAAGCTCGATGCCGACAGACAAAAAACTTGACTGGTTGGTAGAAAAGTTTTACCTAGAATAAAAGAAATCAAATATCAAAACTTACATTTAGGTAGCACTGTTAAACCCCGATCGGTGATTGGTCGAGAGCGTGAGAAAATGGACGTATGCTTAGCTTCTCTTATCACTTATAGAAAGTTGATGGTTATGAAATCTAAAGTTTTCACTGGCTGCTTTATCAATTCTCAAAACAAACCCCCTAAGGTCACTTTGTCCCTAAGCTGGTTAGAAAAGAGATAATCACTTTTTTGTTTGCTTGTCGTCATCACCAACTTAAATAAAAACGATCTGATTATACAAATCTGTTGGAAGCTTCAATTTGTGTATCGCTATGTTGCTATACCATTGTGGTCATAGTTAAAAACAAAACCACACTTTGGGTATAGAGCGCAAGTACAAATCAAATCAGATGCTTCCCTTTGGTCACTGCTGCAGTAAAAACTTCCGCATTTATTAGCTCACAATATTACAATAATATATACTGAAGTTCTGAATTCCCTTTAGCTGTAATTTATTTCATTGATGAGCTGATTGAAGCTAATGTCATGCCTGCCAAAGCCCGTGTCTTAACTTAATTCCAAAAAATATGAAATCCTTACCCATTGTTTAAAAAAAATAAGGTTTCAAACAACTTCCTCCCACCCGAAGTCCTGCATTGATCTCCTTAGAGAGCGAGTAAAAATGAAACGTGAAAAAATGGTATAATCTCGAGGTTAACGCAAAGCATTCAACGGATAATCATTATTGACCAGAATATTTTCGCAAGTTCAGGTATGATATTACGAAATTAGTTTTGCTGAAGCATGAATATTTTTTCTTTTTTATGGGGGGAGGGGATTACCCTTGTTACCGAAAGGGGTTTATTGGTTCGAGTGCGCAGTCACTTATGGTTCCGTGTACGGCCAATGTAAACGAGGAAGTCTAGAAAACTTAACTATAGTGGATCTGTACACTAGAAATAGTATAAGTCATTTTTCCAAAATTCTTTCATATTTCCACAGTGTTTTAAACGTGATTTGTTGTTTTCTTTATACTAGATCTACCATGTATAAACCAAACAGGAGGATAAGCATTCCAAAGAAAAAACTTCTTATCGTGTATGCCATGTGACATGGGTATGGTTCAACCTCGCCATTAAACAAAGTGCCAAGGGGCTTGGAAAATCTTTTCTTTTTATCGAGTGTTCGTTATTAGCGAAATGTACTACACCCTGCCTCCTTACAGAGGGGAATGTTTTTATATTGATCTTTTTTCTCATTTTATAATGAAATCGCAACTCTAGTCTTTACGAAAACATTGATATAACGCTTTTAGGCAGTACCTAAATCTCTATATCATTATAGAGATTCTCTCTATGAGTACCAGAGCCTCCAGACTTCTCTAGTCCAGTGACGCTCAGCCAAAATTCCTAGAGAGAAGGCTAGAGCCTGGAGGCTCTGGTACCCTCTGGTACCCAGGGTATACCGTGAAGTGGAAAAAAAAAAGAAATATCTTTCATCGTAACTCGCTCTAGTGGAGATCTGGGTGCGATATTTTGGTTAATTCGCTTAATTCTCAGTAAGAGCGTTAAGATGTATTTAATTGTTTTTCTATCTTCCAAAAATAAAAAAAAAAACTTTTGAAATTATGCTCTCTCTTCATGGTCTGGGCACGAAAAACATTCAGAATGGCTTGTTGGGGGTCCTGTGGTTAGTGCCCAGTCTTCGTGTTGTCACATTTCCGATTGCTACCTTTGACAAACTACCAGATACCCGTTTATCGTGAAATACTCAAATATCGCTTTCCTTTAACTACAATGCCTTTGTAACGCTGTACCTAGCTAGAAAAATGAGTGATAAACCCCATTCCCTTGGTCGTGGAATTTCCTCGAAAGACTACACGTCACCTTTGAGGAAACCGGGAGAACCTAGCCAAAATCAAGATGGCGGCAAAGAGCCCATTGGCATTGAAAACGGTATGGAATTCTCTCTTTCTCTGGGATATTGATTAACCTGCAGTTATGCTACAAAAGGATACCGTATATTGCTTTATTGTTAGGAATTTCTGGGCTAAATATTAGTTCGCTTGAAAATGGCATAAGTTAATTATGAACGTTATCAGACAGCAAGCGTGTTGAGTTGCGATACCTAGTTTTTACATCGTTATAGGCGGCAGATCCCAGGTCCTAGAAGTGAAGGGTGGGGAGTGGGGGGGGGGGGGGGGGGGGGGGCTAGCGGAGGAAGGGGGATGTGGAGTTGGATGGTGGTGCTTTTGAGGGGGGAGGGGGTTACCTGGACAACAAATTCATACTGTTAAAAAATACCAGGGTATGTAAACTGCGCATTAAAAATACCATCCGCTCAAAACTGCCCCCCCTCTCCCTGACCGCCATCTTTGATGGTTCATCAAAAACTTATTATAACAATGACATAATTCAATCTTAATCAATCTGTAAAACATTTTAAACATGTTTTAAAAAACTGAGAGATAGATTTATTGGAACTTCAATTTTAGTCTAATGTAAATATTTAAGGTAAAATGAGAAAAAAACAAGCAAATATTTGACTGTTGACAGCGGACTTGTTTTCTACTTTCAGAACTGAATGCAATTGAATTAATCTATTTGAATATAATGCAAATTTTCAATCCCTTGCCATATCATGTTATATTTTTTCCATCATACCATTGCTCTTTTGAATTTACCTATGCTTGGTGATATTATTTGCCATGGATATAAAATTCCCATGTGAGCTTATAAATATTCTGTTTGTTTGGTAACTCTTCGATTCTACTCCAACAAAAGGAACTTCTTCAAAATATGGATATTAAAATCTCATGGGAGCTTATAAATATTCTGTTTGTTTGATAACTCTTAGATTCTATTCCAACAAAAGGAACTTCTTCAAAGCTCAATGTCAATGCTGCAGAATTTGTGCCAGAAATGTTTAAGGCCCCTCAGTATGTGCCAACATCACAGGCCATGCCCCCTCCCCAGACGGAACAGGCCACGCCCTCTCCCCAGACAACTGGACCAGACCTTGAGGCAGTAACCTTCGTTAAGGATATATTGGACCAGCTGACAGAAAGTCCTGGAGAGTTTGAAAACTTGGTAGAAGATTTGGTGCTAGCATGGAAGGCAAGGGTTAACAATGATGAAACTCTGAATGAAATAGCGAGTGTTATTATGGAACAGGTACAGTTATTTAAATAATGTTTTCATAAGCTGTGGAATATATCACCACTTACCATAGACCCTCTGGAAACTTTTTTAATGACTTTATCTTCAGATTGGAAAGTATATTTTGTTGGATTTTCACATAAAAAAGTAATTTTATACTGTATCTAGGCATTTTGCAGATAAATCTTTTCATTAATGGGTGCCTCTGATCTAATAATGTTTAAACAAGTTTACTGTTGTATCCATTGTATAGCGATGCCACATTTTCAAAACATTGATTTGTTTTTGTCTTTTGGGATTTTCTGTTCTGCCAGTCAAATTCTTGCCATTCCGCCAATCAGATTCTTGCCATCTCTTGCCTGCAGTTGCCTGGCTTTCTGCCTTGACACTGTCTGGTTTTCGTCCAGAGGATAGCCAGGGAAGTGCACAAAGCGAGACTCTGATTTGCTTAGAATGGTTTTACTGACGGAACAGAAAACCAAAACAAAACGTGCTTTGAAAATACCGCTCCCAATACAACGGATTCGACAGTAAAACTTGTTCATTTTAAAATTTGTGGTGGACAATCAGTAGCCAGTCATCAAACAAAATAGTGCACTCTTTGCCTTTATCCAAATCAGAACTTAAAGTTTTTGTGGCTCCCCTTTAATTCTTCCCCTAATCACCAGTATAATCAGGGCATCTGGTAAAGTGTGGCCATGGGGTTCCGCACTATTGACCAAAAAGTGCACTTTTCCACACTATGCTGCACTTTCTTGGAAAAATACTCTCTCGGAAAATAATAATGTTTGAAAAACTTGCAAATAATATGGCCAATTTGAAGGACAGTCCCAGGTATTAACCTGGTTCAAACCGTTGAATCTCAACAATTAAAGTCAAAACATAAATTGCAAGCGAATGTATTTTTGTTGGGCATTGAAAACACCACTAACATTACCAAAAACTCAAGTATTGTGCAACTGTAAGGCTATTCAAGCATCTCACAGAAAAAGTGTCTCTTACATGGCATAACGCTAACGTCGGACATTTCTAGTCTTCTCGTCTATATGTGTTTGCATCAAGAAATATCTTTTGATCGTTGTTATCGCAACGATTAATAACAGGTCAAGTATTACAACTATTGAACATAGCTCAAAGCTCATGTGTAGACAATGTATATTATGTTTTGTCCTCCATCAATTTTTTTTAAGATTGTATTGTAATTTGAACCTGATTTAAAGTTAAACTTTAAAATTGAGGAAAATGATTTTTTGGTATGCTCCGCAAATATGATTTACTTTTTCAATCTTTCCATTGCTACAGGGGTAGTGATTCAGGGAGTATGGTTGTGTTTGGAAAGCTAAAAGAAAGAGCAAGAAAACTTACTTTCACTCCTTTTTCTCATTTTGACTGCACTTTACCAGATGCCCTGTATAATCATGCTTTTTTCCTTTTTGTTTAACAAGGACCTGCAGTATGAATGGTGCATTCCAGGTCTAAGTCATTCCTGATAGACTTTGTCATGTGCAGAGCTCCATAGCAATAAAAAGACAGGACCAAGTTTGAAATAATGTTTAAAAACATCAATAGTTTGAAGACAACAAAATTTTTATTCTCCTCTGAGAACTGCACAGACACAGAGATTGGAATGGTTATGAAGCAAAATTATTGTTATTTTCACCCGCATGATCTAGAAAAGAGTAATTTTTGTCATTATTGTCGTAGAAAAATAATTTCAAATAATTTGCCTTTTATTCTTTTGTGTGTACAAAACATTGTTTTCAATTTAGAAATGGCCGAAATCAATCTGCAGCTGTTTTTTTTTCGATATTTATGGAGCTCTGCACTTGACGTATTCCAGCGGGAATGGCAAATTAAGGACCATCTTTTATCTTTTATACCGCAGGTCCTTGTTTATGTAAGTCACCTTGTTGGCACGGGAGTTAGAATTCATGTGAAACATATTTGTATGTTTAGTCAGGCCAGTAACACCTAGTTTCAAGTACCATAATATTTTACCACGCACAAGCACATCAGTGTGCATGTTCATACATTGTAGTTTAACTATCTGATTCGAGTATTGAATTTTGTTGTACTGATTGTTTTTTTCTTTTTTGTTTTTCAGTCCATTTTAGAATCCAATTTTACCTACACAGGAGCGAGACTTTGTGATTTTATTGCGAATAATACAGATGACATCCCAACTGAAGGAAAGCAGTTCAGAAGTGTTTTTTTGACAAGGTATCAAGCTGAATGCTTCCTTTTATCCAGGAACTTTTGTGTCTTTAGTGTCTTTATGAGTGTCCTTATTGAATGGGTAAGATTTACAAAATAGTGTGAGCTTACTTTTTGGGACTTTCATAGTGACTTTCCAAATGACTTTCCTGAATAACAAGGTGTCTTTATTCATTGGTGTATTTAGAGTAGGTTTAACTTTATTTGGGTGTTGATTTTTATATATACTGTATTGATTTATCAAAATAAACAATAAAGTGATTGGGTTTCATTTCTATTCAGATTTTGGCTAGAGTAGAGTTTATACTTTGTTTTTGTTTCTCAAAATGAGAAAGAAAGTGCATGTAAAACCCATTTTTTTTTAAAAAGAAAAACAATAATTGTTAGTTGATCATTTCTTGTTTTTATTAAGACTGACTTATGTAGCTTGTCGTTTCATTTTCCAGATGCAAAGAAGAACATCGAAAAAGAGAGGCAATGCTAAAGAGCCCTTCAACAGTTCCAAGAGTACATGGCTTGGCCATGTTTTTAGCAGAGCTTTATAGCACATTTAGGGTAAGGATAATAATACCTCATCATTATAATCATTATCCTGCAGCACAGGTGTAACACTCTTTTGGCTGGCAAGGAGGTATGGGTGCACCCCCACCCCTCCCCCCCATGACACATGCTTGCTTGCAACTTTATTCTAACATACATAGAAAGTCTATTAATGTGACCTTATTTGGGGCAGGAGAATCCATAATTAACCTGAAAGCTACATACTAATAAAATATATATGTTAATATATGTTGGATCCGGTTTGGCTAAATTATTCATTTACATTTATATAGGTTGATGGTGCTTCAGGTTCCAAAGCACAGTTTGGTCCATTGGGTCGAGCATTACTAGAGATGCTTGATTCACTAATTGAAAGTGGGACGGATGACTCTTTGCTTTACGCTGGGCGGATACTTAAGGTAAGGACCATGCCAACAAGCAAGACAAAATTGATGATATTTATTATCATGTTACTGATGAGCAACAGAAGTTTGACATAAAACAAGCATACAAGCAACTAATGTGACTTTGTGGAGTCTTTCATCAATATTATGATTTATACCATATTTCCAGTTTCCATTAAGCAGCCACCCTCTAAGTGACCCCTTAGTATGGTTCAGAGGGTGGCTGCCTTCCATAGGTTTCACTGTATGACAGAAAGCTCCTACTAACATACTGTATAGGTCGTTTTATGTGAAGTATTTCTTTTGCAGCTGACCGGCTATCTTCTTGATGACCCTAAAGATAACCAGAGTAGGGTTGATGGTATCTTCGAGAAAATTGGAACGCTGCTAGAATCATCATCACATGTGGGAGAGTAAGCTTTAATTATTTGTTTCACTTCACGCATGCAGTACTGTACTGAACGCTTAAAAGTGGGGAACTCCTTACTTTTTTTGTCTGTGATTTTCAGTTTGAACAAACAAGAAATGAATGAACAATACAAGCATCTATTAAGCGACACTCTCTTTAGCAGTCACTCCCTTTCCATATCTAACTGCTACTAATGTATACGTCATTTATAGGCTGTGTTTACATACCCCTTTTATGGTCACTTTCATAAGTCATGTGGGTGGGGTTCTACTTAAGGTTCCTTATTTTTCAAGATTTTGGTGTAAAGAATATTTTTACATCCTAGAGCTTTGGAAATAACACAGTTGTGGAGTGTTCAGCATAGAGTACCCCTCTTTAAAACTTATTGATTTCCATTCCAGAACAATTCAGAGATTCATTATAACAACAATGTACAATAGCAACATAGTCTTGTTTTTCTATCTTTCTCTAGTTCCATAAAAAGATTCCTTTCATCTGTGGTAAGCCTCAGAAAGAATAATTGGGGGCGGGAGAGCTTTGCAGAACGGGGAGCTGAAGCAGCAGCAGTTTCCGTGGCAACATCAGTCTTGTCTCCAGAGGCAGCGCCTTATGTTCCAGGGATTCAAAATTACCACTACTATAATAAGGTACATGTACCATGGAGAATTACAAATACACTACTGCTTTGAGTCAAGTTACATTTCTGCCAATAGAAATCTTAATTCTTATCAGGTTTTTATTTTCTTATCAGGTTTTTAATAATTTTTTTTCTATAGATTATTACATCTAACTGCTATAGCTTAATATTATGTTTGGTGATATGTAACATCTTTGTTAAGCCCAAAACGAAACCTACAGTAGGAGATTTTAGGGAGCTAATGCGATAATTACAATAGTAGGCAAAGTTTGCTATCTTTAAAATGGTACATTGATGACACATCATGAACATTGAGGTACTGTAGGTTACATTATCGATGGGACCCTGACCAAGAGTTACATAATGAGTTGCTCTTTTTTCAGGAATACTACCAACCAGGGTTTATCTCAAATAACGAGGATGACATTACTCCAGTTACAAACCCCGGTAAGGACAAATCCTCTATGATTTCACAATTTTCAAAATCAAATTGCGCGCTTCGTCTTACGCGATGCAAAATCAAATGTGGTTGGGACCGAAATGTCTGCAGTGGCTTAGGAATAGAATTAGAAGTAGCTGGCGCTCAGAAAATAGTAGCTGTCAGTTCCGCCGGCCGCCTATTCTTTTCGTTCATTGTCGTATGATAACGAATTATATTTGTTCTTTTAAGTATGACGACTATGCAGATACCACCCCAATATATAGTGATTCTATTGGTTCTGTAGGGCAATGACTTGAGCGTGATGACTATTTAGATGGCCCCTCCCCCCTAATGTTTGCTAATTCTATTGGTTCTGTAGAGCAATGACTTGAGCGTGATGACTATTTAGATGGCCCCTCCCCCCTAATGTTTGCTAATTCTATTGGTTTTGTAGAGCAATGGCTTGAGCGTGATGACTATTTAGATGGCCCCTCCCCCCTAATGTTTGCTAATTCTATTGGTTTTGTAGAGCAATGGCTTGAGCGTGATGACTATTTAGATGGCCCCTCCCCCCTAATGTTTGCTAATTCTATTGGTTTTGTAGAGCAATGGCTTGAGTATGCCGACTATGCCGATGACAGTAGTCCCACTGATTTGTCATGTCAGGTCTACGAAGATAACGGGTAACAACCAGTTTGAGAAGAGTCTCATTAAGTTTACTATAAGCACGCATCAGGGGTTTCCCATTTGTGCCAGACGCATAACTCATCCTATTTACTCTAATTGCTGATATACATACATACAAAGGCATACATAGGTCAAGCATACAGTAGGTTTAAGCAACCCTAAAACATAACGTTTCAGACTTTTTGTATTTAGCATATCATTAGTGAATGGCTTCATTATCCTGTTCCAGCCATGGCTACCCAGAAGAAGATGACTGTGCTTTCACGGAGGAGATGGAGAAGGATTACGAGCTGTTCATGTCCGAACAGCAGCCTCCGCTCCCGTTCAGCTAAATTTCTATCTCCGCACATCCCACATGGAATATATATTATAACAACGACATTAGGCAAACAGCTGGGCTGATTTCTACCCAAGACTAGGGCCTACCCCGTGTCGATGCGGAAACAAAAAAAAAAAAAAAACAAAGTAATATGATTTGAAGCCCATGGATAATAAAACGTTATAACTATTACTACATAGCTTGCGTAGTGTGCCTGAGAGGGAAAAAAGAGAGATGAACTTGGAGAAAGAGTATGCCTTACGTAGTATATAAGTAGAGTAACGCTAGTCTCGTCCCCACTACGGCTACGTCAGAAAAAGAGGGCCGCGCAGCCTAAAGGCACCTGGGGTCGAGGCTAGAAAAAGGGAATAAAGCTTGTCTCCTTCTCATTCCACTTTGCGCGCGGCAAACTTGGTGCGCAAGTTTGTTGGTAAAACGTCTTGGTAAAAGGTTGACGTGTTTTTTTTTTTTTAAGTGTTTTGTAAATATATTTTTGTAAATGTTTTCTCCTAATCTTTTTTTTTATCTACAAGATCACTATTTGTACTACATTTCTGCAAACACATTTTGCTGCAAACAATTTTTCCAATTACATTGCCATTGTGAATCCAGATGGTCTAGATCAGGATCAACCCAACTGTTGCCTCGTGTCTTTGAGGTTGTGTTAATAATCTAATAAACATGCACTGTTTGATGTACGTGTATTTTTTTTAATTCCGTGTATTTCTTCCTCTAAGTTGATTCTCACCGGCTTGTGGCGCAAATTCTAAGCTGAGCTCGTTGAACCTCCATATATCGAACTAAATTCCAAATGGGGAATCGGGAGTTTTTCGACTCAGAACCTGGGGGTTTTGATATATATATATATATAGTAGTGTGAAGAGAGACTCTACGATTCCCAACTTTTAGGCCTCAAAAATTTACTAAACGTTTCGGCCCTTCAGTATAAAATAAGTTAAAAAGCTAAAAAATACAATGGGCTAAAAAAATACATCCTTATATACTTACAACTTGTGAATTCGATTACAAATTGTTGATAAAGCTATGTGTTATTGAAATGAATTCGATTCTTCGGCTTATACTCCCTGCGTTTATTTAGACCATGGGGAGCCAAAGTAAAAAATTGCGTCATCCAGAATGCGTGAGTGCAGGCGTTCATATAATAGTGCTCAATACATAGGTGTAGAGCGGGATATATCTTGGTTTGTAGGAAAAAAACACGCGAACTACCGTTTCATCTCTACAAGCCTGTTTCGTGGTTGCCCACTCATCAGGAGATTTATTAAGAATATATTACTACCATCACTTATATACTATCTATGTATAAAATTAGCATAAAAATAGGGCACGAAATTTGAATGGCTGTTATGATGAAATTGAATAGTTCAGCTGTTGCATAACAAGGCTTTGTTCCTGTGGCGGCACAAAGACACTAGCTCGTTACGCTTGTTTAAAGTTGATAGCTTGGGTTGGCGAATAATGATAAGTTTTTCATTGAGGCAGAGATTACATCTTTCGCTAGAGCTGTTTCCAATTGAAAACCATGTCTTGAAAGACAGTAGGGAGTTCTTATTCACTTGTCATTTGATATCCCCACACACATGGTCCCAGGAAAGGGTGGGGGATGAGACTTTAATAGTAGCCTGTTTCCAAGTTAAGAGTCAAAAACAGTCAATACCACCACCCCTCTTGATATATTCTGGTTAAAAGGTAATTAAAACCCCACATTAACCCCTGACTTCTCCAGGACCATAAGGGAGGGGGCTCAAATGACTAGGGCATTACTATGTGATTCAGCAGTACACACTCAATAGGTTTTTTTTTAGAATAAGATACTTATATTATATTAAACTAAAAACATAATTTTGCTTTTTAATAAATCTGTAATGAAAACAGTTTTGTATTAACCTAAAGATAATAGGAAAGGGGACATTTTAGGAAAGTACAGAATATAATTATCACATTATTGTTATTATATTTTCTTTTCAAACATTTAAAGTAGAGTCATATTTCTTCCTTTTCCTTCTCCCTGTTGACTATTTTTATGAAATTGATGCTCTTTGCTATTTACCCTCTACACCAAAAATAAATTAATGAACAGATTTGATTTTTAAATTAGAAATTTTCATTTAGTACTTTCACTTATACCTTCTTTTTAGGATTCCCTTTCCATGTCTTTTTTCCATTACATTTATTTTAAAGGTTTAGATTTATTTAATTGGAATGGTTGGATCCAAGGTTTCTAAAAACACCAAAATATAATGTATTACTGGATGTATATTTGTAGTTATTAATTCCCATGGGGATGGAAAATCACCACTTAAAATGGTACATTAAAACTTCAGTCAAGAAATGCTCAATCAAATTATTTTCAACAAACCTTTCAAGTTGAGTCAATTCCCTTTATATCTCCTCCCCCGTCGACTATTTTTTAGTCAATTGATATTCTTTGCTTCCTCTCTACCCCAAACATAGATCAATGAAAGGGTTTGGTTTGAAATTAGAAGTTAGCATTTTAGCACTGTCAGTGATGCCTTAGATGTTTTTTAGGATTTGCTTCCAAAGTCAGTCTGTTTTTTCTTCATTGCATTCATTTTGGAGTAGGCCACCAACAACAAGGCCACTATATGGTAAAGGGTGGGTGCACCAATATGTAATGCATGAAAGGAGATATATATTTTTATTTTAATTTCCAGATATTTTTCTGAATATTCAGTCCAATGAAGGAGAGAATCGCAACTTAATCAATACATAAAAATTACAGAATGGCATCTAAACAGTCTATAAATATATGAAATATATTATTTCAAATCTTTGGAATGCTGTTACATCCATGACATATTCTGCACAAGGGCAAAGCTTGTCGGAGTATTGTTTTGATTTAAAAAAATATTTATAATGGAACTTCTATGATGGGACATAAGAATTTACCATTAGACTTTTGACAACTTTGACAGCCATATTCACACCAGGAATTGTGTTTGTTAACTTTGATGTACTGCATAATTTAAATTATTGAATAAGGCCTGGGTCCATTTGGTTGGTACAATAAATAAATCTCAGTAAAGAGCAGAATCCTAGATCCCCCAAAAATACCTCAATCAGTCAACACAGGTGTTCAATGCTGGCTCCGCTTTTAGGCAGTGCCTAAATCTGTATATTATCTGATATTGGGATTAGGATATTATTATTGGGAGCCTAGGTGGCGCAGTTGGCAGAGCGTTGCTCTGTAGTGCCTGTGCCTCTCACCACTGGGTTCTGGGTTCGATTCCCGGTTCCGACGTGAGTAGAGTTAGTTGGTCTTACCTTTGCTCCGAGGGTTTTTCTCCGGGTTCTCCGGTTTTCATCCCTCCACAAAACCAACAATTTCGATCTTAGCTGTGATCCGTGGTCAGACATGAGTTGTATGCCGGCTGCCTGAGGCGCCTTCCTATGTGCCTTCAACTCGACCACGTCTGAATCTGCGCTCTCGTAATTCAGCTTCTCAGCTGCAATGAAAGCGATTAGCTACCCAAATTTATTTATTTATTTATTATCATTGTTTTCCTCTAATTATATGCTATTAGATAGTGGTTAGACCCCTTTCCTCTCCTTTCCTCGTCCCTCGATTTTGTGATATTATCGGAGATTATTTTATTTAAGCTTAATCTACTAGATGTCTATTTAGATCCCCTCCTTCCCTCTGCTGGACCCCTCGATATTGTGATACTATCGGAGATTATCTTATTAGAATCTACTAGATGTCTATTTAGATCCTCTCCTTCCATCTGCTCTACCCCTCGATATTGTGATATTATCGGAGATTATCTTATTAGAATCTACTAGATGTCTATTTAGATCCTCTCCTTTCATCTGCTCTACCCCTCGATATTGTGATACTATCGGAGATTATCTTATTAGAATCTACCAGATGTCTATTTAGATCCTCTCCTTTCATCTGCTCTACCCCTCGATATTGTGATACTATCGGAGATTATCTTATTAGAATCTACCAGATGTCTTTTAGATCCTCTCCTTTCATCTGCTCTACCCCTCGATATTGTGATAATATCTGAGATTATCTTATTAAAATCTACTAGATGTCTATGTCTATGTTTACACTGCTATTCTGGGTCTGTATGACCTGGAACTGATTTGTTTGGCTTTTGACTGATGCCTGAGCATATTCATCTTTTGTTGTGTTTATTTTGCATTTTTGAATTTTGAAACAACACAGCCAAAAAGCCCTATCCTGTGTTGTCTAGGCAGCACTAATTCTGAAATTAGCCTCTCACCCAATCACCACAAAAAATGAATCCACTGTCAAATTCTAGCGAAAGGCAATTACACATGAACTCAACAATATTTATTAATTCAAAATTGGCCATCAAGAAAATATATAATATAATGCATATATATATATATATTTGGAATTTGTGTATATTGCTCTGTGTATATGCCAGATTTCTAGCAGAGTTGATAGAATAAGGACCAGAAGACATGCTTACACATACGTATAGTAAAGCCCGTCTTAGTCGGACCCGCTACAGAAATAGAAACCACTTATTAAAGGGGGGGGGAGGGGTGGAGGTCGAGTTACCCGAGTTGTCGGGGCCCATCTAAAATTTCTGCGCCAATCCCCGTCAAAGTCAAAGGTTCACTTCGAACCATTGATATATTCTCTATTATATTCGCTATTACATACGCTTTGTGAACAATCCATCTTGGGTGACGTCTATTTTAGTCGAAAACAGTACACGGACAATAAGTTGAAAATGAATTCGGTAATTAAATCCAATTGTTTTGTTTGTTGTCGATGGTCATCTGAGAGGGGTGTAGATAAGGGCATGTTAGGAGGTGGACAGCAAAAAAAAGTTTTTTTTTTTTCAAAAGCAAACATATCATATGACACCCTGGACGAATGGACGCTACAGTATTTGTAAAACTTTTAAAATTGCTCTAGATATATATGTGATTTTGTCTCTTAAGAGGCTGCCGAGCATTTGCGGTCCCGCCATAAATAAGGTTAGTTGGCTAAAAGTGTTTACATTGTTAGCAGTCTCCAAAAGCCTTGCAATTGTGATTTGTATTCAGTTGATTGTTGCATACATAGCAATGTTGACTAGGAAACGCGACGGCGTTGACACTCAAAACTAACCGAAACCAATTCTTACAGATAATACTTAGCCATGTTTATCACCGTAAAATACGGCGGTAAGTATAATAATTTTGTTTAATGCTTCTCTGATTAGTTTTAGTTAGTTTTGATTTGTGTAATTGAAGGGATACTAGGTATTAGAATATTTAATGCATTGGAGTTGATTTTTCCGATGAGATTAGTTAAGCTTTTTTTATTTGTGTGTGAGAATAAGATAAAGCCGACTTTTAAAAATTCTCGCTATCTTATGGAGTAACACTTATGATAAATCTCCGGTTTGATAAAGGATCGAATTCTTGAATACATTTTTGACAAGAAATGTTTATTCTCACGATATAAAATATGCGGTATATCTAATTAAAAATTGCATTAAATTTTAACATATACTGTACGTGCACCTTTTTGATAGCGCTTTTTCGAGGCGTAAAGGTTTATCAGAAGAAAAAAAAAGCCCATTTATCTGTTTATACGTCCCTCTTGATCCAGAATAGTGGACCTGAGTCCCTTTCGGCCTACGAATCAAACTTGAGAATACCAATAGTATTATAAGGGACCGATCGTTTGGCATCGGACGTACATCCGTACATGTATGTGGATTTAAATGATGACTGATGCATCCGGGATCTTAAGATAAGGATCCTCGAAAACTCAGTTAACCGTTTCACTTTGAAAAAAAGTTGCTTTATGAAAAATGTGTTGGCTTCAGTGGATGGAAAGTAGCGGTGGGTGGAGGAGTGTAAGGGATTTTGTATTTAGAAACTGATAGCGTGATCTACTTATATCTAGAGGCGGAGGAGGCGCTGTTTAACCCAAACTGCCGGATTCTCCACCTGCTTGACGACATCAAGCGACGGTGCAAGTGCACAGAGGAAGGTAAGGCACCTTATTCACCAGTATAGTCCAAGGCGATACCTGTGCAAGAAAATGAACCAAGGCAGCTTGGGGTCTGGAGCCCACAAACAGAACAATGAGATTGTTTCCTGTGACGTCATTACTCTCATCAGCCACATTCAGAAGAAGAGGGGGGCACTGATGCTCTCCAATTACCATCCTCTACTAACCACAACACATTTTCATGATTTCAGTCCTCGTGGATTTATCTGACGTGAACGGGTCTGTGCAAAACCTCGCCGATAATCAGTCAAGTAATGCAACTGATTTCCTAAAGGGAAGGGAGACTTTCATTCTAGTTCGCGTTGAGAGTAAGTATTCTTATGGCTTATTTCGGACTTCTGTCTGCAACGTCTAATTTCCATTTTGTTGTTCTTAGAAATTGAAGGAGTCGAGAGACCTATTTACACACCACTCTTGAGAGATTCCGATTACGTGACGTCAGAGTTCTTAGGTAGGTAGAGCAAAGGCCTTAGCGGTTCATGCCAACGCAGGGCCGTAGCAGGTGGGGCACTTGGGGCACGTGCCTCCCCCCCAATATTTTCAAAAATTACAAGGAAACAACCAGTAGGGGCGTGGCTGTGTCCCCGATAGGTATCTAACGGTATATAAAAAACAACAGTACTCGAATGGTGTAAATACTTAACACATTGAGATTGAAAACCAGAAAAATCAAATAAGAGCTCCAGGGGCTTATTCAAATCATTGCAGTAGCATGTTTAGGGTGACGTAAAGGAACCGCTGGCACGTTGACGAGGATGGTCGCCCGCTGTGGGTGTATCATCCTGTGACACCCACACTCATAATTGTGAACTGCTTGGAGCATTTCGTATCTACATTGACTAGTAAATTGTGGACCCCCCGTTTTGTAATATCTGAAGCGGATGTGATCGTGGCGACTCTATTTCACAGAGCTCCTCAAATCCTTTCTTCATTCAATCATTGTCATATCACGTGGTTGCTGTTGCCTTTACAGAAAGCTTGTCCAGAATGCCGACTGACATGCTAGAGGTCAGCGGTAGATCATCAAAGCACACGCGTCGAGGGGGAAGTCCCAAGACTGGAAAAAAGCCATCCATGGTCGGAGGATCTTTATCAAACCTCAAAAGTCCGTCAACCAAAACAAGTAGAAAAATAAGCACAAGCAAAAGATAGAGCCTATTTTGGTCACGAATATTCGGGGGGATTATCTGACTGACTGCGGACTGACCCTGCATTGGCTCAAGCCACCACCAGTGCTCCCTCTGATAAAAAAGAACACTTAAATACTTTTGCATAAGCATGGAGATTTAAAGAAGGCCACTCAGCCTACCCATGATGCAGTGTAAAACTCGCCCACTTTCCTTTACGGATCCTTTTTTTTAAATTTGATAGTTTTACCTACCTATTCTGCTACAGCAGTTTCCCTTTTTATCACTCCCTAACACTCTAACTGGTGAGTGTTTTATTGAAAAAAAGTGCCATCTAAAATAGGAATTTGTGTCTGCGTGAGCCACTATCAAACCCTCCCTTCAGCAAAAAGCTAAATCCGCACCAGGGGCATATACTTATATGTATCTACATATAGAGAAGATGCTGGCTATCTGGACGCTAGAACATTCAGGTGCCCTTTTATAGCCAAATTCGTTGTTGCGCGACCTCCCAGAATCAAAAATTTCTTTCTTCCCAAAGCTTGTGTCTGACTACGCGCTATTCCCAAACGAGACAAGGATTTTGAATTCGTTGATGTCGCGCAACAACGAATTTGGCTGTAAGGGGCGTCCGCTAGACGCTTTAGGCTAAGTTCAAACGTTGTATTATCCATGAGCCGTAGGCCTTAGGCATTTTTTTTTAAATTCACTTTCCCGCTTTCTCGTTTGCTTCCATGATTACACACTTTTAAAGGTGTCTTAATTATTTATTGGTAGCGCCCCCAAAATGTCTTGTTTTTAGTATGAACAATTAACAGTTAATACCTTCGCAAAGGATAAATAAACGTCATAGTCTTTATAGCGGATCTAGGTGGAGGCAAAAAAGTATTTGGATGCAGGCCCGCACGCAACCTGCTCAGAAAATGGGTCTCGAATTCTGGGAATGCACAGGATAATAGAATACAGTCAACCTCGGGTATGTATGGCCCAGAATACTGTAAATGGTGAGTTTTTTGGGGCCTACTTTCATTAGGTACTCTCTTCTCCAGTTCGACCTAAAAGGCTTTCAAGTGCCTGTGATGCTGCTGCAATATATGAAGCCACAAGCAGCTAATATCTCGCTAAAAGCGCCAATGCATACGTTTTTTCATGAATACATAGATTGAATTGATTATTTTGATGTTTTCCATTTGCGGTCGCCCTAAATGCTGAAAAAAACATTTTCGAACTCGGAAAAGGTCCATAAGTATGGTAGCACTTATGACGGCACTTTGATGTTAAATGTACTACCTACATTATCGTAGGCAGAGCTATATGTCAAAAATGTAAATAAATACCACGGTTTTATCTAGCTCAAAGGATCACGAACCTTAAGACCCAGTGTACAAAACACTTGAAATTTTGCTTATAACTTTAGTAAAACCTAAGCAACACAGCTGCGTTATGAAATAAAATCGATGAAAAGGGAATGTGAAAAAAAAATGATAGACGATGTATTATAAGGGCAATTCTGAGGGATTTCGGCAGAGAGAAGGACCAAGAAAGAAATCGGCTCGCCTTACTATTCGCGCAAATAAAATGCGTGTTACGACGTTTAGCTTTAGTTTATAGACGTTTATTTTTTATTGAAATAATGGAAATGGGGAAGGGGGGTAGGGGGGGGGGGGGGGGGGCGCTAGGAGCGGGAAGGAAAAGAAGGCATATTCACAAAGAGGTTTCAAAATTATTACCATTCACTTGCAATGCGCAGCGCATTACCATATAGCGGGAAGAAACCAATCAAATAATATATGACGGAAGTTAACAGATTAGATTTCCTGCCCGAATATTTTTCGCGGTGAGTTGTGTTGTTCGATAATAACGGCCTTTTATACTGTCGTTTCTCTGGCAGGACTCATGCACTTAAAAAACATGGTCTCGAGTCTTCCGTGCGTCGCCATGGGTTGGGATGGCGTAGCAGGGGTGTCAGGAACCTCCGCTGATATTCCCTTGAATCCCTCGGTAGGGGTATCTTTTAGACACTTCTCACTCAAAGTGTTGTTTGTAAACCAGCACGGATCAGCGCCGAACCCCGAATCAACTTCTAGGGCGTCACAGTGCTTTGAATTACTTGTTTTCTCTCTACTGGAGGACGTTGCGCTACTAAAGGCAGGGCAGGGCTCTGTTCCAGGGTTAAAAGAGCTATCATAACTAGATATTGCACAGGAATTGTCGTTGTCGACGGACAAAAGAAGTGTGTGGAAATTATCGACGGGATCGTATGTGTTAGTCGAAGGTAAAAGCAATGATTGTAAGTTGTTAGTGGTCCAGTGATAAGGAAGGTTATCTATTTTAGAATGGTGCAGCCCTTGTTGGGCGGGCTCTTTTTGCAAGCATCCAATGAGCATGGGATCCCACTCTAGTGAGCTGCTCAAACTCACGAATGAACATCCATCTCGCTCAGTCTCTTCACCTTCTGCCATATTTTCTAATTTACTCACATCCAAATTTGTTTTATGCCCCATCGTAACCTTTTTTAAACACTCCCCTGAAGTTTCTCCCGATTTGCTGGTAGAAATATGTGAGTTCACCTTCGCCACGCAACCCTCAATCTTACTTTTCCGTAAAGGTTTTTTCTTCTCGTCATCGTCTGCAGGAACCTGTTTTTGGACAAATGATACCTCGCTTATCCCCGAGTGCGAACCAGAGTGATCTACAGACCGCGCAGATTCGCCAGATCTCTTTTCCGTAGTGTGACCGTTAGGCAACATGTAACCACCATTATCACTCAAGAAGTTGCCCTTCAAACCAGCGATCGTACTGCTCTTCCTCGCTCTAAACGTTCCACCATTATGATGTCTGGCACTTCCGTTACCACGTACGGACGAAGCACTGGATTTCCTCCGCCATTTTCTACCGTACTCCAGCACAGAGTTGCCCTCACCGTCGATATGTCGATACACTGCCAAGCGGAACCTCCTGCTTCGTGAGAACCGACCGTCGATTTGCGACTCATCGTCTATCGGAATACGATGACATTGACACTTGAAGAACTTTTTAAACACCATCTTGAATTCCTTATTAAGGGTCCCATATGCGATCGGATTGAGCGCGCTATTTGCCATCGGGAACACGTTAGCAAATCGCAAAACATAGACTCTGTATTTGAACTGCAGTAGATCTCCGTACACCATGCAGAGATAGACCACATGTTGAGGTAACATACAGATTGCGTAGAGAATAACTAGAGCTATCAACATGTTAGTGATTTTGGAGGTCTGTTTCATTCTTTGTCGGACCGCCGCAGCTAAAACGTGCGAGCTTTTTTCGATCATTTTCAAGGAGTTCCTGCGAACTTTTAGCGCAATAAGCATCGCAAGTGCGCAGATCATTCCGAGCGGCAAGATGTACTGAATGACAAAAATAGCAATCCAGTAGACACGACTGTAAGGCCCTTCGGGCCAAACCTCGTCGCAGTAGACCTGTCTGGGTGCCGGACGTACCTCACGCGCTACAAACATCAGCGGTAACGCAGTGATGATGGACACAGTCCATATAGCAACCAGTATGGCCCGAACGTGCTTGCCGCTGAGCCTGGGCCGCATAGGGTAGGCGATTGCGCGGTACCGATCTGTCGTGATCGCCAATAGGGTCGCGATTGACGCGGACAAGCACACCGGAATTATCACGTACGCAAGTTGACACACGAAGTTTCCAAATGGCCAATTGTGGTCGTTCTCGAACGCCGCCATCTGAGTGGGGACGTAGATAAGTACGGTCAGGAGATCCGACAGAGCAAGGTTGAACGTGAAGATGTTGTTACTCGTTCGCGATCTTTTCCGGCGAATCACCGCCATGCAAACCACCAAGTTCCCAACAGAGCCCACGAGAAAAACAATGATAAAAATAAGACGCAGTGTCCAGCGTAGCGGTTGTGGCTCTATGTACAACCCAGTGGCAGTGTTTGAACTATTCGTGGAATTACTACGAAGTTCCATAGATGATGCAGAAGTTAAAGCCTTAGTTGGTTATCTTCATTTGCGATGCTGATTAGTAGGAGTGCTCTAGAGTGAGACAGATGACTATGTTGCACGCGCTCGAATGAGTCACCTCCTTCGCTGTTCGTTCTCGCGTCTTGTCATAGTCCTATAATTAAGAAAAGGTGACACAACGGATTAAACTAGGAAAACAATAATCAAAACCGACGCGATACCTACACTACGGAATACATTTCTTACCGAACCATCTCCTTGCTCTTTACAATAAAGAAACAGAACAAAAAAACAACCCTATTCAACCCGCCACCTGGGTTATAAATCTGCTCGAGAAATCTTTAAAGACTGGTGGAAGTGTTTTGTTTGAGTGATGGTAATGACAAACAGATTCTATCAACACGACATAGTGTTTTACCCCAGGTCTGCTACTAAGTTTCGAGTTATGTTAACAGATCTAGCTAAGGGACCAACCACTGCGACACGCCGTGAGTCCACAATACGTATAATATCCGACCCGTTAGATCACTGCCTTAGAGGTGAATTCAACAGATCCAGAAGGCATTAAGTATAGCGCCAATAGGGGCTATTTGGGCTTTTCTAAACAAGGCGAAACCATTAATAATGCAAAGATTTTAAAGTAATAACTCAACATCATTATGAGTAGTGTTTGTTCTTTATAGATGCGTGATTTCCTACAAATACCAAACAGCGATATTGGGGCAAAGTTCCTTCACAGAATTGCGATTAGTTCTTATACAAATCCCCTCATTGTATTCCCAACACAAGTAAAAAGATTAGTGATTACTTTGAGATCCTTGAGGGTTATTAGACAAATTTGGAACTGGCCAATCAAAGCTATCATCTTAATTGGAGAAATTGTTGAGCTTTTTGGCAAATTTGATAAACAGTCTTAGTTTGCAGATGAGGTTTACTCGTTTATGGCAGACAATATGCCGCGTGGTCGTTTCTCTGTGCTAGATTTAGATCTTCCCGCGACATTAAGTCAGCTCTGACATTCATATAATCGTACTGTTTAGAAATCACGATTGAATTAAGTTCTAAATAATTCAACAGCAATTTTATCGGGTGTATTAACACAAGAAAGTTTGGCAGCTTTTCTTGGATATAATGGGTTTGAAAACATCACTTAGTACATGAGTTAGTTACTATACAGTAAAGTAGATTTTTTATGATAACAGTGAAAATAAGTAAAAAGCGACAGACAAATAAATCAACTAGCCCACAATCAGAGAATAAAACCTTAAATCACTTAAATTTCGACCGCATAAGAGAATAAGGTGCTATACAATATGATTTTCAAGTGATATGAAGCGATGTCCGTATACTAAAGTGTGTTTTCTAAGTATCTTCTGACAACTGACATTTTGCATTGATTAAATAAATCCAAAATGAAAAATGATATTTCTCTCTTTCTCCTTTTTCCATAGAAATTTATAATCCCTAGCCCAAGTAAGAGTACACACGTCAAGAAAAAATCCACCTACCTAATAGTTTTGGGATATCATCTCTTAGCAGGAAAAAAAGAGCTACAAGCCATTTTCAGAGAAGGTGTCTCAAAAGATAAAGGATGAAATAAATTTGTTAACCAATATTGAAAAGGTTCCACAGTGTAAGAGCGTCATGCGGCGATAGACGACTTAGCAACGCTCTCGGCTCACTCTGAGACTCTCCGATTCCATTCATTATCTTGTTATGACTAAAAGACAGACCTTAAAAAATTCAGCAAATACCAGTTACATAATCAACCAAAATGGAACGTCTTCATTTAGAAACAAGATACAAACACACAAGAAGTATGGTAGTTCTAACATTCATTTAGAAGTGACGAGAGGTCAAGGAAAAATGTTCTAAAATGAAGAAGTTCTCATTCGCTCTCATAATTGTAAAACCTAAAAGATGGATACAAATAATTTAGTTTGATTAAGAGGCTTAAAGTAATATCGTAAATAAAATTGTGTGGGGAAAAAACCCTGGATTATCCGGGAATATTAAGTGCGTCTTCTTCACTTTGTTCATATTAGTAACAGCATGGGAGAAAAAAAATCAAAAACTCAAAGCTTGTGTCCATTGCCGTTGTTTGATTGCTAGCCTCTGTGTAGGCCACAAAATTTCCAGAAAATATCTATATCCATCTATATCGATGCATATAGATTCCTTTCTATTATCTTGAACTTTAATCAAAACTCGCGACCAATTTTTATCTTTAAAACAAAGAATTTCGCTCTTAAGGTCCGCGTCCAATTAAAGTTGATTCCAATCACAAAGAATCTTTGTATCGCTGACTAAGAAAAAGGCCGTCTCTGGTTTACCGAAAACTATTAAAAAACATTCCCTCTACTTACGCGGCACATTTTAGAATTTTTCCGAAATAAGCATACGAATATAAAATAATAGATACTAGAGAGCAATAAATATACAATAATTATTGCTAGAAAGCCGCCCGTATTACGGAGGGGTCCAGAAAATATAACAAACTGAAGACAAATTGAAGACAACGAAGAAAATCGTATAATTCATGTCCAGATTTTTTTAATGAGAAAAGTAAAAAAAAGGTTAAGCATAGAAAAGGGGTTAAAATATTCCACTTACCCTGTTAAACAACGACTTTTTCTGAATGCGCTCTGTTTAGTATAACATGGTCTGTTTTCTTTTTTCCTACAACTTTTATACCCATTTTCACTTTTCTTCAAGTCCATAAACACTTTTGTATACAAAGACCGCTTCCGTGATCCACTCTTACCCATGAAATCCTAACCATTTTTCGTTCTGAAGTGCTAAATCTTTGCAATGCAAACCTGCGAGTACTTTTCTCATGCTAGGCTTAGACCCAGCTGCGTCAAAATTAGCCACATGATGAACTGAATTTATCGCTAATTAATTACGCCAATTGGCAAGTTCGAATGGGCCACGGTGATTTGGGCTTGCAATAAAGTTGATATAGTCAGGGGCTCGCGGGCCCGTTTGAAGGAATTAGAAAAATAAACAAACAACTTGCTATTGTGTCAATACTGTGTGAATAAGGGGAAATGTATATGCGGAAAGGGAACAAAGCATGCTGTGTTAGAAACATGGATGGTGCGGATATTGGGGTAATAATACTAGTTACTTCAAGATTTAAGAATTCCTTTGACAAAATAACTCACAATATCATAACAGGTCTTGAAGTTTCATTTTTTTTTATCTGTTTATAATTTCTGTTTTTGGGATCACGAAATTCTCGCGTGATGTGGCAAAAGAAGTATCGGGAAAAGGAGCATTTGTGTGTTCTTAAATAGATTAGATTTGGCTGCACTTCAGGTAAAGTAATATAAACAAAATAAGATATTTCTCTTTTTTTTTAGGTTGATTTGACCTATTGTTTTGTAGGTTCTTTTTCGAAGCTTACACACGGTGGCTTTCCATGTCCTATTTTTTCATATCGTAGCACACTCATTCTCGATCCATTGATAGGCTGTGGTATCATTATAAAGCCATCACCCTAGGGAACAAGAACGCTTTTAAAAACAATATTATAGTTTAAAAGTCAACTCTCTCGTCATTGGACACTAACAAGACCAGCCGACAATCAACCAAAGCTCCTTTCTCATTTTTAGCCATTTGAATTCCATCGACAAGAGCCTAGTATTCTTAGAACTGTCCGCTTACGTGTAAAAATAATGGAACACTCGGTGTACGCACGGGAAGTAGTTTTTCCTCATCCTTAAAGAAAAAAAAAACGGTATTCGATTTTTTCTCCCTCCGCCCCAAGGCGATTAGCGACATGAATCGTATTTTTGGTGACAGCTCATTAGTTGATACTCAAGGAAATCCTAGAGGAAAATTCTGGATTGTGATAAAGATGAACGATGCAAATAAGAGGAAGAAAAGTATCCCTGGAGTTCTCTGTGATGCGCCAAAGTCCCGGATATTGGCTAGCATATTACAAGTGTTTTCCTGCCTTTTTTATCCAATTTGCCAATATCAAAAAGCCGCCAAATAATATAACAGAAAAAAGGTACTTGTGCCCGTGTGGAAGCCAAAAAATAAGGAAATGTTTTAAGTATAAGCTAAAAAGGTGTTCACAACACTAAAATGATGAAAATGTAATATTATCATGATGGATCTAGAAGATTTTAAAAAGCGAGTGATATATTTCCAAACTTTAAGTTGCAGGAGGACTCTTAGCAAATGAGTATTACATGTTACTAGAGATAGTTAATTGGATTTCACAACCCGTGCAGCGATAATTGAATGTTTCATTAACAAAAACGATGACATATAACCCCCTTTTTTTACAAATTTAAGTTCGGATTTACATATTTTTAATGGAAAATAGAAAAAAAAAGTAATGATAAAAAAAAGATAATTCAAATATTTTTACTGGCATGACGAGAACGCTAGGTAATAGGCGCTATGCAAATTTTTGTATTTGTAATTTTATTTCTCGAGCTGAAATGGACTCCATTTAATAGTCCATGAGACCCAATAATTGTTTTGGCCAAATCACCCTAGTAGGTCAATATGTATAGCCCAAAACCTTGTTAGGTCATTTGACATTTTTTTTTTTTTTTGGGGGAGGGGGGGGGTAGGGGGGGGGGAGTTGAAATCCGGTTCATTTCGCTATTGATAGGCTATAACTTATAGCTTCCTAGTAGGTCAACCAATCAGAATGCAGCTTTGGCGATAGACACCTAGCTTGATTTGACTAATATCATTTAGGGTATTATTATTTCAGGATATTTAGAAGTTTTCTTAGCAAGGTGGCATATGTTTATCGCTACACGGGTGTTGGGTCATTTCTCTTTCTTTTAACAAAAAAATGCCTTTTTGTCTACGTCAACCAATTTACTTAGCTGATTAGTAGACACAACGTCAGCGAATGCTAATGCACTATAATCGATTGCTGAAAAATTTATAAAAAGCTGGCACGCAATCGAGTCTCTAAAAGAGCTAAATCTCACATTTTGACATCATTCCCTAATGTGCGTCAATCTTTTTCCTATTTTACTGTACTTATCTTTTTGAGGAGTTCCTAGGGCAATTTTGATAAATGAGCTTGGAAAATAGCCACAGATCTTAATGAGAGAAAGTGCTAGTAGAAAGAAAACCAGCAATAAATTCTACTTTTAGAACTGCCGTGCAGTATATCTATTCTAAAGATACTCACAGCGGCAATTCTAAGCAGATTAGAAGTCTTCTTTTCATTCCTCTTCTACCAAAATCCTGGAAACAGTAGATTCATTACGATCCTTAACGTGCTTTGCTTGGGCTGTGCTTTCTGTTTAGAACAGGTGTAGTGTTTACAAGCACTCCCTCTGGATGTATAAATATACAACTCACTGTGAGATCTAAAAACATACCAACTACCCATCGGTATGGGCCAATAGCCAATAGCAAGGACAAAGGGAAGCTGCAAGCCTCCAACTCTAAAATTAGTGCACATTTTTCAGAGTTTGGAAACAATGCAATGTTATTCTTCACATGCTGAAAGAGTAGGGACGCCAGCACTTATCAAGACGGTCGCTTCACCCCTGTTAAGCCTTTCCATTCTCTATATTCAACAAATAATGCAAGCTAATACAAAAAAAAAAGAATTGTATTGACTTCGAACTCATTCAAACATGACGATATTTATACTTTCAAGTTTCCTCACTTTAAAACCAATATTCTATTTCACATATATAACAATGCTGTGAGCAGATATTGTCTATAACCTTTACACTGGTAAGCCATCAAGCAATTTTCCATTAACGCAAAATATTGAAATTGTGTTAAATTTGTGGTAGCTACGAAGTCATTCTATAACTAAAATTTTTTTTATATTTCAACCTATGTTCACTTTATACAATTCAATATTTCATACATATAGCAATGCTGTTAGTTATAAATTCTATAGCCTCTACACCTCATCTTTCTTCAATTAATGTTATCTTAGCCAAAAAAGCTATAAAGAGTCCGCGTATATTTTTCAATTACATGATAACAGATCTTCAAAGGCGAGTTCATCAAGGAGTTTAGGCTAATTTACGGGATCTATTCTTGTATTAATCAGACTAGACCACGAGTTCATAAGGCTGGGAGACTAAACATTTCCATCTTAAAGGGTAAATAAAGAGGCAAGACATTTCTCATAAGCAAAAAAAAAAAAAAAAACTTTCCCCCTTACTTTTTCACTCCCGTATACACAATTGGCATCGAGGTGCAATCATATAAGTTTCTATCAATATTGTGTCGCGTTAAACTGCTTGCCTATATTCTAGGTCACGCTACGAAACGCCAAGTGATTGATGGAAGTTAATAGTATCACGCGATTAAATTTAATTCGAAAAAGTCGTACTGGAAAACTGCAGAAATTCCAACTTAACTTTAGACACCGCAAGCTACCGCAGACACTACTTGAAATTGACATTAATGTTCCATATTTCTTATTTAGTGTGTGCCCTAATGTGTTTAAACAAAAATAGATTATTAGCGCGCCTTTTTTCGTGTGCAATACTTAAGGGTTCTTGGTACTATTACGAATTTAGCGATGCTCACAGCTCACTGAACGTGTTCTCGTCCATCACATGTCGCTATCGCATTAACTAGTCGGGACGCACTAATACTGCTGACAGATCATTTTAGGCCGACCTCGAAGATGTGTTTTCGGACGGCCACAGAGGGCTTGTTTTGGTGCGTTTACCCGCAAATTGGCAAGCTTGATAAGCTCAGACAATCGGAATTGTTCTGCGATAAGTCCATGTTAGAAAAAAAAACTCGTCTCAGGCAACAGCTGTTTTGGAAACTAAGAAAACGTTTTTTTATTCAGATCCATAATCTACCAAAATTTGCATTAAAGTAACGATATTTTTAAGTTGAAATAAAATGCATAGCTCAAGTTAAATTCTAGTAAAAACAAGAGGTGTAATTTTTTTAGATCGAATTAAAAAGTGACAAACTCTATCTACTTACCTTACAACGCCGCCAAAGAAGACACAAGGTCCCTTATTCTGTTTATAAATTACGAGAGCGATAGATTTTTGAGCGCACACTACGTCAGCAAAGCAAAACTAATCAACTACATATGTAAAAATGCCCAGAAAAACCAAGCCGTTAAATCGACTGGTATAAATCTCTTTGTACAGTGATGCAAAGATACTAATCGTAAATACTCCTTAGAAGAGTTTAGAGGTCCGCAATATTGTCTTTTTGACTTATGCTGTCCTAAACGCTCACCTGAATTTTCTATTTAATAGTCATTAGCAACACATATGTCATTGAACTTACGGAGGCTGTGAACTTCTTAACCTTGAATGAGTAGAGCGACTTCTATCTGGTGTGCACGATGCACATTAAAGGGTGAAAACATTTACTGAAGATTTTTTTTTTAACTTACAATGTATCAGCCAATCAAAATGTGGAAAAACTCCCGCGAAAATGCATTATGTCACGTCAAGATGCATGTTCCGTGCATGCCTCTTTGTATCCACCGACCTAGAGGGAATAACACGTGAAAACCAAAGTCAATCAGCAACGCAAGCTCAGTTGCACACTATCGAATACAGAATGGCTTTGAGGAGAACCAATCACAAGCACATCTGCCAACGTCAATTTCTGTATCAGACAAAAAGGAAACATTGGTTTTCAGCAAAGATTCCTGCCTTCACAATAAAGTGGTCATCATTGCGTGCGCATCTGTTTAGCAGGCAGATTTCTACTGCAAGGGCTTTTGCGGTTGGCTTGACTAGCCACCAGCCAACCATATGCTAAACCGATAAAAAGCGAGGATTACGTTTATTGCTTCAACACAAGTAATGGGGCTTCCTGGGAAGAGGAAACATGGAAGCATCAATGACCCTTTAAGCGACAAAACAGAGGACACGAACCGGGATGGCGAAAATTAAAAAGCAATTCTGAAAATTCTGATAAGCATCTGGTGAGAGAATGTTCTAATAGAGATAAGATAAAAATGTGAAGTCCTAACATGCAAGAGTTCTCGGTGAGAAAGAAGTGACAGTGGCGACGATTTTTTTCGAAGGGCGTAATTTAAAACAGAAAATTCTTCATCATTTATCTTCGTTGAAATGCTGAAAATGTGGAAAAAAAGAGAGGAAAAAAAACACAGAAATTTCTCATATGCACATAGAAAGAACGCCATTAAAACAACAAAAAGGTCGACTTTAGCCGTTCCTATCTATCAATGCATTATTGCTCACCTCGTAGCTATCAAAGCATTAATTGCTTACTCTAAATCACCTTCCAGCAGGGAAGAAAAAAGAAATAGAGACATGTAATGACATCAATGGCGCCTGGCAACAGTCTCGTGACAAAACCCTGGACACAATTCCGTAAAGTGTTTCACATAAAAAAAAATAACCTTTTGCTTAGGCGACTAATGTCTGCACGTGTGAGATATCTTACAAAGCCACCAAAGCCATTTTAAAGAGATTAGTTTAAAAAAACGAAATAACAAGATTGCAAGAAAGGTATAAGATAATACGATAATACTATTCACCATGCTTGCTATTAAGAAAAAGCGCGCAGCAAGAATGTACTAGTCTGAACGTGCCCCCAAAAGGAATGTGGAGTTTTAAACGCCTTAGAATAAAACGACTTATATACAAAAAAACATAAAAAATATCTACAAGCAAAAATTAAGAACATATTTATCGTCTTTAATTTCCAATTTTGTTTTGAAAAGGCTATACTAAATAGGAATGAAAAGATAATAATCAATAATATCAAGTGAAAACTGTTGCCTAAATGAGACCCGAGGCAGTAAAATTAAGTATAGTATAAGCATATTTTTTTAGAAAATAATAAAAAAAGGAAACAAAACTCAATCAAAGTCGTACGGCAGCATAATGTTTTTTTTCCATAACATATCTTTTTCACAACGGCACTTTTCATTACAACAAAAACGGGGTCTCTATGGCAATGGGTCAACACGGCATAACACAAAATATAACGTTATAGTTCCACAATCGTTTGTAATCGGTCTGACATTTCACCATATCTCTTAGAGAATCACCTCAGCTTCACCTTTATTGCATAAACAAAAGCAGGTTAAGTGCTATTAACGCGAGAAGCTTTGGATAATATCTGTACCCTAGCTACCGCGACACAAAAGTATCAAAGTATTATTAATTAATAATACACCCCCCCTCCCCCGCCTTCCATGCTCTAATCTCTATCCAAGTTCTTATCTCCAGGACTCTTTACCTCTATCAGCATTCTAAACAGCATTTTTTTACGAAACCACACTGGCATTTGTTTTTTTGCCAGTATCGCGAATATAAGATCCAAGTGTAAGAGTATTCCATATGCCAACAAATCCTTGCGACCACTTCCAAACCGCTGTTCACTAACAAGGGACGATAGTAGATAATCAATCACGAATAATCCCAAAAAACCTCAAAAAGTTCAACACACAAATACGTAATTCAAAGACAACCAAACTCAAAAGAATAAGAATGTTAACTGGCGCCACTGTCTTATAAATTACCGCGTCTATATATTCACAAAAGTAAGTCCTTCTCCAAACCAGGTTATTACCCTGTACTCCTTCATTTTTCTACAGTTGTCTGTTTATATATCAGGGGTTATGTTCATATCCTTTTCTTCTATGAGCTCTGTGCACCCCTCTGTAACAGACCCGGCAAAACCTAGATTTTCGTCGTTTTTTTTTTAACTTACCGGCTTTGGAATTTCCACCGGGTCAGCTAATTTTATTAAACCGCCGGTCACTTAGCTTACTCGTCGGGTAAGAAAGAAACTGTTCGGGTTGATTTAGATATTTCACCGGGTGCCGGGGAGACTAAGAGCTCGTCGGGTTGGCCGCAGAGGGTTGTCTTAGTTTAAACGTTTATGCCACACACAACCAGTTGGCATTAATATAGAAGAATATGTCAACACAGCTTTCTATTCCAAAGTGCTACACATATTCGGTATGGGGAAGACGACTGTTTGCCTTGAGGCGAACTATGCCACTAGATGTTCAACGAAGTGCATATTAATAATAAAAAGCTAGATTTACCTTGTTTGCTGTTTTCCCCTCCTATGCCTCTTAAAAAGGAAGTCATTCTGTAAAAAAAAAATAGAAAAAAAACCTATAAACGATAGTTTTGGCGTCAAGTTATCGTGGTATGTGAAAAGATGTTTCGAATGCATCACATCTAAAACGTGAAAGCAGAGAAGGAAAATGACAAAGTGGTTATGTTTGCGTTTATGAAAACACGCAACAGAAAAAAAAAATACTTGCTGTGGATATGGACAACAGCGCCCAACGGTTAACTGCACGTTTCTTTTTATCATACTAGGCCAATACTGACAATAGGAGCAAAGCCAAAGAGGTTGGAAAAAAATAATTCATGATAACCACATAAAGTGAATTAATATCGCTGACTGTCAATCAGCATTGCGGGCTCTTCTTGCTCCCATATCATGATAAGTATTCAGAAAACCTAAACAATTCAACGATGTCTGATTACCGATATTCATAACATAAAAAAACTTAATTATTCCGCAAATATATAAACAAAGTACAATGACAATGCGGTCGAGGAGGAAGGCTTTATTTTAAACAAAAAACCCTTCTCGACTTTTTGTCGCAAAAAAACAACAATAAAAAACATTATCGGAGAGTTTTATGCTTTTGTGAGCGCCAACATCAGCTAGCACTTGGCTGGTACTTAATGTAGTCTTCAATAAAGTGTGTCCTCGACACTGACCCCCAACCCTATAACCCTGGCCATATTGATAGCTACATGAAGTACTAACTCAGGATTGCATGGCTATGCTCGGTTGACCCCAAGACAAGGGAAATATTGGAGAGCAAACTCAAAGCAACTCCAGCACTGTATCAACAGAGCCGTTATCGCTTGGCCAATTTTCAGTGTGGCTGTTTTTGCTAGCTATGCTGGCGATGTTAGCACGGGGCATACTGTAAATCATAGCTACATTGTCTCATTCCCACGGTCTTCTGGGCAATTCTAGAGCTAGAAACAACCCCTAGTGTACGCTTTTAATTGGTTGAGGAGATGTCACGTGGCAATTGTGCAATGGTAACGATTCGTAAAGTCCTTCTCGACGTTGAAACGTCGAGAAGGGCGCGAGCGCAAATCCAATGTCCGCGGCGTTCTTCGATTTCGCGTGATTAAGGTCCCTACTAACAAACGTGATTTCAGAACGTGATTTGCCACTGCAAAAAGATGCATACACAAAACACTTTGTTTTACTAAGATGAAGAGGAGGCAGAAGACAGAAAGACTCGTAGTTCGATTGGCTTTACACTCCAATGACAAACACAAAACCCTGACAATTGGAAAAAGGGCCAATCGAACTTCAATCGCTCACATAACAAAGACAACACACGAAATACGGTGAACACCTGAAAATGCAAGGGCGCTTCTAGGAAATTTCCAAGAATTCTAGTAGCATGTTCATTCTTTGAGCTTCACATACCTTAAAAAGTCATTTTCCTAGGAACCTCTCACTACATCGCTATAAGCCGTAAATATTTGGGAAGACAATCAAGAGCTTATATAATATTAACACAAGCCTACGCTATAGCATTATTCACATTTGTAATGTGCAGACCTTCTTTTCTGCCGTGTAAAAGTTGAAAACGAGCTTTCATTACGCCCCTTTCCCCCAAGGTATAGTAAATTGAATTTTGGCGCACTTAAAATTATTCCTACTTTAGCATTAATTCTAGATTAAATAGTAGACGCTCATTTTCAATACAGTAATGGTGATGTCTATGTTGAAGGTGGTCATGATTACAATGACCCTTTCCTATCTTTATGAAAAGTTTGATCACTAAACCCCCATTTCCTCTCCCACAAAAAGCACACGCACAGCACGTATACGACGCAACCTGCTTGTAGGCTGTAAGAGTTGGGGAGAGGAGGGGGGTTAAGTAAAACAATCATTATCCACCATATTGTGTTTTTTTAACAGCTACGTTATTCCTCGAGGTTATGCTTTGACATTTGGCAGCTAAGCACTTGTCCATGGTCGTCAGACGTCTAAGAAACACTTGACTCCGCTGACTCACCAAAATCCTACGCACCACGCACCGTGTAGTTTCAGCGTGGGGGGGGAAGGGGGGGGGGGGCTTTCCGTCTGAGCTTTCCGTCTGTATTGTTTGAAGACACTCGACTTCGCTACCTCCCCCGAACCCCTACTCATCACGCAAAGAAACCGACGCACCCTCCCTTTCAGCTTTCAAGGGAACATTTAAATTCTTCATACAACATATTGCATTTTTACAAGAGAGCATACATATTTAATTGAAAAGGTTCAAACACGTTTAATTTATTTCATCCCGGGCTTTTTTTATCTTTTACGTCAAGAAAAAAATTGACTATACTGACACATACCTTTTTCTTGGAATCTAGCCGTTTTCGTTTTGGAGAGAAGCGTGATATCATGTGTTGAGAATCAAACTCTGCACTGCAAGCAAGGCACACAAACGATTTCAGTTCATTCGAGTGTAAAAAGAGGTAATATACGTATCGCGGTTTTGAAATAAGCAGATCAGTATGAAGGCTTACCGTTCGTGGAAAAAGTAAAAGGGGCGGTCTTGATGTAGATGCTTTTAAGATAAACATGTAGCCATCTTGACTTTGCTGTAGCATGGCGGGCCTTTCGAGTGATGTTTTTCTTTTTTAATACTCATTGTCGATTTTAATCTGTTTAGTTTAATCGTGTTAACACGTTATATTGCGATCGGTAATTGATACATGGACTCTATATCACGCATTTCTTATCGTGCTATGACAAAAACAGGATTTAATCGAATTTGGTGAGCTTTATCAAAGACTTTTTCCATAATTAAATGTCGACAATTACGCACTTCCGTTCTTTATATAAACAAGGAAAATGGGAACAGTACCCCTCCGAGAAACAAACAAAGTTCAAGTCGAGACGCTATATAAGCGTGGGGGCGTTAAAATACGAGCTCTCTGAGAAACGAATATCACGCATTAAAAAATATCAACAAGGCACACATGTTTTGAGGGGGCGTGGTCTTTTTTCTACAGCCAACGCTTTTTATTAACTTCAAGCGATACTACAGTTATTTCTTCATGAGGGAAGCATCATCAAGTTATCCTCTCCACGACCAAACAAGGTCGTTTACGTACAAAAATGTTAGATTCGACGTCTTAAAGTCCTCTTATCACAATATTTTTCACAGGAACTACAGTAGCAAAATAATCTAATAAAATGCATCTCAGATATCGCGATACCGCAAACCTCAACGTTTGCTTTTGGCGAACACTAGAAGACATCTGTAACACTTAGTACCGGCCCTGCTCGAAAGAGAACTAATAATTTACATTATAAGAGTAACCCAGTTGGTTACCTCTTTAAGATTTACCTTTTTAAGATTTTATGCTGTAGGTTTGAGATAAAATATTTTCAGTTAACAGCAGTTGTAAAAACGGTGCCTAGTCAAGCGACAGAAAAAAAGAAAGGCATTAACTTTCTTTCAGTTATTTTAAGCGTTTAACTTATTTGTCCTCTCCTTCTGCTGCTTTCCTGGCATTCTCAATGTCTTCAAAGGTCGGCATTCCTTCTGGCATGCTAAGAAGAACGTGCTCCTTCTCCAGGATTCGCTCTGCCTCAGCTGAAAACAGAGGAAATAACACGAGTTTAATAAAAAAAAAACACACACTTAACTCTTTAAACGCAAAATTACTTCATGCAACTCTCAAAAGCAACTGTCAAAAGAAAACATTAATGAGTCTTCAGAGACAAAAACAGATTGAACTCGAGTAACCGTGACTTTAAAAATCGAAATTTACGTTCAAGCCCCCAAAAAAGATTCTCCTGAATCGACACTATGATGAAGGAAGAATATTTTGGTCTTTTTCGTTTTACAAGATAAACAGCATTCTACTGTACATTACTTTGTGGTCATTAATGTGGTCCCAATCGAGACTCGATTTTTAGAATATTAGATGATAAAAAAGGGCAATACTAATGTATTATGTCATAATCCTTGGGTGACAATAAAATACTCATTCCTTGGGTTTGCAGATATTGATAACGGTAAGAGCATGAGGTTTTACCGATACACTTATACACTCAGTGTCAGAACCAGGGGTGGTTCCCGGGTTCAACAGAACCAAGTTGAATAATGCCAATCACGCATAAAATATGTTCCCGCATTGCACTGCACAGTCAAACAAAGAATCGATTCCCATCGGCTAATTAAAGGAAGTAATTTGGAAACTTTAAGTATCAGACTTCAATCGTGTATGATGAATTTTATTTGCAAATAAACCGTTGTATAGCTTTGTATGTTCAATTATAAACAATAACAAAAGAGAAGTTGATCAACATTTTTTAAGGGACAGATAACCAAAAGGTTCGGATCGACTTGGAACACTTAGGTATAGCTTGGATTGATCCATTCGAAGAAAAAATTGGGACCCACCATTTGACACTTCAAATAGCTCACCCACATTTTAAGACCAGGTGTCATCGCAAGATTTTGGGGCTCATCATCCACATGAGACAAAAATACCCCTTTCCTAGCAGCCCTGGATTTGCTTCGCAGAACCAAATCATTGGCGACAAAATTAATAATCCAACACCAAGGCAAATTCACAGCACATTACCTCTTATTCTGTCTATCTTGTGTCCATAACAGTAGTCATACTGATAGGCGACAATGAATGATAAAGGAAGAAATGGTACTACTACAGACGGCTTCTTAGTTCTTAAAAACCTGAAAAGCAATTTATAAGTTTGTATAACAAGCCTACAGTATACTGTTGACTATAATGAGAAATAAAATTAAACAAGGAGAAAGGCAACTTTGAGAAACTTCCATCTGGCCAAGAAGGCTACTACAGGTTTACAAAGGACTAGCCACTTTAAACAATAGTATTTACAGTCAATTGGATAGCCAATTCAGTATTTTGCTGCGCCTCTTAGTTACTTAGGTAAAACTATTCAGATTTTGTTAATTGTGAATTTTACTTGTATTTTTTTTGTTATATACATGTCAGTAGTTAAATGGTCAGTCATCTTTGTAAACCATTATGCTCCTGCCTTTATACGTAACATGACTTTTAAGTCATAAAATTTTTGCACACAAAAAAGAGGGACCTGTGTCTGACTTTGGCTGAACAAAGGCTTCAGAACTCCTAAAACCACAATATTTACCATCAATAAAGACAAATGTCAAACATCCATATGCTAGTCTCCTACCCTGCAAACATGCCAAGAGTTGCTAAACTGTAGAATGAGGCAATCCATGTGAACATTTCCCTAGATCCAGCCAACATCATGGACATCTGCTTTTCACGCATCAGATTTTGCATCTGCAGCTGTCTTGCCATCTGTCATGAAAATTATGAATAAATGACTAAAGTAATCAACCCAATGCATACCCAAGAAATAAGCTCCAGCGGTTTAAAAACTACCTAAACTTTTAGCCAATTTCAAGATGGCAGCTAGGAAATTATTTGAAATGCTCTCAGCCATTTTTTTTCTTTTGGTCTGAACCTGTTTTCCTGTTTTTTATTTTTTTAAATTTTTTTTTTATTCAAACTTTAGGTTTTAGCAGAACCTATGGTATTAATGTCGGCACATCTCAATCAGGAGCACATTTTCCCTCTATCTCTGGATACCGTATTACACTTAATTTTCGTGACTCCAAAATTTTGAGATGGCAATATTTTGCAACACTTTATTTTTGCTATTTATTAATTAATATGTACTTTGTATTTACCTGGAGTTTCTGGGAGGCTAGCATGAACTCCTGGTTTTTCTTCATATTTTCATCCATTGTCTCTTTCATAGCTCCTCCTAGAGCAGAACCCATCTGGAAAAGATAATAAAAGGTACAGTAGCGTGGAGGTTAGAAGAAGATAGGCATTCTGTCATTTTGTCCATACAATCTTACCAAAAGGAGAGGGTGAGAGCTGCTGCATCGAGTGCGTTTAGTTAGCAAACGGTAGCAATAATGCAATGCCAGGCTATCTGTGACCATCTTATAGCCCTGACTTAAGTTACGGATCCACCTTGATCCCATGTAACCAATCAAGTAAGGCCCTCCTGACTATGGGCTAGCAATATTGGTATCGCAGCACAGCTCCCCCACCCGACAGGAGCAAAAAATGGCAAAATTTAAATTGTAAGGTTGTGTTAGCTTACATTTTGTTTATATTTTGCCTAGAGGTTCCATACATAATATAAAACAAAATAAGCTTTAGTATTTTTTGGTAGATGATCCATTCTTGAGATATGATTGAGCAAAGTTGCCATAGATCATGAAAAAAGTAGCAATTTCGCCCAAATTGGGCAATTTCAGACAAATCGAGATTCTAACAATTTGCAATATCTCAAGAACGGATCATCATCTACCAAACAATACTAGAGCTTATTTTGGTTTATATTACACAAGGAGCATCTATTCAAAGAATCAATCAAATATAAGCTAAGACGACATTACAATTTGAATGTTGCCATTTTTTGCTCCTGTCCCCCCACCCCACTATTCCCCGAGGGCATATAGAGTGGGGAGGGGACTGCAACAGATGCAGAAAGGCATTGGAACCCCCACAGTCTCTAAATTGCATTTGCCAAATTAAAAACAGATGATAAACAGGATTGAAATTGTGTGATAGAAAAATGGAAGTAGCAGATGCACCTAAAGTCTGTGCAACTAAAGCCTGTGTAAATCTCTGCAGAAGTATGTATTTAATTTTAATTTTATTGTAGTTAACAATAAGACAGCAAAGGCATTTTTTCTATCAGTGTAGCATTAAGATGAACAATTGCTAAAATTTCATTGTTAGTCATTTGACAACCTATTGAAGTCACCTTAAATAGGTTGTGAGGACTTGATGCAGGGGGTGTTGCGCTTTCGCAGCAGGACTTACGTAGTCGTAGGCCCCATTTATACATCCTGTTTCATAAGTTGAATGCCATGTCGAATTGATTTTCTTTGATTTGGCACATAATCAGTTTGACGTCTGAATCAATTGAGTTTGACATAGCAGAATTACATTTGGTTCTGAATTATGCCCTGCTGTACCAGTCGTGTTGCATGGTAAGAGCATGAAACCGATTCAATTATTGAGCTTCTGATTGCCGATTTTTTTATATTTTGTGCAATGGAAACCCAACATTGAGTCAACTTTTACCACTTAAAACTTATTGTGCTGTATAAATCAATGTTAACCCAATTCATACAGCCACTTCAAATAAGGTAGCACTTGGAGAATCCATGTGTTGTAACCCGCAGTGCTTTATGGGTATGAAATAAAAAAGAAAATAAGCGTAACTAAAAACAAAGTCAGGATTAGAAAGTTTTAACATCCTTATTAATGTGCCTCTTAACGTTAACACGGCTGTAAGGGACCAGGTTTCATGCCATTTATATGTTCCCCATGCACAATTGCGGGTTATGATACCCTGATTCTCGGGAGCAACCTTTATTTCCGGCCCTACCAATCTAAAATTCCGATAATCAATCAATAGTATTCGATAATAATCAATATCGATCAATTGATTAATATCAGAAATCAATAGAAATCGATAAAACGTGAAACTGTG